>NC_092054.1:23394277-23753987 GCF_003086295.3 Arachis hypogaea
GGCTTATGTGTTTGCAAAGTATACTAGTCCATGTGTATTACTCCACATTCACGCAAGATGTACACCATAAATCAGTCATTCATATAAAATATACACATTGAAAATGAATTAAACCAAATATCTCTATGAAAAATGCTTGACAATCGTGGGTGTAATCATATAAATATGCAGTGTTGGCCAAAAGAAACTAGTTCCCTAGAATTTCTGATCTAAAAATTTTGCAATCGGAATACTACCACAAAAAACTAGGTTGAAGCCAACACAATATGAAATATATACTCTATGTAGGAGCCAACAAAAGATATAAAAAGGGCATGCAATGAGAAAGACGGAGGTAGGACCTTTCCTTTTCAATATGTTTGCTTGCACATGTTTTCAAATTCCATGATGGATTTATTGAGGTGATATAAGTTGTAACAACCATCCATATGACGACGGAATAGACTACTACATTACACTTGCATAAATGTCGAACGATTTAGACAGCGTTATACACTCTTCATGTCTTAAATCTGATACAAATTCGCGAAATCTTTTCGTTCAATTTTCGTACCTACCATTCTACCAAGGATTAAACCATGGCCAGAAGCAACGCAAGCTCAAATTAGTGAACTAAATGGGAAAAGTATACTTTATCTTAACATTTGTTGATTTAGTCAATTTTGACTAAGAGAATAATTGACAAACATTTGATGTAAAATAATAATTCTACTTTGTTGGTTTCTAATTCTTTCCCTACAATATTTTTTCATATAATAAAATATTATAAAATATTTTATTTTCAAGTTTTAAAATTTTAAATCCAAAGGAGACCAAAGTAATTACTCTCGTAACAAATTAATTATATATTTATTACTATGACATACATTTAATTATAACCAAAATAACAAAAGAAAGGTAAATTATTTGCAATAGCAAAGAGAAAATGCTTGTATGTTAAAGAAAACACATTATTGCACTCACAACCCCCGAAAATTAAAGTTCTTGGCTATACAATTTTTTATTTTCAAACTTTATACATGAATATGTGACGCAAAACAATTAGACACTAATAAAAAAATATATAATAGTGCCATGTTTATATTTAGAATTAAATTTTATAAATAATATAATCAAATTAGATTTACATTCATTACTATTTATAAGAAATAAAATTAAACTCATTTTATATTTATTATTGTTACCTAAATTATTTTTTTATCAATAATAGGCTTACTATTATAATTATTTTTGCTTTTTTTTTTAAAAAAGTAAGTTCTTCTTATTGTTGAAGAGAATGAAAAATTCCCTTGAAAATATTTGTTGAATTATTATACTTTATATACTATGTACTCTTTTATGTACTTTGACTAAAAAATAATTACTATGGTAAGCCTATTATTGATAAAAAAATAATCTATGTAACAATTATCAAAATATAAATAAATTTATAAATATATATTTGTAATTAATTTTTTGTATTTATAAAAAGTTTGATTATTTATATAAACCACTTATTAATATATAATGGTCAATTTTTGTAGTTCATGAATTATTTTTGAAATATTTTTTGAAATATGCATATTTTCCTAGTAAAATAATTGTAAGGAGAAATCTTTTCGATATTATTTTTAGATAAATTCTATGATGTTTATAATTTGGTGTCTAATCTTTGTCTAACTTATTTTTTATGATAAAATTTAAATATTAATAATTTTACTTTTATAATTTTAAAATTAAATATTAATTTTTAACATATTTTAATAAGTCAAGGCAAATACTTTTATTAAGCACCTTATTTTTAACTGAGAAAAACAAAACAGAATAAAAAGCATCTACTTGAGAATAATTTGCCGGCTACAGAAGCGTGCCAAACGTGTAAATAATTAAATATATTTTTGAGATTGAAAAGATTGTAATAAAGACATAAAGATAATAGCAACACAAGTGCACATTGAGATCCCATGTTGCTAAAAGAGCATATTAAACAATGAATAGTTCAGCTTTATGCAACGTTACAATTCTAAAGAAGTAAAAAATAAAATAAAATAAGAAATTTTTAATAGCGTAGTTCACTTTATTTAAAATTACTTTCACCATTTTTGTTTCTTTTGAATTCAAAATAATTTTTTCCCACAAGGATTATTAAATAAACCACTCGTTTAATTTTGCAATAATAAAAATCACACCTGTATATTTCTTTCGAGAACTAAATTTTAAATATGATAATTAAATAAATACTTTTTTTTTTTCATAAAAAGAAAGGACAGAAACATTTTAAATGAACTACGTATGCTATTACGATACGGAAGGTAGTGCGAATGTCGAATACACGAAGCAGTTGAACAGAGAAAAGAAGAGCTTACTTGGACCGCTGAGTTGCGTAAGAAAGAGCCTCTGCCACGTGGACAAATCATATGCGGAAAGTGCACTATACCGGTTTCCAAACACATCGGCGTGAACAACGAGAACCCGGTTCCTCTGCGTGTCGACCGAGATTCCAAGGGACGAGTTTCCGGCCAAATTCACTTCCATCACCGTTGTCACCTCCTCCAACAGAACCTCCTTCTCCGCCTCTTCCGGCACCCGAACCTCGCCTACACCGCCTTCGAAGAATGAGACGATGAAGCGACGATTAGTTGGGTCCCACTTGGCGCACTCCCTCAGCCACCCTCCAGTGCCGTGGTAGTTGTACACGTGGGTTGACGGTTGGGCTCGTTCGAGGGATACGATGATGCCTAAGGGAATGGCCATCAGGACCACCAGGACGGCGAGGGATTTTAGGGAGAAGAGAGAGGAGAGAGCCATGAGAAACAGAGGAAGAGTTTGGTGGTGGTGGATGTGAGGAGAGGGTGTTCTCGTTCCGATGAAATATTGAAAATGGTTTTGGGAGATTGCTGAGATGGTTGTGTTGTTTGGAAAAGAGGGAGTGAGTTTGGTGGCAATTGGGTGAAAGGACGGTGCTATTGGAAGTGGTCTTCTTGGTCAAAACAAAAAAATTAGAGCATTTATCCAAATTCGTTCCTAAGGAATTTTAAAAGAGAAATGCTAGAGGTAGTAACTTTTGTGATTTGTAGTTATTAAGTAGTCATTAATAATGGTTTTAATGGTGTGAAATTTTATCTAATGACTCACTTTTTTTACTAGTTACTGGTCAGAATTTAACAAAATTGCTGCTTTACTGGCCTCCTAAACTTTTCCATTTTAAAATAAAAATTTAGTTTTTAACTAAAATTAATTATTCTGTTAATCTTTAACGTTTTAATTTGTAGGGACTCATTTTGTTTAATAAATTTTTTATTCAGGAATCTATGTGTCAGATAAACTGTTTAGTTGGGAATAAAAAAGTTTAATGATTTTGTTATTTTGTATTGTATTAAGAGCAGACAACTAAGAATGTGTTTGGATTGTGGTTTGTCAAATTAGAATTTGAATAAAAGTGATTTTATAGAATTGATTTTGGACAAAAGTAAGTTTGTATCAACATAATTTATGTTTGGTAATTCTATACTAAAATTGATTTTGATAAAATAAATATTGTTTGGATAATATTAGTTAAAATTACTTTTAGATAAATAATTACTATAAAAGACATGATATTAAATTATAATATTTTTTTATACATGTTTAATTTTTTTAATACTTTTTTATATGTTTTTATATAGTATATTTTTAGTACTCTTTTTTAGTATGCTATAATTTTTTACTATTATTATTATTTATGGTTAATTTTTTTGTTCAATTTATTTTATCTAATAAGATCAATAAAATATATTATAAAAAGATAATAATACATATAATGCACAAAAATTATCATTATAAAAATATATAATGTCAAATAAAAAATTAATAAAAATATAAATAATAAATAATAAAAAAAGAGCTCGTATAGAAAGAAATAATAAGAATTATATAAATAATACAATAATATGTATAAATGATAAAATTGGTAAAAAAAAATAAATAAATATTAAATGCTAATGGCTAAAAGTCCGTTAGTGTAATGCAGAAGTTAGAAATTGTTACTTCTTATAAACGTGGTTTTGTGACCAAAATCACTTCTGTGTTTATAGAGAGAAAAATTAGTCAAACCAAAAATTGAAATTTTCAAGAAACTGTAACGTGCTTTCCCCCTCCTAACGTAATTGCCAAACATACTCTAACATGTCAAGCCGTGTTACACCTCCATCAACATTCAGGCCTCCAAGACCTAAACAACCAATTAGGAGGCCACATCCTACTCCAGCACCTACCCCACTATCTGCTCCAGCACCCTCTCTAGGTCCAACCATCTCCGAAGCACCACAAAGGCCTATTGTGTAGAATAGGAGTTAAATAATTATTTCTGGGTCATGAACAATAATTCATAAACTCCTATGAATCTTTCGATTTATTTTATGAAATTGGAGAATAGGAGTTGAGGGCTGACAAGAAAAAATTGCAAGTAAGTTAATGATGAAAAGGGGAAGAAGAAAGGGATTGTACTTTCTGTTATAAGTGAAAATTTTTCTAAGAATATATGAAATATTTGCATAAAGAGAATTGGTTAAATATCCTTTTAAAAAATTTTGTCCTAACTTAATTTTATATTTTTGTTTGCCAAAGTTTTAAATATAAAAATTTCAAGGATGTTTCAAGTTTTTAATGATGATGAGGTAAAGAAATTGTTCATGCTACTCTCCAACACAAGCAATTAGTATCCTCATATTTTATCAATACACATCTTTTATTTTTCGCTAATTTTTATAAATTCGGTTTTCGTTCTTTTTTTTTATGATGTTGAATACCCTCAAAGTTGGCAGCTTTTTTCTTTTTGCATTTTGATCAACAACTGTTTGTAATTTTATTTCTTTGTTAGTGTGTTCAAATAGTGAAGGAGACATGGGGGTTCAAGTAGGAGGCATGCAAGGCACTATACCGTTACACTTGGGCTCTCGGGACAAAGTGTTGAGGCAACACATTTAGTTCATAAGAAGTCTTCATGGCACAAACTTCTTGCCTTCATTGGTGCCCACAAAAATTTTTTTAATTGAGGTAATCTCATACAGAAGTTATAAAAACTCTCAACTATACAAGTTTAGATTGAAAATCGATCAAATTTATGATTCTACAAATAAACTTTTATAAGTTTGAGTTTAATTATTGAAGTTTAGGTATGAAACATGTATAATTTGGTCGTAGCATCATTAGTAGAGTAATTAGCTATAAGTAGAAATAATTTAAATAATAGTTAGAAAAGTTATGATGGATTATGATGAGAAATGAAATTTAAGTCTCACTTTCTTAAATTTTCTTTCAAATGTTTGAAATTTGTATTGGCTTTTTGTTTACCGTATTTTAGCTAAAGCTTCTGAGTATGCTTTTGGCATTTGACAAAATCATGAGTTTCTTAAGTAGTTTTGATAAGTGAATTTCGAATCCAAACAATGCTCCTTACTTGCAATGAAGGAAAATCAAAGGAAAAGAAAGAATGAATGAAAAAATAGGATTTTGACTTTGTATGTCCCTGGACAAATTAAACTTGCCTAGTAACATGTAAATAATTCATTATGAGACATATCTAAAACTCTTAATTTAAATGCAGCACATTATTGAGTAATGAACTAATGATATCCAACCATAGTAATATATTATTTTATTTGTAATTGTGAATTTGTATTAAAATAAAGCTTTATACCTATTTTATTCATAGTTGATAAGTGATATTTGTTTGGTAGATAGTGTTAAGTAACATAACCACTTGTGATTTGTGATGATGGCTCCAACGCCTTCTCCATTCCTTCTATAAAAAAAAATAGGATTGATAAGGCATAAGATTGTTTAGATCAATTTATATTGTCTTGTCTTTGTTTTCTTATCCTTGGGTTTTTTCATTTCCAATTTGATAATATCGAACAACCAAGAAGATAGTTCTTAGCGGTTTGGGATTTGGCGAATAACAACAGAGGGGACCGAGGAGGTTTCATCTAATTTTCAGGAGAATGTCATTCCAGAAGTAAGCATATTATTGTAAATTTGATGGAAATTGAAGAAAGAGTATTTTTTAGGACAACCTCTTGGCATCAATTATGTATTATTATAGTAATGGATTGTTTCAGGTGGAAGAGGACCCGATAACAAATGAGACCTTTGTTGCAGAGACGGAATCCGTTCCGATTGGTACTAGTCAGTCAACGATCAAAGAGATGTCATCGTTCTTGATGGAGGTAGGGCACTGCAAGAAGGCAGGATCTGAGGGAGACATTATATGGCAAATTTTTGTGTGCTCGCGATAAGGTGAAAAAGATGTAAAGCATGTTATAAAACTGATAGAAGATGGATCCTAGACCAGTAACGCAATGCGGGTGTAATGCACTAATAAAAGTCCATGTTGACTTGAGGAACAGGCGATGGTACATGGAGTTCTTCTCCGATGAACATAACCATGACATGTTAGAGGCAAGGTTTAGGGGAATGATGCAGTCTCACCGGACAATAAAAATGGGGGATTTACACTAGATTAATACAATGAGAAGCTCTGGCCTTCGAGTTCCGACAATATTTTAGGCTTTCACAAACCAAAGTGGTGGATTTATGATGGTTGGTTTTGAGGTGAAAGACATCTATAATGCAATTGAGAAGCAAAGAAGAGCTGGAGCCAGCGACACAGATAATGCACTAAAGTATTTACAAATGTTGAAGAGTCGTGACCCCTGTATGTTTTGGAATTATTCGTTGGATGAATAGGGGAGGCTGCATAATATATTTTGGTGTGATGGCACAAGTCAGTATGGTTTCAGTGTTTTCAGAGATCTTATGGGGTTTGATGTGACGCATAGGAGGAATAAGTACAAATGTCCTCTTGTGGTATTCTCTGGAGTGGATCACCATATGCGTACTGTTGTGTTTGGATGCGCAGTTCTCTCGAAGGAAGGGGAGGAAAGCTATATGTGGTTGTTTCGGGCATTTCTAGAGGCCATGAAAGGAAAGGCTCCTAAGTCCGTTATTACCGATGGTGATGATAAACCACTATTTCATGGTTTATCTTGTGCTAAATTGAGTGGTTTTTATCAACTCTTTACCCACTTATTCATACTATTCGCATGGTTTTACATTTGCCTTCCTAATTATGTGCTTTGATTGAAAACATGCTTCTTTGGCCTTAAGTTCCCTATGTTTAAATCCTCTCTTATTACCATTAGATGCCTTGATATGTGTGTTAAGTGATTTCAGAGATTACAGGGCAGGAATGGCTCAGAGGATGGAAATGAAGCATGCAAAAGTGGAAGGAATACAAGAAGTTGGAGAAATTGTTAAGTTGTCCAGCCTGACCTATTCGCACTCAAACGGCTATAACTTTAGCCATAGAGGTCCAAACGATGCGGTTCTAGTTGCGTTGAAAAGCCAACGTCCGGGGCTTCAATTTAATATATAATATGCCATAGTTTCCCTAACGCTAGGCGACGTGAACGCGTGCTTCATGCGGACGCGTCGCAGTGACGAAAATCAGCGTGACAGCTTTTTTCTCCAGCGATTTCTAGGCTGTTTCCGACCCAGTTTGCGGCCCAGAAAATACAGATAGAGGCTATAAAGTGGGGGAATCCATCCATTCATGAGGACAAGCTTTCATATTCATAATTTTAGGATTAGATGTAGTTTTTAGAGAGAGAGGTTCTCTCCTCTCTCTTAGGATTTAGTTTTAGGATTTAGGATTATTTCTTCTTCATCACAGGTTCAATGTTCCTTTTAATTATTTTCTCAAATTAATTTATGAACTCTTCCATGTTATATATGATTCTCTTAATTAATGTTATTTGAGGTATTTCAGTTTATGATTGCTTTCTTTTATTTATGTTACTGTTGCTTCCAATCTGAAGACATTTTTATTCGAGTAAATTTACTTTTTTCTTTTTGGTCTTGGTTAAGTAATTGGTAATTCATGAGTTATCAAACTCATTGTTGATTGAAAATTAGAATTCTTCAAAAATTAATTCGAGTTCCAATAACTCTAGCCTTTCCCAAGGAAAGACTAGGACCTGAGGAATCAAAAATTAATTCATCCACTTAACTTACCTTCATAGTTAGAGGTTAACAAAGTGGGAGAAAAAAATTCAATTCTCATTACAATTGATAAAGATAACTAAGATAGGACTTCCAGTTCTTATACCTTGCCAAGAGTTTATTTTATTATTATTATTTTATTTTTCTTATCATTTAACATACTGGTTCATTACTTTCAAAACTCCCAATTTACAAGACTCATAACCAATAATAAGAACATACTTCCCTGTAATTCCTTGAGAAGACAACCCGAGGTTTAAATACTCGGTTATCAATTTTAAAAGGGTTTGTTACTTGTGACAACCAAAACTTTTGTAAGAAAGGTTGATTGCTTGATTTAGTAACTATACTTGCAACGAGAGTTTACTATAACCTCTAAACCATCAATCTTCAGTTCTTCAGGTGATCAAGCCACGAAGAGTGCAAATAAAGTTGTATTTCCAGAAGCGCATCATAGGTTGTGCAGCTAGCACTTGCTACGCAATACGATCAATCGAGTAGGTATTCCACAGTTTTTGACCAAGTTTCGTCTTTGTTTAATGGGGGATTTGGAGGTCGATGACTTTGAAGATTTTTGGAATGATGCATTTGAAGAATTTGGATTGCAATAAAATTCATGGGTCAATGATATGTATGAGAAGAAACATATGTGGTCGAATGTCCACATTAGGGGTAAGTTCTTTGCTGGGCTTAAGATAACATCAAGGTGTGAGGCACTGAATATGCAGATAGGGAAGTTTATATACAACGGCTACAAGTTTAGGGAATTTATTGAGCATTTCCAACAATATTTAGAATTCATGCGTAGGAGAGTAGTGGTTGCTGATTACAAATCTGCTTATGGAGATCCGGTTGTGAAAACAAGATTGGAGGAGTTAGAGCGGTTTGTAGCAATAGTATACACAAGAGGTCTATGTCTTATTTTCGGGAGGTGTTATTACTAGCTAGCAATGTCATAGTAGTTTCTTCGAAGAAGACAAGCACGTGTACATTGTTTGAGGTGGCCATGTATTGCCAAGGTAGATCATGGAACGTTTCTTAGGGAGAGATGGATGATGAATTTAGATATTCTTGCTTGCGCATAAAATCCTTTGGAATCCCCTGTATGCACATAGTTGGTGTGCTTGTTAGACTTAACATAGTTGTTATTCCAGATAGTCTTATACTAGGTCATTGGACAAAGAAGGCAAAACAACCGCCGATAAATAACCATGTTTTTAGTGGAGAGATTCCTGATGCAGCCTATATGAGTATGCATACGGCAATGCTCGATGACTATAGAGAACTAGTCAAGCTTTCTTGTAGTTACTTTGATGATTACTTCGAGGTGAAGACCAAAATAGCTAATGAACAAGAAGCGTTAAGAGAAAAGATCCAGAAAAGGTTGGCCACCACTGCCGAAGGCGGGGGCGATGATGCGTCCATACATGGTCCTCCGAGAGCCAGGCATAAAGGGTGTGGTCGTCATGTTGTGACTACTCGTGGGAGGTATCGGCGTGTCCAACGATGCAGAAAGTGTGACAAAGCTGGCCATAATGCTCGTAGATGTGTCGACAGAATGGTGACGACACCACAGATGAATTACATGCCATGGGATCATCGTACAACATGGACGAATCACAAGAAGTTGAGGCTTCGCAACAGATGGAATACGATGGTCTGAGCTTCTAAATGAGTGTGAAGAGGTATTAAGTTATGTTGTATTATTGTTTCATTGTTTTCTGAATTTCATTGCGTGCTTTGGATAATTAGTATTTGTTGTGGTGTTAGTTAAAAAAAATGTGGGTTGGGGTGTGGTTATTAGTTATATGTGTAAGAGTACAGATAGAGTTGGGGATTTTGCGGCATCTAGTTCAGTATTAGATAGAGCAGACAGTTCAAAAGAAGGCTGAATTCTCTGTCACTTCCGTACTTTTGTAACTTCTCTTTAGCTTATTCATTGAATTGCTTAGAAAGTCTTTCCCTGACCTTGGTATGATGTCTTGAATTGAGAAAAACATCATATTATTGGACTGAAGTTGAGTTTTTTGTTTTCCCAATTTTGGTGTGCATTTACAGGATTGCTGCCAGAGGACTATAGTAAACAAGCAGCCCCCTGTCAAACGGCTGTCTGGTGCGCGAAATTAGAACTCGCACAACTTTACCAGCAAGTGCACCGGGTCGTCCAAGTAATATCTCAGGTGAGTGAGGATCGATTCCACGAGGATTGTTGAATTGAGCAAGCAGTAGTTGTCTTATAAGACTTAGTTAGGTAAATAGAAAAAGAGTTGTTGTTGTTGAATTCGCATAAAGCAAAATAATAAAGAAAGCAGTAAGGAACTGGTGTAAAACAATAATGAGAAAACAGTTAAGGTCTCAGAGATGTTTATCTTTCCGGATTAATACTTCTTACTAACTATTTTAACAATGAATGATTCATTCTATGGCAAACCATGAGTGATTAAAGCCTAATGTCTTAGCGAGTTAATCTCCCCAAATCTTACTAAAATGCCACAGACAAAGTCAATTCTTTCATATAAGAGGGTAAAGTTCAGAAATTTAGTTTAGCACCACAGAAATCTTAATTACCCAAAGCTAACAAGATTTCATGTCATATATCCCAATCAGCCGCAGGTAACCCTCAGTTTGGGAGGAGTGTTTTCAAGCTGTAGCCCAAGCGAGATAGCTCTGTCGAAAATCACAAGTGCTCATGTAGAATAAGGGGTCATACTGTTGTTCCACCCCAGATTCATAAAATTAAGAATGAAAATAACACCTTAGAATGGAATCAAACATTAATTAAAATAGAAGAGTAATAATATTAATCCATAGAAATAAGCAGAGCTCCTAACCTTTAACCAAGAGGTTTAGTTACTCATACTTTACAGAGAAAACAAAATAAATGTAAAGAAGATCTGCTTGGATCTGAATGCCTATAAACCTAAGTGATCTCCTCTTTAAATAATAAAATCTAAACCTAAAAGATGTTAATTGAAATTTAAAAGTTACAAGAATAAGATAAGATAAGTCAAGGAGTGCTAAAATCCACTTTGGGACCCACTTTGGTGATTGCTTCGGTTCTGCCTGGCATTCAGCGCCAATCTGGGAATTGAACGCCCATAGGGAGGCAGAGTGTGTTGGTCCTTACTCCCTGGCTGGCGTTGAACGCCAGTTTTGGGCGTTCAACGCTGGGCTTGCTCCTCTTTGGGCGCTAAACGCCAGGTTTGGACGTTTAGCGTTAGATTTGGCAGTGATTCTGGAAAAGAAGTATAAACTATCATATATCATTAGAAAGCTCTGAAAGTTAGCTTTCTAACGCCATTGAGATCGTTTCAATTGGATCTGTGTAGCTCAAGTTATGCTCGTTGGAATGCAACGAGGTCAGAATTGACAGCATCTGCTATCCTTTCTTCGTCTTTGCACAAGACTCTGCCAAATTCGCCCAAAATTTACCTAAAATCATAAAAATAACACAAAAACTCAAAGTAGTATCCAAAGATGAATTTTTTACTAAAACGTAGTAAAACCTAATCAAATATAACTAAAAACAACTAGAAAATGCTAGGAAAAAGGGTATAAGATGCTCACGCATCACTGTCCATGGTACCTAGATCACCACAAGAGAATTCTGAGACTAGCTCTAGAGAAGTGTAATATTACGTATTTGATATTCCCATTATGATGTTATTGTCCATGCTTACTTTGTTGGTAATGTGCTAATGTGCTGATATACTTGATACCTATCTTAATATTTATTTGGGTTTATTCTATGAAAAATGAACTATACAACTTCACTTTGTTAATGTTGATGGTAATTTGTGTGTGTCATTTTAACAGGATTGAAACCTGGCTCTGATAACAAAGAAGGTTTCCAATATTTTTTTGGACATTTTAATGATATACGTTGAACTTTTTTGTTAATGAGTTTGGGTCAAATGAAGTTTTTTTTTTTAGTTTAACTATAAAGTAGTCAAGTGGGCCTATTTGTTTGAGATTTCATTATAAAGGATACCCAACGATTATGTAGAATTTTCTTTTGCTAGGCCTTGGAACTTACACAATTTCTGCTGTCAAAAAAGAAAAAGAACTTACACAATTTCTTGGAGAAAAGAAAAAGGAAAAAACTCTTTTTAAGATTGTTCTTTTTTCTGATGAGGGAAATTAATCAAATTATTAACGAATGATAATTAAGATTATATTAAACTTACGATCAACTTCCAACTATGAAATTTTCACATCAATAGAATTCAACATTTTTTAAAAGGAAAAGCTAAAATACAACTTTATGCTCCTTACATACACACAAACAGCTTACAAAAATAAACTCCCTAAGTTGATTCTTTTTTGTTTACTGTTTTATCCATCCATCTACTTATGCAGCTTTTTGTCATTAATGTTGTACATTAATTTATCCGAATTAAAGACCACAAAATGAATGAACAACACCACTCACCAGAATATGATAACAAAAAACAAACACGTATGCAAACAAATTGCAACATAGACAAAACACACAAACAAGACCCCATACTCTAATTAGCTAATTTGTCCAACTCATATAATTAAAAGATTTTCAAGGCATTCATTAGTTTCTATGAAGTGCTCATGCCCACACACACCCTACATAGAGAGAAAAAGACAACATAATAAACCACTATTCTAGCATTCTTGAATATATAATTTGAACCAGTTGTGTGAATTGAATAATTAGATAAGCCATAAGACTAGATCCATTATATCATGCATGTCTCATAATGTGCTCATAAACTAGCATAACATGTAGATATTAATATTTAGCATCAGTAGTTGTTGATAATAGTTCTCACAACAACAATGACATGCATAGCTAACATGGAAGAAATTAAAAAAACTACATGTGCACTTGCATGCTAATGATCCATTGACATAGTTCAGCTAATTTAGATGGCCATCATGGATGTTGAAACTATATTCGGGTAACAAAAAAATGGACATCTAATTTGGCGCTAATATTGTTCATGGACGATGCTAGCATATAGTGCACTAATAACATTAATTCTTCTACTAATTATATGACAGTAACCAAAATATTAAACATTCATAATACTAAGACATAAGTAGGTTCCTAGGGCATGCATATAACAAGCATAGGTGCTGATGGTAAGATTTCTCTTGCAGTCTTTCAAAAATTCCAATCAACTAAGGACCACTGAAAAAATTCATCTCGCATTTCATTGAAGTGCTCCGTAGCCAATGCAAGTGCAGTGTCCATCCTTATCTTGTCAGCTATACAGTCAATATTGTTCTGAAAAAGTGAGTGACAAATTAAGATAATGTTAGATTTACTTATGCCATCTCTAGTAGGCTTAGATAATGCGAAGACAAAAAAATTAAGGGAAAGAAAACCTTTCATTGTCCAATAGGGTTTAGAGTAAACAACTGCTCCATTTGGAGCCAAAGAAGCATCCACAGTTTGTCATAATAGTTGCATGGATAATCATATTATAGAGCCGATCATGATTCAATGAAGATAATATTAACAAAAAGTCAGCAACTCTCAGAATAGCTTACCAATTGTTCATATTTGGAACCCCAAGGACAAAGTTTGGGTGTCATTCAACTAGAGGTGGTCTACCGCCTAAAACATTCAGGTTAGGATACAAGACCTTCATGACCTTATCTAGTGCCCTTGCCTACATATAAAGCATAGAAGAGGACTATGAAAAATGTTGATGTGCTCATAATGGCAGAATAGAGACACTTGGTAATGCCAAGAGGGAAAAAATGTTATTTACATGAGTCAAGTAAAGCTAGCTATAGCCCAAATAATTGAAAACATGATAATATAGAAAATAAAAGAAACAGTGGCCCGAAGACATAAGTGCTATAAGAAGGATCGTCCCAAAACACAGAATGTTCACCAACAGCAACACAAATTCTTGTTCCCAAAAATAATGCATTAAGCAATCCAAACATGCCAATAATATTCAGAAGAAAACTATCGCATCCGAAAAAAGGCCAAACTAAATCGCATTCAGCTCATTTAATTACCTAAATAACTCCACAGCATAAAAAAAATAAAACAAGACATTCACAACAAATTTGCATGCATGTAAGAATATAATTCAATATATTAACAATCCAATTAATTAGTGGAGCCATAATACAGAAAATGAAAGAAACAGTGGCTCGAAGACATAAGTGTTGCAAGAAGGATGGTCCAAAAACAGAATGTTCGCCAACAGCAACACCAATTCTTGTTTCCAAAAATAATGCATTAAGCGTTCCAAATATGCCCATAATATTTAGAAGAAAACTATCACATAAAAAAAAGGCCAAACTAAATCGCATTTAGCTCATTTAATTTAATTACCTAAGTAACTCCACAGCACAAAAAAATTAAAAATGACATTCACAACAAATTTGCATGCATGCAAGAATATAAGTCAACATATTAACAATCCAACCAACATATTAACAATGCAAGAATATATGGGGTCATACTAACCACATCCGAAGCAACATGAACCCTCCCTATATGGGTTTTAAGTGTTGGAAAACTGTCAAACAGCCATATCATTCCGTTTGGGATGTCCATTGTCATAAGATAGTAGTGGCTTTCTTTTGAGGGTTTCAGCACATCTTTCATTTTTTAACATAAATTTGAAAAATAGACATGACAATCATGTGAAAACGTATCAGCATGATGCAAACATAAAAATCAATGAAATCCATATGAGGTGTACTTACATATTTTAGAGCAGTTGGTTTGGGGAAGTAATCATCAGCATAATATGTGATAACATGCTCTATGTCGATTTCCGGGTCTAGTATGAAATTCTATAAGGATGGAGTAAAACAAAGTTTAATCATTTGTGTCCAAAATGTGAATGTTAGTTGGGTTTTGAACTGAATAATCATTGACCAAGAAAATGATTGGGAGGGACCAAATGGTGCATTCATGAAGTAGAGCTTGTGTCCAAGCAGTTTTATAAGACATGAGTTCCATGACAAAGTCTGATGGATCATTCCCTGGCAAAAGGCAGGAGAATGCTTCACGGTCCATAGTATGAGATCCTCTGTTGAAAAGAATCTGATGCGCGGAAATTTTCATCTCTACAAACTCCCTTCGGCAAGTATACTGAATTTGTCGTCAAGTAAAAACTCACAGTAGAGTGAGATCGAATCCCACAGGGATTAATTGGTTGAGCAACTTTAATCAAAGGAATGGTCTAGTTGAACCAAACAGATTTGAGTTGATATTACAGAAATTTAAATGGTGAGAAAAGTAAATAGTAAGAAATGTGAATGACGGAAAGGTAAGTAGCTGAATGTAAAATGTAGAAAGTAAATTGCAGGAAATTAAATGGGAATGGGGGTGATGACATTAAAGTAAACAGAATATAGAGAATGGGAAGATAAGAATAGGGAAGCTCATTGGGTTCAGGAGATGTTGGATTCTCTGGATCAAGTTCATTCTCATCTCTTCCTCAATCCATGCAACTCATTGATCTCTTGGCAATCTTAGGTGATTGAATCCCAATTTCTTGGCAATTCAATCTGCCCAATTCCTTGATCTAATTGCTCATGGGAAGAGATAAAGTACGATCACTGATTATACTACATGTTTTTCTAGATCAAAGCATCGGGAGGATTATATGTCACTATATTTGTCCAACCCCCAACCTAGTCCAACATGAGAAAGCATTTCTAGCATGAACCTCTCATTCCTCTTCCAAGGTTCTGAGGGATTCCAAGTATGAATAGTTTCTCTTCCGAGACAATTGCACAATTGGATGAAGATCGAAAGCTTTCAAGCAAATCAAAGAGAATAAGTAGAAGAGGAACAATAAGAACTACAATTGATCCATTGAATTACAATAGAGCTCCCTAACCCAATGAAGTGGGTTTAGTTGATCATAGCTTTGGAAATGGAAAAGAAGATGTAAAGTGCATTAAAAACTAACTAATTACAGAGAAGAGTAAATGATGAGTGTTTACAATCCTGGATCCCTTCCAGGTTCCAATCCCCCTCTTAGTTCAAAACTACTCCTATATATACTACTTCTCTGATCCTCAATTTAGTCTTCAAGTATCTGGATGTGGGCCCTTGGCCTTAGTTGAAGCAGTTAACAAACTCATTGGGCTTTTCTCAACTTGTTGGAAGAGTTTAGTTGAGGTAGTGATCACGTTAGTTAGGCCGTTAGTGTGAGTAACGTCATGTGTAATTTCTTGGCTCGAAGACGTTAGTGACACCAACGAGCACACTCTTCGATTATGTTAGTGGCATTAACGTTGCCACTAACGGTCCTCTCCTCTTGAATTGCCCATGTTACTAGCCATGTTAGTGGCACTAACTTGGCCACTAACGTGGCTCTTCTCCTGCTTCTTCTTGCTTGAAATTAACCAAACAATTTGCATCAAAGCCTTACTCTAATCACAAGATAATGCCTCATTCATTGCATCCATTAATCCTTGCACTATTCTCATGAAAATGTTTAGAATTCACAATGTTTGATTGAATAAGACATGAATGCATAACTCATCTGAATACTTGCTTATTGCTTAAGAAAATGCATGAAACTAACCTAAAACCTACTCAAAATGGCTTGTGAAACTAGTCAAGATGCCCTGGCATCAGAATCTCATTTGAACTCAATGAAGCACCAAATAAATAGGCTGTTGCCTGAGCCTCCTCAAGGCTATACCGAATTGCCCTCGTAATCTTGAAGTTCGAACGGATGAACTGTTAACACATGGAATGGGCTGTTAAGGTTCAGATAATGGAGGAAGATAAACACCTAATAGTCCATAATCAATGCTTCTTATCAGCGAAAATGTAACCCCCACAGCAGCGCAACTCAACTTTAGTGGTGGTTCTCGTGTTGGCTTGCGCATCTTACCACTCCCCTTCATATCTTGTAGAGAGCGTTGAGCAATCTTTGCAATCTTCGAAGGTTTTGGTGTTCCAAGCAAGGAAGGTGCATGACATCCAGCATTCTCATCAAGCCCACCCTTGATAAGTTGAAAATAAAAGGAACCTCTACATTAAGAACGAGGGATGAGTTTAAAACATGTTCATGGAGAATGCGGTAAACATAATTACCATCACTTTACCCCTCATTTGCATAGCGATGTAGGTGGATTGTACCAGGGCAGATGCTATGGCACCTGAAGAGGAACCTCGGTGCTGGAGTGTTGAACATGCGAGTCTGATCTTGATGAATAATATAGCCCAAGATAATGGTGTCCTCGTTCCAGTTGCCAAGGAGCCTGGAGTGCAGCAAGGGTTCCATAGGGAGTATGGTGTCACCCACAGATTGGTTAGCTAGTTTTTCGGGGATATAGACCTCCTTCTCATGTCTTACAACCAGAATGGCAATGTTCTTGCCACCGACAACAGCATCATCATCAACAACGATGACATCAGAAGCGAAATTGTGAGAGTTGCTCGGTTGTCGATCCTTCTATCTGAATATTTTCAGCGATTGGTCAACCAAACTGAGGGCTCTTTTTAGGTCATCGGCAGTAGCTCCGACCTGCTCGGTGCCCAAGTCTTTTATGAGGAACATATTATCATTACGGTAAGTTAGTTCTACCAACATCGGAAGCAAAATATGGTTATGTAACTCAAGGCTTGTCAAACAGATTTACCTGAAGAACCTTGAACAGATTCTTGGTAAGACCCTCCATGGTTTCATTCAGGACCTTCAACGCAGCACAAACATCACTATCCTGAGAAAACAACACAGATTCACACATTAATATCATATGACTACAACATTACAGTGTAAAATAAATGAGAATGAGTAGCAAGAAGCGATGTACTGCAGGAGGAGGTGATCCATCTTGGTGTTCTCCCACAGCCTTCACTGGCTTATCAGCATCCATGATAGGAGAGAACCAAGTCTTGGGTAGTAAATAGTAAAGCAACAGAAGCACTTTTTGAATGGTGTGAATGGTAAGGTATAATCCTACTGAAACGGGTAGTGAAAGGTAGTCTTGGGAGGTGAGTGAATAGAGGTAATGAGTGAAATTTTTTAAGCCATGTCATAAGGTAGCGTTATGGGAAAAGATGAACCCTAATAGCTACCTTAATCTCCTCTCTAATCTGTAGCAGGAAATCTAACTGTTAAACCATCTTGCATCCTTGGTAAGAATGGAAGAATCTCAGTATGACCTTCACATCTTCTATTCTCCTAACCTGCCAACACCCTACTTGACCTACGTGAATGAGTCATCTTTCAATATCTTCTCTTCTCCTAACCTACCAACACCCTCCTTGACCTATGTGAGTGAGACATGATGGTGTCACTAATCACCCACAACACTCAAAGATTAACTAATATCTTAGCATCGAATCCTTCTATTTGACATCTACATAAAGTTATTATAATTTATTATACTTAATGGGATAAAAAGTTAAGATGTAATTGTTAATGACAAATACAGTTATGAACCCTTGAACAAAGTAATCAAATGGGTAATGTGGTGAAATAAATAAATTTTTTGAACCAAAAAATTCTAATACATTGTTTAAATCCTTTTTTATAGACTATCAACTATTTTTTGTTGAAATAATTTATAATTTGAAATCTTTAATTTTTATTGTGTTCGTTTATATTTTTTCATATTATAATTTTAAATCATTGATTACAATAAAGAAAAATCGTTTCTTTTCAGAAAATTTGGACTCACGTTAGAGGAACAAAAAGGGCTTCAGGCACTAAACTTTTATTATACACTTAAATATTTGTGTCGTCAAGCAATGCATTTGGGCATTATAAGCTCCTGCTATCCAATTTTTAACATGGTGGGAGAGTAATTCGAATAAGAAATACCATAGTTATCTCGCTCATATTCACGCATTCTTCAAGTTTTGATTGAACCTGTCATTTCTAAAGAAGATGCATTATTCCCCCCAATTTATATGTCACTAGAAGCCGTGTATCGCTCGCTAATATGACGAATAATTTAAATCAAATTGACTAAATTCAGTGGATGTTCATAATAATCGTTAATTTACTGTTCATGATAATGATTTAAGTTTAACTTCATCACTAATAACATCTTACACAACTTTTTTCAACTCAATTACAATTGCCACTCATACCACAGCAGACACAGTAAGTACCACTTCTAATTCTACTTAATTATATAATGAAAGAATTAGAAAACGGCGAGAAAGAACAATGAAGACAACAAATTAGTCCTTGCAAGAAGTAGTTTATGCAACTTACCCCTTGCATGCAATTGAAATGCCGTCAATCCTTTTGTT
Source organism: Arachis hypogaea (assembly GCF_003086295.3). Classification (NCBI taxonomy): domain Eukaryota; kingdom Viridiplantae; phylum Streptophyta; class Magnoliopsida; order Fabales; family Fabaceae; genus Arachis; species Arachis hypogaea. The sequence goes on from NC_092054.1 coordinate 23,413,533, forward strand.
CCTTCATCTTAAACACAGTCGACAACTTTTAAATAATTTCCCCAATCTTGAACACAATCGACAGCTTTTCAAAAATTACTATAGTGTAATAGGAGGTGAAAATAAAATTACGGCAAGTAATTTTTAGGTGTACAAAAGCGTGGGGACTACTTTTAATGATGGTAATAGAGTAGATGGATTTAAATTTCAAAACCTTAAAATTAGTAAAAGAAAATAAAATCTGGAATTGTCTGTGATAAACATGAATTTAAGTAAAAAATAATTATTTATGCCTTTATCTTTTTATAGAGTTTATTTTTGATGTATTGATAATGCAAAATATTTTATACAGTAGTCTAATCATATTTGTTGTTTGTTTTAAAAGACCATTCATGTAGTCAAAGTAAAATTAAGTTATTTTTGTTGATATGACGTTATATATCTGAATGTATGTGTAAAACTGTTTTTATACTGACAGTGAGTTAAAATTAAATTATTTTTATGTTTACAAAAAAAAAAAGAAAATTGGTATTTGCTTTGCTTTATTTTATTAGCACAAGAAAATATATAATTAATTGAAATATTTTGACAAAATTATTAACAAAAGTAAATATCAAATTTGAAACCATTATTTACAAACAGTGTAGTTTATATATATTGATAAGTTACAAGTAGATGAGCACACAAATTTTAGTAACTACATATATCATGAATAATATTATTATTTAATTGATCTAATTATTATTCATACAATTCTATTAATTAAGTAAATATAGTCTAGTATTTAAATTTTTAATTAAACCTATTTTTGACTTTATAAGAAATACCAGGTGAACAAATTATTTTTGTAATAAACTCTAATCAAGTTTCTTTTTCTTCTTATGCCTCTTGTTTTTCTCTTTTTTCTTCTTCAACTAATTTTTTTTAATCAAATTTTAAGGTTTTGTTTGTCTACAGGAACATGACACTGAAATAGGGACACAAAGACACAAAATCGTATTTGGCAAATGAGATATGGATAGAGACATTGTGTCTAAAGACACTAAATTAGTGTATTTTATGTCCATCCTGACAAGAGGACACATAGACACTAACAAGAGACAACTTATTTTTTATTTTTTTTATTATTCTTGTTAATTTTTCATAATTATATTTTCTATTATTATATTTTTCTTTCCAAATCTTTTTTAATAAGAAAATGAGAATAATTTAAATTTTTATAATTTGTTCTAGTTTATCACCAAATAAAATACATGAACACTAATTTTTGTGTCTCTATCTTTTGTGTCTTATTCTCAATGTCTTGTCTTATCCTGTTTTCAAAACCAAACGCAGCTAAGTTATTAGACCAATTTAATTAAACTTAGTTACCGAAATGCCTTTATTGTATAATATCACCGTTAGATTAATATTGTAATTGAGGACAAATAAACTACACATATATTATTCACAATCTAATTTTAATCCTTTCAAAATTAAAAAAAATAATATATTAATCTTTTTAAAATTACATTTAAATTTATCTATAATACAAATAAACATAACGAATCCTAAAACATGTCCCTTCAATAATTGTTATATGTTTTGGCTGAAATTAATGCTTTGTTGAAATAATGTATATAATAAAGAATTATAAGTTATTATTATTATTATTATTATTATTATTATTATTATTATTATTATTATTATTATTATTATTATAGTAGACACTTTGCTTGTGAGTTTTTTTTCTTGTTTACACTGTTTTGTGAATTTTGATTCATAAACTATTAATGTAACAATTTTTTTTACTAGTGTCCAATATTAGTTTTATATATAGAGCTAAAAATGTTAGTTCTTTATACGGATGTCCATTAAAGGCTCAAGTTGCAAAAAGCTCAGAAACCTAACCCTTCCCTAATTGAATCCAAATAAAACATCTTTCATTAATAATTCAGACCTCTTTGTAATTATTATAAATTTTGGGTGAGAATATAATTTCATAAACTAACTTGTACGATTGCACTATAACCACACATTTGGAATCATTTTAAAGTATTCTTTAAAGACTACTTTATACTTTTACCACCACAGCTAAATCCCAAAATCAAATATTCCTCTTATCTTAATCGATAAGATAAGATAAGATAACTACCTCAAGTTATACAAAGGGGAGCCAGAGGCTCCTCAGATACGCTACTCATTCCACTCACCTATACTTCTTAGATCCATTCTGACTTGGGCGTCAGAGTGTCTTTGCAAGTACTACCCATACTGCTCCTGTCAGACAACCTGGCAATCACCTCGATTTGTAAGTCCCCGATCCATTCTATTACCCGTACCAGAGACATTTAGTACATTTGGCGCCGTCTGTGCGGACCTGCCAAATCGTGGAGGCATGACGAAAAATCTCGAGGAGTAATCCTCCAGCCACCACCACGACTCAAACCCTCAAAGCCTAACACCCGAACTTCGAGATAGTATTCCACCCACTCACGGAAGGATAACCAACACCGTCCACCAGCATCCAACCCCTGACCAGTGACAACCAAAGGAGGACGATTGACAGCCTGATAAAGCTCGAGCACTCAACGATCTAGGAGAGAAAGCCATCCAGATTAGCCAAGAGCTTTGTCTCAGAGTACAAAATCTCGAAGGCCGAGTCACGTCCAAAGAGTGATACCACCTGGAACACACAAGTCAAGCAACCTCCAAGATTCGATCGCATCGTGAGACCAGGAACGACAAATCACCCAAACAATGACACAGAAAGCGATGCAACCGCAGCGTTTGCAGGGATCCGAAATGCCGACACAACAAAGACGAACACACCGTGAGGATGCTAAGCAAACACGAAGCGAGCATGTGATAATGGGAGCCACCCCATTCACGGAAAAAATCCTGAAATCCAAACTCCCAAAGGGCTTCGACAAGCCCACTGATAAGAAATACGCATGGCCTTTAAAGCTAAGATGAACTTAGAGGGAGCCGCCGTTGCAGCTCGATGTAGGGCCTTTCCGGTGATCCTAGCCGGCCCCGCAATCAAATGGTTTAACACCCTCCCCAACAGCTCCATAGCCAGTTTCGACGATATGTCCAGGAAGTTTCTGGCACAGTTCACCACTAGGATCACCAAAGCAAAACATCCAATCAGTCTACTCGAAATCACTCAAAGACAAGACGAATCCACGAGGAAATACCTCGACAGGTTCAACGATGAGTGCCTAACGGTCGATGGACTCACAGACTCAGTAGCCAGTCTTTATCTTACCAATGGCCTCATAAACGAAGACTTCAGCAAGCACCTCACCACCAAGACAGTTTGGACCATGTACAAAATTCAAAATGTCGTAAGAGAATACATAAACGACGAAGTGGTCAGCCAAGTCATGGTCGCCAATAAATGGCAGCATGGCAACACGGTACCTCTAGAACCCACCACCAAAAGATACCCCAAAAGAACACTTCAAATCCACTGCCCCGAACTGGCCACCTAGGGTGGAAAAATTCACAAACTACATACCTCTGCCAGCCTCAATTAGGAAAATCTATCACCATATAGCAGAACGAGGCATCCTCTCGAAGGCGTGACAACTGAAGGAACGGACATGCGGAAACAAGAGGCTATACTGTGACTACCACCGAAGATACGGACATAAGACCCAAGATTGCTTCGATCTAAAGGACGCTCTCAAACAAGCCATCTGAGACGACAAACTCTCCGAGTTCGCCAAAATCATCCGGGATCCCGAGAAAGCTGATAGAGAAAGATCACCAGAACGTGAAGGACACAACCCCAGGACAATACGACAGCCAACCCGAGAAATTCCAGAGACTGACCCCACCATAATAGTAAATGTAATCACAGAAAAAGACGTGTCAAAAAAGTCAAAATCAGCACTAAAAAAAAAATCATGAAGTCCTAGCCATAAAGAATCAAGCACCAAACTCTTCCTTTTCGGCAGCAATCACGTTCTCCCTCGAGGACTGCCAACACGGCACCTCGATGGAAGACGCCCCCTTCGTTATCTCGGCAAGGGTCGGGGCCAGACTAGTGAAAAGAATATTGGTCAACACCGGAGCTGATTCCAACATCCTCTTCAGAGGAGCTTTCAATAAGTTAGGTCTCCGAAATGAAAACCTACAAGGCTACCGCAACGGGGTAACCGAAATCGGGGACAATTTCCTCAAATCGGACGGTTCCATAGTGTTACCGCTAACCATCGGAGTCAGAAGCCAGAGGAAAATCATACCCTCCGATTCATGGTCTTCAAAGATTCCACTGCCTACAAGATCATCCTTGGAAGAAAGAAGATCAACGATCTATCTGCCGTCATCTTCACCAAGTTCCTAATCATGAACTTCCAGGCCAACAACAGCACCATCAGAACAATACAAGGGGACCAAAATATCGTGGTAGAATGCGACAACACCAGCTTGGCCCTCCGCATAAGGTCCTAAGATGCGGTAGGCATCTTTCTTGCTGACCTCGATGCATGCCAAGACGGACAACCCTGACCAGGACTGGAAGGAGTGGTGCACAAATTGTGAATCACACTTTTCACAACTCGTACCACTGACCAGCAAGTGCACTGGGTCGTCCAAGTAATACCTCACGTGAGTAAGGGTCGAATCCCACGGAGATTGTTGGTTTGAAGCAATCTATGGTTATCTTGTAAATCTTAGTCAGGAAGTCAATTATGTTTATCAGTTGAATTGCAATTAAACAAGAGAGCATGGATTAAAGGTTACTTGTTGTGCAGTAATGGAGAATATGTTGGAGTTTTGGAGATACTTTGTCTTCTAAATCTCTGCTTTCCTCTGTCTTCTTGTTCACGCACGCACGTCCTCCTATGGCAAGCTGTGTGTTGGTGGATCACCGTTGTCAATGGCTACCTTCCATCCTTCCAGTGAAAACTACGCTCACACGCTCTGTCACAGCACGGCTAATCACCGGTTGGTTCTCAATCCGGTTGGAATAGAATCCCTTGATTCCTTTGCGTTTGTCACTAACGCCCAGCCTTCAGGAGTTTGAAGCTCGTCACAGTCATTCAATCCTTGAATCCTACTCGGAATACCACAGACAAGGTTTAGACTTTCCGGATTCTCATGAATGCCGCCATCAATTCTAGCTTATACCACGAAGATTCTGATTAAGAGATCTAAGAGATACTCATTCAATCTGATATAGAACGGAGGTGGTTTTCAGGCACACGTTCATGGGTTGAGAATGGTGATGAGTGTCACGGATCATCACCTTCATCACAGTTAAGCGCGAATGAACATCTTAGATAGGAACAAGCGTGTTTGAATAGAAAACAGAAATACTTGCATTAATTCATCGAGACACAGCAGAGCTCCTCACCCCCAACAATGGAGTTTAGAGACTCATGCCGTCAAAGAGTACAAAGTTCAAATCTAAAATGTCATCAGGTACAAAATAAGTCTCTAAAAGTTGTTTAAATACTAAACTAGTAGCCTAGGTTTACAAAAAATGAGTAAACTATGATGGATGATGCAGAGATCCACTTCTGGGGCCCACTTGGTGTGTGCTGGGGCTGAGATTTAAGAAATTCACGTGCAGAGGCCATTTGTGGAGTTGAACGCCAGTTTTTGTGCCAGTTTGGGCGTTCAACTCCAGCTTTTGATCCTTTTCTGGCGCTGGACGCCAGAATTGGGCAGAGAACTGGCGTTGAACGCCAGTTTATGTCATCTATCCTTGTGCAAAGTATAGACTATTATATATTGCTGGAAAGCCCTGGATGTCTACTTTCCAACGCAATTGGAAGCATACCATTTCGAGTTCTGTAGCTCCAGAAAATCCACTTTGAGTGCCGGGAGGTCAGAATCCAACAGCATCAGCAGTCCTTTTTCAGCCTGAATCAGATTTTTGCTCAGCTCCTTCAATTTCAGCCAGAAAAATACCTAAAATTACAGAAAAACATACAACTCATAGTAAAGTCCAGAAATATGAATTTTTCCTAAAAACTAATGAAAATAGACTAAAAACTAACTAGAACATACTCAAAACTATATGAAATTAACCCCAAAAAGCGTATAAAATATCCGCTCATCACAACAGCAAACTTAAACTGTTGCTTGTCCTCAAGCAACTAGACAATTAAAATAGAAGACTAATAAGTTGAGAAGCAATAATATCTCAGAGTTTTTGAGTGAAGTTCAGATTCTAATTAGATGAGCGGGACTAGTAGCTTTTTGCTTCTGAACTGTTTTGGCATCTCACTTTATCCATTGAAGCTCAGAGTGATTGGCATCTATAGGAACTTAGAATTCTGATAGTGTTATTGATTCTCCTATTTCAGTGTGATGATTCTTGAACACAGCTATTTTATGAGTCTTGGCCGTGGCCCTAAGCACTTTGTTTTCCAATATTACCACCGGATACATAAATGCCACAGACACATAATTGGGTGAAACTTTTCAGATTGTGGCTCAGCTTTGCTAAAGCCCCCCAATTAGAGGTGTCCAGGGTTCTTAAGCACACTCTTCTTTTTGCTTTGGACCTTGACTTTAACCGCTCAGTCTCAAGTTCTCACTTGACACCTACACGCCACAAGCACATGGTTAGGGACAACTTGGTTTAGCCGCTTAGACCAGGATTTTATTCCTTTAAGTCCTCCTATCCACTGATGCTCAAAGCCTTGGGATCCTTTTTATTTGCCCTTGCCTTTTGGTTTTAAGGGTTATTGGCTTTTTGCTCTTGCCTCTTGGTTTTAAGAGCTTTTGGCTTTTTCTGCTTGCTTTTTCTTTTTCTTTCTATATTTTTTTTTCGCCTATTTTATTATATATATATATTTTTTTTCTGCAAGCTTTGTTCTTTGCTGCTTTTTCTTGCTTCAAGAATTATTTTTATGATTTTTCAGATTATCAATAACATGTCTCATGTTCATCATTCTTTCAAGAGCCAACATATTTAACAGTCTTAAACAACAAATTCAAAAGACATATGCACTGTTCAAGCATTCATTCAGAAGACAGAAAGCATTGCCACCACATGTTACTAATTAGAATTTTTCTTATTAAAAACTCGAAATTTTATTGCCTCTTATTCAAAAGATCTACTATTTTATTCATGTTTGCTGATGATGAGAAAAATAGACTATAACTTAATTGGGGATAAAATCAAAATAGACACTAATTACTACTAATGATCATGTAATGAAGACACAAACATAGATAAGCACTTAACATAGAAAAATGAAAAACAGAGAAAGTAAGAACAAGGAACGAGTCCACCTTAGTGATGATGGCATTTCCTTCTTGAGGCACCAATGATGTTCTTGAGCTCTTTTATGTCTCTTCCTTGCCTTTGTGGCTTGATTCCTAGTGATTTTTGGTATTTCTATCCTCAGTTGCTTCCAATAATTATGTGGAGGGAAATGCATCCCCTGAGGTATCTCAGGGATCTCTTGATTTGCAGCCACATGTTCTACCACTGAGCTATAGATCCTTCACATAATTGTTTTACCACACCAAACTTAGAATGTTGCTCGCCCTCGAGCAAAAGAAGAAGGAATAGATGAAGAAGAAGATGTGGGAAAAAAAACTAGGATTATGAGGAGGGAAGGTGGGGATCCTGGGGGTCCACAGATCTTGAAATGATCCTGTGAGGTCCACAGATCTTGAGGTGTCAAGGCATTTACATCCCTGCACCAATTTAGGCATGCAAAATGCCCTTGCACACAACTCTGGGCGTTCAGCGCCAGGTTGGTGCCCATTTTGGGCGTTCAACGCCCATTTACTAGCCATTTCTGGCGTTGGACGCCAGAACCATGCTTGTTCTGGGCGTTCAGCGCCAGGATGTTGCCCATTTTGGGCGTTCAGCGCCAGAACCATGCTCTGTTCTGGCGTTGAACGCCAGACAGGTGCTTCCTCCAGGGTGTGATTTTTCTTCTGCTGTTTTTGATTCCGTTTTCAATTTTTAATATTTATTTTGTGACTCCACATGATCATGAACCTAATAAAACTTGAAAAACCATGAAAATAAATAAAAATTGGGTTGCCTCCCAACAAGCGCTTCTTTAATGTCCTTAGCTGGACCTTGGTGAGCTTTTAATCTAGCTTCAACCTTGAGCACTCTTGCTCAACATTGCCTTCAAGATAGTGCTTGATTCTCTGTCCATTAACAATGAACTTCTTGTCAGAGTCAATATCTTGAAGCTCTACATAACCATATGGTGATACGCTTGTAATCACGTATGGTCCCCTCCACCGGGATTTCAATTTCCCGGGGAATAGCCTGAGTCTAGAGTTGAACAGCAGAACCTTCTGTCCTGGTTCAAAGATTCTAGATGACAGCTTTCTGTCATGCCACTTTTTTTATTTCTCTTTATAAAGCTTGGCATTTTCGAAAGCTGTGAATCTGAACTCCTCTAGCTCATTTAGTTGGAGCAATCTTTTTTCTCCTGCTAATTTGGCATCAAAGTTTAGGAATCTGGTTGCCCAGTAGGCCTTATGTTCCAGTTCCACGGGCAGGTGACATGCCTTACCATACACCAGTTGGTATGGAGAGGTCCCTATAGGGGTCTTGAATGCTGTTCTGTAAGCCCACAGAGCATCATCCAAGCTCCGTGCCCAATCCTTTCTACGGGTATTTACTGTCCGTTCTAGGATTCTCTTTAATTCTCTGTTAGAGACTTCAGCTTGCCCATTAGTTTGTGGATGATATGGAGTAGCCACCTTGTGGCGAATTCCATACCGAACCATGGCAGAGTAAAGCTGTTTATTGCAGAAGTGAGTGCCCCCATCACTGATTAGTACTCTAGGGACACCAAATCTGCTAAAGATATGTTTCTGGAGGAACTTCAGCACTGTCTTAGTATCATTGGTGGGTGTGGCAATGGCCTCAACCCATTTTGATACATAGTCAACTGCCACCAGAATATAAGTGTTTGAGTATGATGGTGGGAAAGGTTCCATGAAGTCAATTTCCCATACGTCAAACAACTCAATTTCCAAGATTTCTTGTTGAGGCATGGCGTAACCATGAGGCAGATTACCAGCTCTTTGGCAACTGTCACAGTTACGTACAAACTCTCGGGAATCTTTATAGAGTGTGGGCCAATAGAAGCCACATTGGAGGACCTTGGTTGCTGTTCGCTCACCTCCGAAATGGCCTCCATATTGAGATCCATGGCAATGCCATAGGATCCTCTGTGCCTCTTCTCTAGGCACACACCTACGGATTATTCCGTCTGCACATCTCTTAAAGAGATAGGGTTCATCCCACAAGTAATACTTTGCATCAGTAATTAATTTCTTCTTTTGTATCCTGTTGTACTCCTTGGGTATGAACCTTGCAGCTTTATAGTTTGCAATATCGGTAAACCATGGTGCTTCCTGAATGGCAAATAAATGCTCATCAGGAAACGTCTCAGAGATCTCAAGAAAGGGGAGGGACGTCCCTTCCACTGGCTCTATCCGGGACAGATGATCAGCCACTTGGTTCTCTGTCCCTTTTCTGTCTCTTATTTCTATATCAAACTCTTGCAGAAGCAATACCCATCTGATGAGCCTGGGTTTTGAATCCTGCTTTGTGAGTAGATATTTAAGAGCAGCATGGTCAGTATACACAATCACTTTTGATCCTACTAAGTATGATCTGAACTTGTCAATGGCGTAAACCACTGCAAGTAATTCTTTTTCTGTGGTTGTGTAATTTTTCTGGGCATCATTTAGAACGCGACTGGCGTAATAAATGACATGCAGAAGCTTATCATGCCTCTGTCCCAACACTGCACCAATGGCGTGATCACTGGCATCACACATTAGCTCAAATGGTAACGTCCAGTCTGGTGCAGAAATGACTGGTGCTGTGACCAGCTTAGCTTTCAGCGTTTCAAACGCCTGCAGGCACTCTGTGTCAAACACAAATGGTGTATCAGCAGCTAGCAAATTGCTTAGAGGTTTTGCAATTTTTGAAAAATCCTTTATAAACCTCCTATAGAATCCTGCATGCCCCAGAAAGCTTCTAATTGCCTTAACATTGGCAGGTGGTGGTAATTTTTCAATTACCTCTATTTTTGCCTGATCTACCTCTATTCCCTTGTTTGAGATTTTATGCCCAAGGACAATCCCCTCAGTCACCATGAAGTGACATTTTTCCCAGTTTAAAACTAGGTTGGTCTCTTGGCATCTTTTCAGAACAAGTTTCAGGTGATCAAGACAGGAGCTGAATGAGTCTCCATATACTAAGAAGTCATCCATGAAGACTTCCAGAAAATTTTCCACCATATCAGAGAAAATAGAGAGCATGCATCTCTGGAAGGTTGCAGGCGCATTACATAGCCCAAATGGCATCCTTCTATAAGCAAACACTCCAGATGGACATGTGAATGCTGTTTTCTCTTGATCCTGGGGATCTACTGCAATCTGGTTATAGCCTGAGTAGCCATCCAAAAAGCAGTAATAGTCATGACCTGCTAGTCTTTCTAGCATCTGGTCTATGAATGGTAAAGGAAAATGATCCTTTCTGATGGCTGTATTGAGCCTTCTATAGTCAATACACATGCGCCACCCTGTAACTGTTCTTGTAGGAACCAGTTCATTTTTTTCATTATGAATCACTGTCATGCCTCCCTTTTTTGGGACGACTTGGACAGGGCTCACCCAGGGGCTATCAGAAATAGGATAAATAATCCCAGCCTCTAGTAGTTTGGTGACCTCTTTCTGCACTACTTCTTTCATGGCTGGATTTAGCCGCCTCTGTGGTTGAACCACTGGTTTGGCATTATCCTCCAATAAGATTTTGTGCATGCATCTAGCTGGGCTTATGCCCTTAAGGTCACCTATGGACCACCCAAGAGCTGTCTTGTGTGTCCTTAGCACTTGAATAAGTGCCTCCTCTTCCTGTGAATTTAAAGCAGAGCTTATGATCACTGGAAAAGTGTCACCTTCTCCCAGAAACGCATATTTCAAGGATGGTGGTAATGGCTTGAGCTCGGGTTTAGGCGGTTTCTCCTCTTCCAGAAGAAATTTCAGAGGCTCTTTCATGTCCTCTGAATCCTCTAAATCAGGCTGAACATCTTTAAAGATGTTTTCCAACTCTGATTCAAGACTCTCAGCCATGTTGATCTCTTCTACCAAAGAGTCAATAAGATCAACTTTCATGCAATCTTTTGATGTGTCTGGATGCTGCATGGCTTTGACAGCGTTCAGCTTGAACTCATCATCATTGACTCTCAGGGTTATTTCCCCCTGTTGGACGTCAATGAGGGATCGTCCAGTTGCTAGGAAGGGTCTTCCTAGAATGAGAGTAGCACTCTTGTGCTCCTCCATTTCCAGCACAACAAAGTCAGTGGGAAAGGTGAATGGCCCAACTCTGACAATCATGTCTTCAATCACGCCTGATGGGTATTTAGTAGAACCATCAGCAAGTTGGAGACATATCCGGGTTGGTTTAACTTCTTCAGTTAAGCCAAGCTTTCTGATAGTGGATGCTGGTATTAGGTTGATGCTTGCCCCAAGATCGCATAAAGCTGTCTTGGTGCAATTACCTTTTAATATGCATGGTATCAGAAAACTCCCAGGGTCTTTAAGCTTTTCAGGAAAGCTTTTCAGAATGACTGCACTACATTCTTCAGTGAGGAGAACTCTTTCTGTTTCTCTCCAATCCTTCTTATGACTCAAGATATCTTTCATGAACTTGGCATAAGAAGGTATTTGCTCAAGTGCTTCTGCAAATGGAATCTTTATTTCAAGAGTCCTGAGATAATCTGCAAAGCGAGCAAATTGCTTATCCTGCTCCTCTTTCCGGAGTTTTTGAGGATAAGGTATCTTGGCTTTATATTCTTCAACCTTAGTTGCTGCAGGTTTATTGCCTACAGAAGTGGTTGAAGAAGCCTTTTTAGAGGGGTTGTTATCAGCATTTGTGTGTGTCTGATCCCTCACTGGCAATTGAGTGCCAGAGTTAGAAGCTGTAGTGAAACTGGACGCCAGCTCCTTGTCTGCTCCTGGCGTCTGAACGCCAGAACTGTGCCCATTTTGGGCGTTCAGCGCCAGATCTTGCCCATTTTGGGCGTTCAACGCCAGATCCTTGCCCATTTCTGGCGTTGAACGCCAGTCCTGCCTTGTTTCTGGCGTTGAACGCCAGTCCTGAGCATGGTCTGGGCGTTCAGCGCCAGCCTTCCACCAATTTTCTGGCGTTTTAGTTCCAGAATTACTTTTCCCTGGGCTCTTACTGTCCTCAGGTGAATTTTGGGTGGTTTGCTCATTTCTTAGCTTTTTGCTGCCTTGAGGTGGGGTATTTAATGTTTTCCCACTTCTTAGTTGAACTGCTTGGCATTCTTCTGCTATTTGCCTTGACAGCTGCTTCTTTGTTTGCTTAAACTGTTCATCCATATGTATATTAGCCATCCTTGTCTCTTGTAACCTTTCTTTGAATTCGGCTAATTGCTTTGTTAGGAAGTCCAATTGCTGATTGAATTCAGCAGCTTGTTTTACAGGACTGAGTTCAGCAGTTGCTGTCTTAACCTCTTCTTTCATGGAAGAGTCATTGCTTAGGTACAAATGCTGATTCCTGGCAACTGTATCAATGAGCTCTTGAGCCTCTTCAATTGTCTTTCTCATGTGGATAGATCCACCAGCTGAGTAATCAAGAGACATCTGAGCTCCTTCTGCAAGCCCATAATAGAAGATGTCTAACTGAACCCACTCTGAAAACATTTCAGAGGGGCATTTTCGTAGCATCTCTCTGTATCTTTCCCAGGCATCATAAAGAGATTCATTATCTCCTTGTTTAAAGCCTTGGATGTCCAGCCTTAGCTGTGTCATCCATTTTGGGGGAAAGTACTGATTCAGAAATTTTTCTGTCAGCTGTTTCCATGTCTTTATGCTGGCCTTAGGTTGGTTATTCAACCACCTCTTAGCTTGATCTTTTACAGCAAATGGAAACAGTAATAGTCTGTAGACATCCTGATCTATTTCTTTATCATGTACTGTGTCAGCAATATGTAGAAACTATGCCAGAAACTCTGTAGGTTCTTCCTGTGGAAGACCGGAATACTGGCAACTTTGCTGCACCATGATAATGAGCTGAGGATTCAACTCAAAGCTACTGACTCCAATGGAGGGTATGCAGATACTACTCCCATATGAAGCAGTAGAGGGGTTAGAATATGACCCCAGAATCCTCCTGGACTGTTCATTTTCGCTTAGGTCCATGATGGAGAAAGGGAGATGATGTAAAATAGAAAAAATATTTTTATTTATTTATTTATATATTTATTTCGAAAATGAAATAAATTAAAATAAATAAAAATTGAGTGAAGATTTTCGAAAAACTGAGGAGAGAGAAAGTGGTTAGGAAGTTTTGAAAAGGATATGATGATTTTGAAAAAAAAGTTTTAAATTTTGAAATAAAAATCTGAATTTTTAGAAATATATTTCGAAAAATTGTTTTTAAAATAGAGAGAAAAGATATTTTTTATTTTTAAGAGGAAAGAGAAAAACAATAAGATAGCACAAGATTTAAAATTTTTAGATCTAATGCTCCTTATTTTCGAAATTTTTGGAGGGAAAACACCAAACTTAAAATTTTTTTAGAAAACCAAAACAAATTTTCGAAAATTTTTTTTTCTTTTTTTTTGAAAAATCAACAAGAAAACACCAAACTTAAAGTTTGGCACAGGATTTAATAGAAAAAAATATTTTTGAAAAAGATTTTAAAAATATGATAGCCAATTACCATGAACATAAACACCACGTTCTAACTAATTGAGCTATAAATTTAAAGTGTTTTAACAAGGGATAAATAATAAAAGACTCTAAACCAAAAAAAAAAGAAAAATTTTTCCTAATCTAAGCAACAAAATAAACCGTTAGTTGTCCAAACACGAACAATCCCCGGCAACGGCGCCAAAAACTTGGTGCACAAATTGTGAATCACACTTTTCACAACTCGTACCACTGACCAGCAAGTGCACTGGGTCATCCAAGTAATACCTCACGTGAGTAAGGGTCGAATCCCACGGAGATTGTTGGTTTGAAGCAATCTATGGTTATCTTGTAAATCTTAGTCAGGAAGTCAATTATGTTTATCAGTTGAATTGCAATTAAACAAGAGAGCATGGATTAAAGGTTACTTGTTGTGCAGTAATGGAGAATATGTTGGAGTTTTGGAGATACTTTGTCTTCTAAATCTCTGCTTTCCTCTGTCTTCTTGTTCACGCACGCACGTCCTCCTATGGCAAGCTGTGTGTTGGTGGATCACCGTTGTCAATGGCTACCTTCCATCCTTCCAGTGAAAACTACGCTCACGCGCTCTGTCACAGCACGGCTAATCACCGGTTGGTTCTCAATCCGGTTGGAATAGAATCCCTTGATTCCTTTGCGTTTGTCACTAATGCCCAGCCTTCAGGAGTTTGAAGCTCGTCACAGTCATTCAATCCTTGAATCCTACTCGGAATACCACAGACAAGGTTTAGACTTTCCGGATTCTCATGAATGCCGCCATCAATTCTAGCTTATACCACGAAGATTCTGATTAAGAGATCTAAGAGATACTCATTCAATCTGATATAGAACGGAGGTGGTTGTCAGGCACACGTTCATGGGTTGAGAATGGTGATGAGTGTTACGGATCATCACCTTCATCACAGTTAAGCGCGAATGAACATCTTAGATAGGAACAAGCGTGTTTGAATAGAAAACAGAAATACTTGCATTAATTCATCGAGACACAGCAGAGCTCCTCACCCCCAACAATGGAGTTTAGAGACTCATGCCGTCAAAGAGTACAAAGTTCAGATCTAAAATGTCATAAGGTACAAAATAAGTCTCTAAAAGTTGTTTAAATACTAAACTAGTAGCCTAGGTTTACAAAAAATGAGTAAACTATGATGGATGATGCAGAGATCCACTTCTGGAGCCCACTTGGTGTGTGCTGGGACTGAGATTTAAGCAATTCACGTGCAGAGGCCATTTGTGGAGTTGAACGCCAGTTTTTGTGCCAGTTTGGGCGTTCAACTCCAGCTTTTGATCCTTTTCTGGCGCTGGACGCCAGAATTGGGCAGAGAACTGGCGTTGAACGCCAGTTTACGTCATCTATCCTTGTGCAAAGTATAGACTATTATATATTTCTGGAAAGCCCTGGATGTCTACTTTCCAACGCAATTGGAAGCATACCATTTCGAGTTCTGTAGCTTCAGAAAATCCACTTTGAGTGCAGGGAGGTCAGAATCCAACAGCATCAGCAGTCCTTTTTCAGCCTGAATCAGATTTTTGCTCATCTCCTTCAATTTCAGCCAGAAAAATACCTGAAATTACAGAAAAATACACAACTCATAGTAAAGTCCAGAAATATAAATTTTTCCTAAAAACTAATGAAAATAGACTAAAAACTAACTAGAACATACTCAAAACTATATGAAATTAACCCCAAAATGCGTATAAAATATCCGCTCATCAAGGAGACATGGAGAAACTGCAAATAGGGAAAACCAAGGATGAATTCACATTCATTAATAAAACCTACCCTATGACCTAGAAGGCGACCTGATCAAACTCCTAAAGCAGAACTGGGACTTATTCGCATTCACCCCGACCGACATGCTAGGAATAGACCCTGATCTAATATCCATCATTTGGCTGTAGATCCAAAGGCTAAGACGGTGGCACAGAGGACAAGAAAAATGTTCTCCACAAAGCATTCGGAGTCAAAAAACAAGGCAAAGCCCTGCTTGAAGCAGGCTTCATCCGAGAGCTCCCATACACAACCTGGTTGGCCAACGTCGTACTAGTCAAAAAAGCAAACAGCAAGTGGTAAATGTGCGTTGATTACACGGACTTGAAAAAAGCTTGCCCTAAAGACGCATTTTTCCTACCAAACATCGATGGACTAGTAGATGTCGCCTCAGGACATTAGTACCTCAGCTTCATGGGCGCCTACTCCGGGTACAATCAGATACCCATGCACTGACCTAACGAGGAGAAAGCCGCATTCGTAATCCCCGATGACACGTACTGCTACATGGTCATGACCTTCAGATTAAAGAACGCCGGGGCCACCTACCAGAGGCTCATCACCAAAATCTTTAGAGACATCTCTGGAACCAAGCTGGAGGTTTACATTAATGACATGCTTGCCAAAACCCAAACCAGTGAGGAGTTCATCAACGACCTCGAACTCATACTGGACACTCTGAAGAAACACCAATTGTGCCTTAACTCAACAAAGTGCGCTTTCGGGATAGAAGCCAGGAAGTTCTTAGGTTTCATGATCACTCAATGCGGGGTGGAGACAAACCCGAAAAAATGCAAAGCCATTTTTGAGATGAGCAGACCGGTAAGTCTTAAGGATGTCCAAAGGTTGACTGGACGATTGGCTGCCCTTTCGCGCTTCCTCGGGGCCTCGGCCTAGAAAGCCATTCCTTTCTTCAAGCTCATGAAAAAAGGTATAAGCTTAAAATGGGAACCCGAGTGCGAAGAAGCCTTCCAACACTTCAAAAAAGTGTTGTCAGAACACCTGTACTTATCCATAATGGAGGAAGCACTAGTCCCAGCGCTCGTCCAAGAAGACGAACAAAAAATACAAAGTCCTGTATACTTCGTAAGTAAGGTCTTCCAAAGTGTAGAAAGACATTACTCCAGACACGAGAAACCTACCTTCGCACAGCTTACGGCGTCCTGACGCTTCCGGCAATATTTCCAAGCCCACCCCATAACGGTCTGGACAGACCAGGCGGTGAGGCAGGTACTGCAGAAGCCGGACCTCATAGGACGAATGCTCGTTTGGTCTGTCGAATCATCACAATACCGAATCGGATCGAGGCCACAAACACAATTAAGACTCAGGCCATGGCGAACTTCATAGTCAAAATGATCCCAGGAAATGAACACGCAGAAACTTGAAAACTCCACGTTGACGGCTCATCAAACACTAGCTCAGGAGCAGGAATAATACTGGAAAACGAGAATGGAATCACTATTGAACAATCCATTCGATACGAGTTTCCGATCTCCAACAATCAAGCCAAATATGAAGCCTTCCTAGCCGGATTGACGTTAGCCAAGGAAGTTGGTGCAAAGGTGTTAGAAGTCTGCAGCGACTCCTAGGTGGTCAGGTCCCAAATAAACGGAGGTTACTAAGTACGAGACCTTTTGCTACAACAATTCCTAGCCAAGGTGAAAGAACTGGCACCTGAGTTTGACAGAGTAACTGGTGCACGAAATTGTGATGTCCAGGCTCAAACAATCCCCGGCAACGTGAGCAACTTGGTGCTCTGATCTCAATACATAATTGTCACAACTTCGATACAACTAACCAGCAAGTGCACTGGGTCGTCCAAGTAATACCTTACGTGAGTAAGGGTCGAATCCCACGGAGATTGTTGGTATGAAGCAAGCTATGGTCACCTTGTAAATCTCAGTCAGGTGGATATAAAGTGATAATGTTGTTTTCGAATATTATATAATAAAATAGGGATAGAGATACTTATGTAAATCATTGGTAGGAATTTCAGATAAGCGAATGGAGATGCTTTTCGTTCCTTTGAACCTCTGCTTTCCTGCTATCCTCATCCAATCAATCTTACTCCTTTCCATGGCTGGCTTTATGCAAGGGCATCACCGTTGTCAGTGGCTACATCCCCTCCTCTCAGTGAATAATATGCTCACGCACCCTGTCACGGCACGGCTATTCATCTGTCGGTTCTCGATCATGCTGGAATAGGATTCACCCTCCTTTTGCGTCTGTCACTAACGCCCAACAATCGCGAGTTTGAAGCTCGTCACAGTCATTCAATCATTGAATCCTACTCAGAATACCACAGACAAGGTTTAGACCTTCCGGATTCTCTTGAATGCCGCCATCATTCTAGCTTACGCCACGAAGATTCTGGTTAGGAGATCTAAGAGATACTCATTCTAGCTTAATTCATGTAGAACAGAAGTGTTTGTCAGGCACGCGTTCATAAGGGAGAAGGATGATGAGCGTCACACATAATCATCACCTTCATCACGTTCTTTGGTGCGAATGGATATCTTAGAAGCGAAATAAGATGAATTGAATAGAAAACAGAAGTACTTTGCATTAATCTTTGAGGAACAGCAGAGCTCCACACCTTAATATATGGAGTGCAGAAACTCTACCGTTGAAAATACATAAGTGAAAGGTCCAGGCATGGCCGAGATGGCCAGCCCCCTTGATCTAAGAACAATGCGTTCAAAGATGGTCAAAAAGACGTCTAATACAATAGTAAGAGGTCCTATTTATAATAAACTAGCTACTAGGGTTTACATGAGTAAGTAATTGATGCATAAATCCACTTCCGGGGCCCACTTGGTGTGTGTTTGGGCTGAGCCTGAGTGTTGCACGTGCAGAGGCCATTTGTGGAGTTGAACGCCAGTTTCTGTGCCAGTTTGGGCGTTCAACTCTGGTTTTGGATCCTTTTCTGGCGCTGGACGCTAGATTTGGGCAGAAGGCTGGCGTTGAACGCCAGTTTACGTCGTCAATTCTTGGCCAAAGTATGGACTATTATATATTGCTGGAAAGCCCTGGATGTCTACTTTCCAACGCAATTGGAAGCGCGCCATTTCGAGTTCTGTAGCTCCAGAAAAGCCTCTTTGAGTGCAGGGAGGTCAGAATCCAACAGCATCAGCAGTCCTTTTTCAACCTCTGAATCTGATTTTTGCTCAAGTCCCTCAATTTCAGCCAGAAAATACCTGAAATCACAGAAAAACACACAAACTCATAGTAAAGTCCAGAAATGTGAATTTAACATAAAAACTAATGAAAACATCCCTAAAAGTAACTAGATTCTACTAAAAACATACTAAAAACAATGCCAAAAAGCGTATAAATTATCCGCTCATCACAACACCAAACTTAAATTGTTGCGTGTCCCCAAGCAACTGAAAATCAAATAGGATAAAAAGAAGAGAATATACTATAAATTCCAAACTATCAATGAAGCAAAGCTTCAATCATATGAGCGGGACTTATAGCTTTTTGCCTCTTGGATAGTTTTGGCATCTCACTTTATCCATTGAGGTTCAGAATGATTGGCATCTATAGGAACTTCAGATTTCGAATAGTGTTATTGACTCTCCTAGTTCAGTATGATGATTCTTGAACACAGCTTCTTTATGAGTCTTGGCCGTGGCCCTAAGCACTTTGTTTTCCAGTATTACTACCGGATACATAAATGCCACAGACACATAATTGGGTGAACCTTTTCAGATTGTGACTCAGCTTTGCTAAAGTCCCCAATTAGAGGTGTCCAGGGTTCTTAAGCACACTCTTCTTTTGCTTTGGACCTTGACTTTAACCGCTCAGTCTCAAGTTTTCACTTGACACCTTCACGCCACAAGCACATGGTTAGGGACAGCTTGGTTTAGCCGCTTAGACCAGGATTTTATTCCTTTAGGCCCTCCTATCCACTGATGCTCAAAGCCTTGGGATCCTTTTTATTTGCCTTTGCCTTTTGGTTTTAAGGGTTATTGGCTTTTTCTGCTTGCTTTTTCTTTTTCTTTCTATATTTTTTTTCTATATTTTTTTTTCGCCCCCTTTTTTTCTGCAAGCTTTGTTCTTTGCTGCTTTTTCTTGCTTCAAGAATCATTTTTATGATTTTTCAGATTATCAAATAACATGTCTCCTAGTCATCATTCTTTCAAGAGCCAACATATTTAACATTCTTAAACAACAACTTCAAAAGACATATGCACTGTTCAAGCATTCATTCAGGAAAACAAGAAGCATTGTCACCACATCAATATAATTAAACTAAGTTCAAGGATAAATTCGAAACTCATGTACTTCTTGTTCTTTTGAATTAAAACATTTTTCATTTAAGAGAGGTGATGGATTCATAGGACATTTATAACTTTAAGACAAAGTTACTAACTACTAATGATCATGTAATGAAGACACAAACATAGATAAGCACATAACATAGAAAACGAAAAACAGAGAAAGTAAGAATAAGGAATGAATCCACCTTAGTGATGTCCTTGAGCTCTCTATGTCTCTTCCTTGTCTTTGTTGCTCCTCCTTCAGTGCTTTTAGATCTTCTCTGATTTCATGAAGGATGATAGAGTGCTCTTGATGTTCCACCCTTAGTTGCTTCCAATAATTGTGTGGAAGAAAATGTATCCCTTGAGGTATCTCAGGGATCTCTTGATTTGCAGTCAAATATTCTACCACTGAGCTATAGACCCTTGATGGAAGCTTTTGTCTTCCCTTTCCTCCTTCTAGAGGTTTCTCTGGCCTTAGGTGCCATCAATGGTTATGGAAAAAACAAAAAAGCTATGCTTTTACCACACCAAACTTAGAATGTTGCTCGTCCTCGAGCAAAAGAAGAAAGAATAGAAGAATAAGAAGAAGATATGGAGGACATGGATGGGAGTGTGTATTCGGCCATATGGGTGGGATTGGGTGGGAGAGAGATGTTGATGAATTTGAGGGTAGTGGGTGTATGGATGTGAGTGGTAAATGGAAAACAGAAGGGATGATCATGAATGGAAAGAGAGATGATGAGGTAGGTGGGGATCCTGTGGGGTCCACAGATCCTGAGATGATCCTGTGGGGTCCACAAATCCTGAGGTGTCAAGGCATTTACATCCCTGCACCAATTTAGGCATGTAAAACGCCCTTGCACACAACTCTGGGCGTTCAGCGCCAGGTTGGTGCCAATTTTGGGCGTTCAACGCCCCTTTGCTGCCATTTCTGGCGTTGAACGCCAGAACCATGCTTGTTCTGGGCGTTCAGCGCCAGGATGCTCCCATTCTGGGCGTTCAGCGCCAGAACTATGCTCTGTTCTGGCGTTTGAACGCCAGACAGATGCTCCTCCAGGGTGTGATTTTTTCTTCTGCTGTTTTTGATTCCGTTTTCAATTTTTATATTTATTTTGTGACTCCTCATGATCATGAACCTAAGAAAACATGACAAACAATAAAAATAAGAATTAGATAAACATTGGGTTGCCTCCCAACAAGCGCTTCTTTAATGTCAATAGCTTGACAGTGGGCTCTCATGGAGCCTCACAGATGTGCAGAGCTTTGTTGAAACTCTCCAACACCATACTTAGAGTTTGGATATGGGAGTTCAACACCAAACTTAGAGTTTGGTTGTGGCCTCCCAACACCAAACTTAGAGTTTGACTGTGGGGGCTCTGGTTGACTCTGCTTGGAGAGAAGCTTTTCATGCTTCCTCTCCATGGTTGCAGAGGGAGATCCTTGAGTTTTGAATACAAGGGAGTTCTCATTCCATTGAAGGACTATTTCACCTCTGTCAACATCAATCACGGCTCTTGCTGTGGCCAGGAAAGGTCTTCCTAGGATGATGGATTCATCCTCTTCCTTTCCAGTATCCAGGACTATGAAATCAGCAGGGATGTAAAGGCCCTCAACCTTTACTAATACATCTTCTACTTGTCCATAAGCCTGTTTTCTTGAGCTGTCTGCCATCTCCAGTGAGATTTTAGCAGCTTGCACCCCATAGATTCCCAGTTTCTCTATTACAGAGAGGGGCATGAGGTTTATTCCTGAACCAAGGTCACACAGAGCCTTAAAGATCATGGTGCCTATGGTACAGGGTATGATGAACTTTCCAGGATCCTGTCTCTTCTGAGGCAATGTCAGTTGATCCAGATCACTTAGTTCATTGATGAACAAGGGAGGTTCAACTTCCCAAGCATCAATGCCAAACAATTTGGCATTCAGCTTCATGATTGCACCAAGAAACTTGGCAGTTTGCTCTTCAGTGACATCCTCATTCTCTTCAGAAGAGGAATACTCATCAGAGCTCATGAAGGGTATAAGGAGGTTCAATGGAATCTCTATGGTCTCTAGATGAGCCTCAGAGTCCTTTGGTTCCCCAGAGGGAAGCTCCTTATTGATCACTGGATGTCCCAGGAGGTCTTCCTCCTTGGGATTCATGTCCTCTCCTCTCCTCACAGGTTCGGCCATGGCGCTTATGTCAATGGCCTTGCACTCTCCTTTTGGATTCTCTTCTGTATTGCTTGGGAGAGTACTAGGAGGGATTTCAGTGATCCTTTTACTCAGCTGGCCCACTTGTGCTTCCAGATTTCTAATGGAAGACCTTGTTTCATTCATGAAACTTACAGTGGCCTTAGAGAGATCAGAGACTAGATTTGCTAAATTAGAAGCATTTTGTTCAGAGTTCTCTGTCTGTTGCTGAGTTGATGATGGAAAAGGCTTGCTATTGCTAAACCTGTTTCTTCCACCATTATTAAAGCCTTGTTGGGGCTTTTGATCCTTCCATGAGAAATTTGGATGATTTCTCCATGTTGAGTTATAGGTGTTTCCATAAGGTTCACCTAAGTAATTCACCTCTGCTATTGCAGGGTTCTCAGGATCATAGGCTTCTTCTTCAGAAGATGCCTCTTGAGTACTGTTGGATGCAGCTTGCATTCCATGCAGACTCTGAGAAATCATATTGACTTGCTGAGTCAATATTTTGTTCTGAGCCAATATGGCATTCAGAGTATCAACCTCAAGAACTCCCTTCTTCATAGGCGTCCCATTGATTACAGGATTTCTTTCAGAAGTGTACATGAACTGGTTATTAGCAACCATGTCAATGAGTTCTTGAGCTTCTGCAGGCGTTTTCTTTAGGTGAATGGATCCACCTGCAGAAGTGTCCAGTGACATCTTTGATAGCTCAGATAAACCATCATAGAATATATCCAGGATGGTCCATTCTGAAAGCATGTCAGAAGGACACTTTTTGGTCAACTGTTTGTATCTTTCCCAAGCTTCATAGAGAGATTCACCTTCTTTCTGTCTGAAGGTTTGAACATCAGCTCTAAGCTTGCTCAGCTTTTGAGGAGGAAAGTACTTGGCTAAGAAAGCCGTGACCAGCTTATCCCAAGAGTTCAGGCTGTCTTTAGGTTGAGAATCCAACCATAATCTAGCTCTGTCTCTTACAGCAAAAGGGAAAAGCATGAGCCTGTAGACTTCAGGATCTACTCCATTAGTCTTAACAGTATCACATATCTGCAAGAATTCAGTTAAGAACTGAAAAAGATCTTCAGATGGAAGTCCATGAAACTTGCAGTTCTGCTGCATCAGAGAAACTAATTGAGGTTTCAGCTCAAAGTTGTTTGCTCCAATGGCAGGAATGGAGATGCTTCTTCCATATAAATTGGAATTAGGTGCAGTAAAGTCACCAAGCATCCTCCTTGCATTATTATTATTTTCGGCTGCCATCTCCTCTGCCTGTTCGAAAATTTCTGAAAGGTTATCTCTGGATTGTTGTATTTTAGCTTCTCTTAATTTTCTCTTTAGAGTCCTTTCAGGTTCTGGATCTGCTTCCACAAGAATGTTCTTATCCTTGCTCCTGCTCATATGACAAGGAAGAATGGCCAGAAAAATGATAATAATAATAGAGATCCTTTATACCACAGTATAGGGATCCCTTTGTGAGTGGAAGAGAAGGGGGAGACAAAGAATGTGATGTAAAGGAAGAAATGCAACTGTACGAATGGAAGAGATGTGAGATGAGATGTTAGGATATGAATGAATAAATAGAATAGGATGAGAGAGAGAGAGGGAATTTTCGAAAATTATTTTTGAAAAGGAGTTAGTGATTTTTGAAAATTGGTTTTTGAAAATGTGTTAGTAATTTTCGAAAATTAAGATTTAAAAATTAAAATAATTAATAAATTAAAAAGAAATTTTGAAAAAGGGGAGAGATATTTTCGAAAAATGAGAGAGAGAGAGTTAGTTAGGTGGTTTTGAAAAAGTTAAGAAACAAACAAAAAGTTAGTTAGTTAGTTGAAACAAATTTTGAAAAGATAGGAAGTTAGGAAGTTAAAAAAGATATTTTAAAAAGATATTTTTGAAAAAGATGAGAAGATATTTTTGAAAAGATATGATAGAAATTAGTTTTGAAAAAAAAAGATTTGATTTTTAAAATCTCAATTAATGACTTGATTCACAAGAAATCACAAGGTATGATTCTAGAACTTAAAGTTTGAATCTTTCTTAACAAGCAAGTAACAAACTTCAAATTTTTGAATCAAAACATTAATTGATTATGTTATTTTTGAAAATTTGATATAAAAATAAGAAAAATATTTTTGAAATTTTCGAAAATAACTAAGAATTTTGAAAAAGATTTGATTTTTGAAAAAGATAAGATTTTCAAATTGAAAATTTGATTTGACTCATAAGAAACAACTTGATTTTAAAAACTTTTGAAAAAGTCAATCCAAATTTTCGAATTTGATGAGAGAAAAAGGGAAAGATATTTTTTTTTTTGATTTTTTTGAATTTTTATGAAAACATGAAAATTATGCAATGCATGAAATTTTTAGATCAAAACAATGAATGCATGCAAGAATGCTATGAATGTCAAGATGAACACCAAGAACACTATGAAGAACATGATGAACATCAAGAACATATTTTTGAAAAATTTTTAATGCAAAGAAAACATGCAAGACACCAAACTTAGAATTCTTTAATGCTTAGACACTAAGAATTCAAGAATGCATATGATAAACATGAAAAGACACAAAACAAAAAATCATCAAGATCAAACAAGAAGATTTACCAAGAACAACTTGAAGATCATGAAGAACACTATGAATGCATGATATTTTCGAAAAAATGCAAGATGCATATGCAATTGACACCAAACTTATAATATGACTCAAGACTCAAACAAGAAACACAAAATATTTTTGATTTTTATGATTTTCTGATTTTTTTGGATTTTTTTCGAAAATTATATGAAAAAGAAAAAATAAGGATTCCAAAAATTTTTAATATGAATTCCAGGAATCTTGCATTCTTAGTTTAAAGCTTCAGTCCAGGAATTAGACATGGCTCACTAGCCAGCCAAGCTTTCAATGAAAGCTCCGGTCCAAAACACTAGACATGGCCAATGGCCAGCCAAGCTTCAGCAGGTAGATCAGGAACAGTAGCAGGTGGATTAGCTCCAACTAGCTTGCTCTTGATAACAAATTGCAAGCCTCAGTCCAAAAGAATTTAGACATGGCTTTACAGCCAGCCAGGCTTCACATGCTTCATGAAACACTAGAATTCATTCTTAAAAATTTTGAATAAAATTTTGAAAACATTTTTATTTTTTTTTTCGAAAACAAAAGAGAAATTTTTTTTTTTGAAAATATTTTTGAAAGATTTTTGAAAAGAAAACGAAAAGAAAGTTACCCAATCTGAGCAACAAGATGAACCGTCAGTTGTCCAAACTCGAACAATCCCCGGCAACGGTGCCAAAAACTTGGTGCACGAAATTGTGATGTCCAGGCTCAAACAATCCCCGGCAACGTGAGCAACTTGGTGCTCTGATCTCAATACATAATTGTCACAACTTCGATACAACTAACCAGCAAGTGCACTGGGTCGTCCAAGTAATACCTTACGTGAGTAAGGGTCGAATCCCACGGAGATTGTTGGTATGAAGCAAGCTATGGTCACCTTGTAAATCTCAGTCAGGCGGATATAAAGTGATAATGTTGTTTTCGAATATTATATAATAAAATAGGGATAGAGATACTTATGTAAATCATTGGTAGGAATTTCAGATAAGCGAATGGAGATGCTTTTCGTTCCTTTGAACCTCTGCTTTCCTGCTATCCTCATCCAATCAATCTTACTCCTTTCCATGGCTGGCTTTATGCAAGGGCATCACCGTTGTCAGTGGCTACATCCCCTCCTCTCAGTGAATAATATGCTCACGCACCCTGTCACGGCACGGCTATTCATCTGTCGGTTCTCGATCATGCTGGAATAGGATTCACCCTCCTTTTGCGTCTGTCACTAACGCCCAACAATCGCGAGTTTGAAGCTCGTCACAGTCATTCAATCATTGAATCCTACTCAGAATACCACAGACAAGGTTTAGACCTTCCGGATTCTCTTGAATGCCGTCATCATTCTAGCTTACGCCACGAAGATTCTGGTTAGGAGATCTAAGAGATACTCATTCTAGCTTAATTCATGTAGAACAGAAGTGTTTGTCAGGCACGCGTTCATAAGGGAGAAGGATGATGAGCGTCACACATAATCATCACCTTCATCACGTTCTTTGGTGCGAATGGATATCTTAGAAGCGAAATAAGATGAATTGAATAGAAAACAGAAGTACTTTGCATTAATCTTTGAGGAACAGCAGAGCTCCACACCTTAATCTATGGAGTGCAGAAACTCTACCGTTGAAAATACATAAGTGAAAGGTCCAGGCATGGCCGAGATGGCCAGCCCCCTTGATCTAAGAACAATGCGTTCAAAGATGGTCAAAAAGACGTCTAATACAATAGTAAGAGGTCCTATTTATAATAAACTAGCTACTAGGGTTTACATGAGTAAGTAATTGATGCATAAATCCACTTCCGGGGCCCACTTGGTGTGTGTTTGGGCTGAGCCTGAGTGTTGCACGTGCAGAGGCCATTTGTGGAGTTGAACGCCAGTTTCTGTGCCAGTTTGGGCGTTCAACTCTGGTTTTGGATCCTTTTCTGGCGCTGGACGCCAGATTTGGGCAGAAGACTGGCGTTGAACGCCAGTTTACGTCATCAATTCTTGGCCAAAGTATGGACTATTATATATTGCTGGAAAGCCCTGGATGTCTACTTTCCAACGCAATTGGAAGCGCGCCATTTCGAGTTCTGTAGCTCCAGAAAAGCCTCTTTGAGTGCAGGGAGGTCAGAATCCAATAGCATCAGCAGTCCTTTTTCAACCTCTGAATCTGATTTTTGCTCAAGTCCCTCAATTTCAGCCAGAAAATACCTGAAATCACAGAAAAACACACAAACTCATAGTAAAGTCCAGAAATGTGAATTTAACATAAAAACTAATGAAAACATCCCTAAAAGTAACTAGATTCTACTAAAAACATACTAAAAACAATGCCAAAAAGCGTATAAATTATCCGCTCATCAGTAACCATCTAGCACATTTCTAGGGAATGAAACGCAAGGGCTGATTTTCTCTCAAAACTGGCAAGTACCAAATCAGTCCCAAGAAGCCGATCATTGATCCAGGAGGTTATTATGATGCCATCCATCTCAGTTGCGACCTCGGTCGACCTCCCCATCACAAGCTAGCACTCTTGGACCTTCCCAATTCTTCCCAATTCTCCCTATCAAAAGCGGGAAGCAGTGAAGTACACCACAATAGCAAGGCAATTATACAAGCGCAGACTATCACAACCCCTTCTCAAATGCATAGAACCCGGTGACACGGACAACATACTTTGCGAAATTTAT
Source organism: Arachis hypogaea (assembly GCF_003086295.3). NCBI lineage: Eukaryota > Viridiplantae > Streptophyta > Magnoliopsida > Fabales > Fabaceae > Arachis > Arachis hypogaea. The sequence goes on from NC_092054.1 coordinate 23,440,700, forward strand.
GAAGGATGTTACGGCCATCATGTGAGGGGAAAAATCTTGGCTCAAAAGGTTATCCGAGCAGGGTATTTTTGGCCCTCCATCATAAAATACTCCCTCCAACTAGTCAAAAATTGTGACAAGTGCCAAATCCACGCCGATCTCCACCAGGCCGCCCCTCATCAACTCAGCGTCATAATGGCAGACCGGCCTTCCAAAACCTAGAAAATCGACCTCGTCCCTTCCCCACGGCTCCTGGGTAGCTTTGGTACCTCATAGTCGCTACGACTACTACACCAAGTAGATCAAAGCTGAGGCCTTAGCCACTATCACGGCCCCCCAGTGTCGGAAGTTCTTCTGGAGACAAGTTATAACCCGATTCAGAATTCTTGAGATCATGATCACGGGCAACGGGACCCAATTTGCGGACAAACAATTCAAGGAATTCTTTGAAGGTCTCGGCGTCTCACAATAGTTCAGTTCGGTAGAGCATCCACAAACAAACGGACAAGTAGAAGTGGCCAATAAAATAATAGTAAAGGGCCTCAAAAAGCAACTAGACGAGGCCAAGGGGTTATGGGCTGAAGAACTCAGATCCGTCCTCTTGTCGTACTGGACCTCCCCCAATCCTCAACCGGAGAAACCCCCTTTCGGCTAACATAAGAGGCCGTCATCCCAGTATAAGTCGGGGATCCTATTCCATGGAGAACCGTGGGAGGAAATGAAGAAGAAGTAGAGTGGAACCTCGCGGATGAGGCCAGGAGCATAGCACACCTACGGGAGCTATCCCTAAAACAAAGGATAAGCTTAAGGTACAATCGTAGCATGATGCGACGAAACTTCAGACCAGGAGACCTTGTCTTACAACAAAACGACATCCACCCCTACCCCTGGAGAAGGGAAGCTCACGTCCAACTGGGAGGGCCCCCTACCGGATCAAGACGGTAATTGGGAAAGGAGCTTATAAGCTATAACGATTAGACGAGATTGAGCTTTTGAGATCTTGGAATGCCACCAACATGCGGCGCTACTACACGTAGGAGCATCCTCCCAAGCGACAAGAATCAAAGTCGTTTAGATTATCTTTTATTTTCCTTCATTGTTTAAGTTTGTTTATTGTTTTATCGCATATTTTCCTTATCGGACACTCTTTTCTACCCACATTAGGAGGTTTTAACGAGGCCAACCTTTAAATTAAATTTATTTTTACATTTTCTCTCCAAAGCATTCCCCAACCGACGGCACGAATAAACACGGCTATCCCTGGGGACCGATCACCTTCGAGGCCAAAACACGGATAATACACAAAATTAAATAAGTATCTAACACGGCCCACCAAAAGACCACAAAGTGCCACGATAGTTCTAAAGCTCAATATCATAGTATATAGTCAAGAATATAATATGCTAGAAGCCCAATGAAGGAATAAAGCTCAAAGACACAAAAAACAGAGATACAAAAGCGCGAAGCATTCACACACGATAACTAAATGCGTAAAGGTAAGAAAAGGATCATAGATACAAGATAATCAAGGTGTATATATATATATACAAAAGAGAACTAGTCACAGCCTGTGGAGTTTAGGCCTGCTAGCTCAAACAGAATACAACAGAGTTTTCGAAGTTAAACAGCAACATCCTGTCTCTCAAAGTAAGCCTCTAAGGCAACAAGTGCAATATACAAAAGTGAGAGAATACTAAAGTAAGATAAACAAAATACAAGAAATAAAAGTGATCCTCCGCTCTGTCACCATCTACAAACTCACCGAGGTGGGTTGCGACCTGCATATGAAAATCAACAACAACATATGATATGAGAACCGGAGGTTTTCAGTATGGTAACAGTGCCCAATAGATAAGATATAAGGTTCCGGGACGCCAAAGGCAATCCTAGAACTATAAACCAAAATATAAATATTCAACTTAAAACAAAACTTAAACCATAAAAAGGTTATCTAATTCTTAAGGAATTTCTAAACTAACAAATCATCACTGTCCCACAGCCTTCGCCAACCTATCCTCCATGCGATCCCATCGCCACCACCTACCGAACCTCCTCAATCCTAGCAAAAAACACAAGTAATGCATGCAAGTAAAGCACAAATAATATACATTTACATCAAATAATGCAATTAGCAAGTAAGCATGTTATACACTTAGGCAATAGATGCAAATAATCAAAGCAAACAGACACTTAAGAATGCATATGATGAATGTCTGCCCTATTGGTTGTGATATCACTTGTCGGTTCAACTGCCAACCCGACACATCCTCTTGGGGTGTCTTCTTTCGGTCGCGAATAATTGGTACCCCAAGGATATAGTGCCCGGCCCACTGTCCAGGGATATAGTGTCCAGCCCACTCTTGCGACTCGAAAGGATGCGAGTGGGATACTCAGTCTCAAACCTCACATCTCAACGTAAGCGGGATTAACCACCGTCCTTATGATGACACCGCAACCTCGACAAGCGGGATTAACCACCATCCTTGCTAGGCGCATAGCGACTTATCAATCTCAGTATATAAATAGTATATAATAAATCTCAGTGATCAGTGCTCATATAGCACAAGTCCATTAATACTGATTTCATCAATCTCATCAACCACAATCATTTATTTCCAAGTTCCAAACTCATCATCAGTTCTCAATATATTATCATCTCAACATTCTGCCAATCCACTCAAGTCATTCTATCCACAGAACTTCCCAAGCCTAAGTCATCGTCTTCTAAACTTATTAACAGAAAATATCTAAATTAAGTTACCTAACCCATCCTCACTAGTATCAAAGCCTAATCACAAGTTAAGAGTCTTAAATAGATTTTTGAGAAGTTTAGAAAGCTAGAGAAACCATTAAAATGTCAAAAAAACAAATTTTTAGTAAAACAGGGATCATGCGTACGCATGCCTCCTCTTGCGTACGCATGGGTGTCAAATTGCCCAAGTCGCGTACGTATAACCCTACCCGCGCACGCGAGAGTCTCAACCAGAATAAGCCTCCGTGTCGCGTGCGCATGCCAACAAGAATGCCATTCTCGCGTATGCATGCCAGTGTCACGTACACGAGAGTGCTTGGTAGCAGCCAATCCCCGCGTTTCGTGCACTGTCCACGTACGCATGACTTGAAAACCTTAGAAAAATTTTAAAAGTTGCAGAATTTAGATTTTTGTATCAAACTTCAAACGTGCATAACTTTTTCGTTTTAAAACATTTTCCATCCGTTCTTCTAAAGTCTTAAAGCTCTCGAACCCAACTTCTATTTACATCATTTCATCAAAATAGAGGATTCAGAACACAAGTTATGGCTTGTTGAAATTGGTTAAAAACAAGGTTTTACCAAATCTTACAATGTTTCTCTAGTTTTCCAAACTTCAATTCAAACCCAATCAACAATACCCCAAAATCATCATCAAAACACTACTACGCATTACAATTTACTCCTCAAATATACTTCAAATATTTTCACACCTATTTCACTTAATTTTCCATCTCTTCCACTCATAATTCAATAAAACTAATAATTTCCAAACCAAGAATACAATCTCAACAAATTTTGCACAATTCAACTCATCATAAGCATCATTCATCATATATCATTACCAATCCTCATTGACATCCATTTTTATCAAAACTCATCATCAACATTAATAATCATCAACATTCATCATCAATTCAATCCTATCCTAAGGTCCACTAGCCTAAGTTTCATGAAACATCACATATTAGCTAAAGGAAACCATAACCATACCTTAGCCGATTTTAACACGCAGAAAACACTAAAATTGACTTTCAAACAAGTTTTCATAAAGCTTTAGCCACCAAAGTTCAAATCCAAATGCTCCAAATCCACCAAGTCAACTCCAAATCAACATGTAATTACTCTAATATCATACAATACACCAAATTAACATTAGAGCTTGCCAAAACATCAAACCACAAGAGTTTTTGAAGTGACTTACCTCACTCACTATGGACTGGGACAAAACCCAATAATTTCTCACTATTAAATGGCACCTAAATAACCAAAATTATAAAATCTACTCAATAACTATACCCAAATTTTTTAAACTGTTAGGATAGAGGAAAGAGTATGGAATTAGAGTTCTTACCAACTTTGTTTAGTTAGAAAGGACAAACTTGGCAAGAGCTACGCGTGGTTGAAAACGGCATGCAAATCGGAGCACCGTAGCTCAAGTTATGAGCTTAAGAAGATGAAAGTGAATAGTGTTAATGGTGGTTCTCTCTTCTTCAAGCTCAGCTGGTTCCTCCCTTTCTTTGGTGTGTTATGAGCTGAATGAGTTCTTTAATTGGGTATTTATATGTTGGGCTTGTGACCAACTTGGACCCGGTCTAACTGTTTAATATTTTTGGTCCATTTGACCAAACTTTAGGCCAAAACCTTTAGAATTAGCGCCCAGTTTTCAACTTTAAATTTTTTCTTAAGTTTTTCTACAGTTTTATTTTCTCTCTCGCATTACCGGATACACTTAAGCCGGTACTGCCGGCTAATTTACTGGTACATATTTTTACGTAATTTTTCGCAGAAAATTACATTTTTCCACTCGAAAAAATTCATTGAATTCAAATCTCACCTTTAAATTTTCTAATTAATACTTCTAAATTTTTTGAACCTATTTTGGATAATTAAATTATTATTTTATTTTATTTAATTTAATTTTATTTTATTTTAAACGGTTATTAGCTTCCGGATCTTACAAGACGTTGGACATAACCCTAAAAAAGAGCTTGTACCTTACGTTTAGGCACAAATCACAATTTTAGATAACCCTCGCAATAGTAATCATTTTAAGATTTGTATTACATAAAGGAAATAATATATGTCACTTTCAAATTAATAAATCCATGCTTTTTTAATTATATATACTTTTTATTTTCTTCTAAATTACTCCAAAATTCTTATTTTTCTTATCTAAATATATGTAAAATAATAATGATTAATTGTTCAAAAATTTGAGAACTAATCAAAATCAAAGTTACAAATTTTTCCAATAATAATAAAATCACCACACACAATAACACTTGCATAATGTATCTCTTCTAGATTCAATAGCTTATCAATCCAACTAAAAAGCAAAACCATAAAAATCAATTATCCAAATCCAATAAGGAGAAACAACAATCCAACCACAAACCTAAACTAACCAAAATAAAAAAGTTTAAGAAAATAATAATAATCTTTAACAAAAATCACATGTTAGTTATGTAAAATTTTATTATCATCCTTCCCAAATCACAAAAAGCATCCAGAAGTTATAAACCTCATAAACCATAAAAGGCATTCATAAGTAATAGAATGAACCTATGCCTATTATCTAAGTGTTTGAAAAATAAATATCAATACTTATGGATGACAAACCATAAAATTTTATTGTCATCCTCTCTCAAATCATAAATAACATTCAATACTGATGAACCTCCTAAACCATAAAAAGCATCCATAAGGAATGACCCTAAACTTATTATCTGTGTTTGAAAAATAAACAAAAATACTATTTGTATGCCATCAAAATTAGTTACTATATATTTGTTGTGATTTCTTCTAAACCCAAGGTAATATAGTATGGGTTTACCCTTGATTAGGTGTTACCACCTTAGCCACCCATCAAGTAAAATAGTCAAAGTTTTTTCATTGGTCTTATACCGTAGTATATGCTTAGTTGTTTTCCTTATTGTAGTGTATACATCCTGTATTTCTCAATGGGGGTAATTTGAAATTTCACTTTTCACCCCTAAAAATAAAAAAGCCTTCATCTCTGTCTTTCATTCACCTACGATGCTTCCCTAGCTCAAAGAAAAAGCCTAGCCTCCATAGATGCTCTTGTCTTCAAACTATGTTATTGTCGCGATGTTACCGCTGCCATCGAATGCGGTGCGACCGTAAACTAAGGTTCTGTGCCTCCACAAGGGAACATTGTCACTTTGTTTAGCTCCCACTAGCGGAATCTTTGTTTGTGATCAAACTATATCTGGTTCAAGATATTTTACCATCGCCATGTTACCGCCACAATCGAATATGGTGTGGCCATAAAAAAATGTTGTGTGCCTCCACAAGGGAACGTTGTCACTTTGTTTAGCTCCCACTAGTTAAAGCTTTGTTTGTGATCAAACTATATCTGATTTAGTATTTTTAAGATTCGAGGTGAGTTTAATTTTCATGAAAGTATCTGTCTTTTCCTTTTTTCTGTTTAGGGACAACTTATGCTGTTCTAGAATTTGGATTTGAAGACATATATGTCATTGCTATTTTGTGAATAGGTTTGGGATTTTGAAATTAACTCATTAAATTGGCCTAATAAACAATTGGATTACTTTAAATAGGGTTGGATCTTCGAATTATGATCATATTTAATTTATTAACCCGATTTGTGTTTTAGTTTTCGGAAAATTTTAGCTGTTATGAATTATGATAGGTTAGTTAATGTCTTATTGCAAATTATGGTTAACAATTGGAAACATTGTCGTGTAGTTGATGCCATAAGTTCTCTTTATGCATATTTTAGTTTGTTTATTCCTAAGCACGATTTATTTATGTCTTCAGAAATAACCAAATATATTCATTTATGTTTGATTCACCATGTTTGATTGTGCTAGGTATAAAATAATGTCTACATACGAGGATGATGTTAAAAATGATTCTAACAATGAGCTGGGTGATGATTTCAATTATGAACTGAATTCACATGATAATAATAATGACAATGATGATAATGATGATCCATTGGATTTTACTAGCAAGAATGAAGATGATAGTGATGTTAAAAGAATAGCCGATTTAATGGTGGAGGACATTTGGAACCTGGAGTTTAGGACAAAGGATGAAGCTTGCCAACTTTATAATGCATATACTTGTTGACATGGCTTTGTAATGAGGAAGGATGATGTCATTAGAGATAAGAAGGTAAAATAATTTGTAGAAAACTTGTGTGCAATAAAGAGGGGCACAGAAATATGAGGTATCTTGACTTGGAGAACAGATCGAAGGAGGCAAGGTCAATCACGTAAACTAAGTGCCAAACGCGACTTAAGGCTAAGCTTGACTACAACTGTGGTAGATGAAAAGTATCATGTTTTGTCGAATGTCACAATCATAAATTGACTCCTCCCCAATTTACACATCTCGTTCCAACCAATCATCGTCTTACTATAACGGATAAAGTCCAAGTGAAAAATTTTCACCAATTTGGTGTCAAGGCATGTCATATTATGGGATATATTGCATGCCAGAAGGGTGGATATCGTTATTATGTCTTCACACGCAAAGATTTATACAATCATATTGACTGTTATCATAGATCAAAAGTTAAAAATGGAGATGCAAATGCCGCAATCAACTATTCGATTGGCAAGTCAAATAACGATCTTTTGTTCTTTGGAAAATATACATTCACTAGTGATCACAAGCTCGAGCATATATTTTGGGCAGATGGCCAATCAATTGTCGACTATCAATGCTTTGGAGATATTGTTGCTTTTGATTCTACGTACAAGAAAAATAAACACAAGTCGTTGGTCATATTTTTTGGATGCAATCATCATGGGCAGACTATTATCACTACAAGAAAATAGGTCTATTGCCACGCTTTTAAAGCGTGGCGAAAAGCTGAAAAAAGCGTGGCGATAGCTTTTCGCCACGTTTTTTGAGCTACCGCCACGCTTTTGAAAGGGTGACCTATGAAAGGTGGCGGTTGCTCTATCGCCACGCTTTTTTCAGTCTATCGCCACGCTTTTCTTTTGCCACGCTTTTTTACAAATTGGCACTTTTAAAAGCGTGGCTGTAGGTGGGAGATATGGCCACGCTTTAAAGTGTGGCGATAGGGCAGATTTGGCCACGCTTTTAAAGCGTGGCGATAGGACAGATCTGGCCACGCTTTTAAAGCGTGGCAAAAGGAGAGGTATGGCCACGCTTTTAAAACGTGACAATAGGAAGAGATACGGCCACGCTTTTAAAGCGTGGCCATAGTAAGATATACTGCCACGCTTTAAAAGCGTGGCGAATGCCTTGTTAAATTAAAAAAAAATTCTTTTCCTTGCTTGATCTTCATTGCTACACAATATAAATTTTCAATCCTTTTTTATTACCAAACCTACAAATATAGTATGCAATTTTTATTACAAGACATATCAAACAATAATTAGTGACATATATAATTTACTATAATTGTTTTATACATTAAAAAACTAATATTCAAATACAAAATAAATCTCGAGTTCAAATTCCAAAACTAAAAACCGAAGAAAAATACAGAAACAATACAAGTTAGAACTGCTCATAATATATCAAATTACACTAATAGAGATGCTCATCAGCCTAAATACTTGGTAAAAAATCAGAATCAACCTAAAACTGCTCCACTTTGTGCATTAAGCGTTCAAGTTATCCATTCCAATACTAGCCTGCAGCAAAATATCAAGAACAATAAAGCAACAGAAACTAAACTATGCTCACTAATTGGTAAATGCAAATCTAAAAGTACAATAATACGAAACTAAACTATGCTCAAAATACCAAACTAAAAGCAACAGACCTTCTGCAAATTTGATTTAACAAATGTTTCCCCAGATGGAGTTTTGTTCACTGATTCTGGAAGGAGATTAAGTTTTCGAACATCTTCAGGAGTCACCTTAAAAGTTGAGAAAGTACCTGTAAGGAAAGGAGGGAAAAAAAGTTATTGTCAAATTCATGTGCCAAATATTTTCCACATATCATAATAATTGATTAATATTGATGGCGTAAGAAACTATTAAATATTTTCCTTCAGCTGCTAATTTATAATAATTTAAATATTTCAATTTAATTAATTATATTAATATTGATGGCGTAAGAAACTATTAAATATTAATCTCCGGAAATTACTAATTAGTATGGAGTGAATTTATATGACAATTTGGGCTTACATATATAACTAGTGGACAATGGGAAGAAAATGGTGTGTGTCAGGGTGGAAAGAAGAAGCGCACCGAGAAGCAATGAAGAAGGATTAAGAAATGGAGGATGGGAGGGTGAAGAGTGTAGAGCATTGAATAGGGGGTGGACAAATGAATAAAAAGCTGCACTTGAAAGTTGAAACAAATTAAAGAAATTGTGGTACCACATACAAAACGGAACTTCAATAATAACAGCTTCCTCAGATTTCCCTTTCATGCTCTAATCTGCCTCGCAGTCCCATGATTCATTTAATTTGATACCCTTCAAACATTGTGGAATTCATAAAATTATATGATGCTCAAAATTAGAAAACTAATAATAACTTTTTCTTTAATATATGAGAATCACAGATAAAATTAACTAAGAAGGCTGATCTGAAGAAACAATTACCATGTGCTGTTATGTCAACAATGCGCAGGCCCAACGCATCCAACTGACTCCGAAATTGTGAAGTATCAGCTGGTTTCTCAGGCTTCTTGTTCTGTTAAAATATAAATGGCAGGGCATTGATTCTTAGAAGCATTACAAAATCATAGTTGGATTATTTACTTAAACAAGTTGATTGAGGAGGTTACTTAATCAAAAGAACAGAGCATCCAAGCGCACGGGCGCAGACATTCTCATCAGAGCATCCTATGCTTAACCTTCGAAAGCCATTAAGCACCGAAAGATTTGACACATCTTGACAAATACAAACTTGACACTATGGATGTACTTGTTTTAACTTTCTCTTGACAAAACTTTTCACATATTTGTATAAATTTAGAAAATAATCATAATGTAAAAAAATAAAAAATAAAAATAAGTTTTTGAGCTTTTTCCTTCTTTTTGGATTTTGGTAAAAGCTAAACAGGGTAGCTTCTAATTAAAATCAGTTTTCAAGTTTCTTACAAATTTATAAAAAAAATCAAGTTGTAAAATTACTATTTTGAAAATCAGAAACAAACGCACCCCTATATCAGTGGCCAATTATCATAAGTGAAAATAGATGTCATCTCAGCATCTTTATGTGAATTTCACACAGACAATATTTGCTACAAAAACTACAGTAGTAGGAATTATAACCAAAGGGACCAATACCCATTATTAGTAGTATAGATATTCAACATTTCACACAGACACACACATATGGTGTAGCATATTTCATGGTTTTATAACACCAAAATAACATCTTTTTAAGCTTGTGTTAACCATAAGAACCAAAACAAAAGAGGCAACAACTAAACATGACTACTAGAAATTTCTAACAACTATTCCAATGGAGAAAAAAAATTGAAATTTACCCACCTCTCCATTCCATGACATGGGAGACCACCATTGATATGTTCAAATGTCAGTATCTTGCCCACAGCCAGATACTCTAGCACCTACAAAATGAAGTTGATCAAGCATGTACATACACTCTCTTAGCACTAACTTCATATACAAAAATTTAAAAAACAAGCAGCAGCAAACCCTCAATTTCAAACTTCAAATTTGTAATAATTTTATGCAAGTGAAGCATTTCATTGTTAATTAGTTTTTGCTATATTCCATACCATGCACTGTTCATGAAAACAATAAGTTAGTACAAGATGGTCTTAATAAAGTACATATAATAAGAGCTTGAATGAGCAAGAGGAATACCTTGAACATGTGCATTATTGGCGCAAACAGAACCGTGAAGAGCAGAAGATGATAAGTTAATAACTTAGAAAAAACTATGTTTCTTTTATTACGCAGCAGGAACAACAAAAGAAAGAACTAAAAAAGTTTAAGTGCACACCTCAAGAGACAGGATCAAGCAATGTCCTGGCACCAGCTAATCCTCTGCTCCAAAGCAACCAACAGTTAGGAGGACAAATTTCAATTTCACAACCACTGAAAAAAACTTTAATGGGTAGGACTTCAAATTGAAAACAAAGGACTTACCACTCACACGTCTGGATAACTTTTTCAACTTTGCTCGTTGCTGCTAGCTTAGCCTTTTTGCCAGGAAATTCTCTTTTCTCAATAGCTTCAGCATCCCGCTACCACCTCAAAATTAAATTTTTTGAGAAGAAAAGATACATTGTTGGAAAAATAGAATCTTTCACCTCAAAATTAGAATCTTTCACTCTTTCCACCTCAATGACAATGTAACATTTTTTGAGTTGTGAAATGAAGAAAACAATTGGAAATTTAAGGAAGCAACACATAGAATAGATACCTAGTGGAAGAAGTTAGAGAGGAGAGAGAAACTGTCCTTTTATGTTTTTCTTTTTCTTTTTTTTTCTTTTTCCTTTTCCTCCCCTACAGATAACATAAAATCTTAATCCTTAATAAATCTTGTAGTAGTATAAAATAATTTATACCACTCAAATCTTTTATTTAATATGCAAAGAATAGAATCATCAACAGAAGCAATTGTTTATTAAACAGCAGCAGTAAATAGCATGTTTCCCAGGTTCAAGCAAGCAGCAAACAGAATTCATATGACTTAACTAGTTCCACAAACTGAAATCATTGCAGTTCATATAATATGGACCAAGCAACAAGCAGAGCAGCACTCAACAACAACAAACCAAGAAAAATTAATGAAACAGTAACACTTTCACAGCATCTATTTTGGACAATGAAAAAAAATACAATAAACAGCAATCACAAGTCCAGAATTCAACACCAAAACAGCACAATAAACAAGTTCATCCAGGGCAACATTCAGAGGAAATAAAAAATCTAAAATAAAGTGAATTGATAACACTGGACATCGGGCAACCATCATTGTAAAGACTCAAATCAGAAGACATACCCTTACAGATTCATATATATCTTCAAACAACAAGCTAAGATCACACTAACCCGGTTTTGATATCTTTCAATACAATATTTATTAGGTTTCGAGAACTTTAGCTAATCTGTTTATTAGCTAATGAAGCTACCGAATTCATATATACAAAAAAATTTCTTAGGGCAAGAAAAAAAAAGTAGGCTACAGTTTAGGGATTGTAAAAATATATAACAGCTAAAATATCAAAATTCAAAATGCAAGTTTTGAAATCTGAATATCTTCTCACAAATTCCCCAAATTTTCAAATTACGCCAATCACCCGTTCCCCACCAAAACCTCCCCAAATTGTGCACAACACTAAAAAAATTCCTAAAATTATCAAATGCACGAACCAATTTCATATCCGAAAAGCAATGCTGGCGCGAATTGAAACATGAAAGAAAGAGGAGAAGAACCTGAAACAACGCAACGAAAGCAACAATTCCTTCAACAAGGGCAAGACTGACATTGACACCGAGCAAGAGACACGGAAAACAGTTGCTGCCTCCAAGCTCCGACATCTTCCCACATTGTCCCTTGTCGTATTCGCTTTTGGAAGGAATCGGTTGAAAGAGGTGGCGCTGACGCTGACGCTGACGCTGACGCTGACGCTGACGGTAAGGATGCTGGTAACGGCGACGAGGAGACGAGGCGGAGGGGGAGCGGAGGCTAACGGCGCAGCGAGGGTGGTTCTGGTGACGGCAGGGATGTGAGCTCCTCCAGGGGTAGCCAGGGTGAAAGAGTGACTAGGGTGAAAGAGTGAGTTCGATCGCGAAAAGGGTAGCTCGATTAGGGTTGGGGACCGGGTTGAAATCTCTTCATTCATTGGGTTGGGGACCGGGTTGGGGCCGGGTCTGGTTTTTTTTTTTTAAAAAAACCTTTTGGCCACGCTTTTAAAGCGTGCCAAAAGAGGACCAAGATATGGCCACGTTTTGTAAGTGTGGCCGTAATGAAACTCTGTCGCCACGCTTTTAAAACGTCCCTGTTTCTCTCTATGGCCACGCTTTTGAAGCGTGGCAGAAAAAAAACGTGGCCGTTTCTCTAATCAACTGCCACCCTTCAAAAAGCGTGGCCGTTGACCCTTTTCGCCACGTTTTTGAAGCGTGGCAAGAAAAAACGTGGCCAAATCTCTATTCAATCGCCACCCTCACAAAAGCGTGGCCATTGACCACTTTTAGCCACGCTTTTAAAGCGTGGCAAAAAAAAAGCGTGGCCATAGGCCTATTTTCTTGTAGTGTATTTTTGGATGTGGTTTATTATTGGATGAAACGATAGATACCTATAAGTGGTTGTTGGACACCTTTGTTGAATCAAAGTGTAGGAAGCTTCTAAAAGCAGTTATAACAGATGGAGACCTTGCCATGCGAGATACAATAAAGAATGTTGTTCTTAATGCGACTCATCACTTATGCGAATGGAATCTTCAGAGAAATGCATGTGAAAATATAAAGAATCCAAATTTCCTATGGAATTTTAAGGGTCTAATATATGACAACAATGACTGTAGAGATTTTGTTCGGAGATGGGAGGCCATATTGGAAAAGCACAACCTTGTTGGGAATACATGGATGGAAAAAATTTACGAAACTTGAACGATGTAGTCCCATTGTTTCCTACGGAAAAAGTTTTTTGGGTATATTAGAACGAAGTCACAGTATGAAGGTATAAGCTCTTTGATTAGATTTTACGTTAATTGCAAGAATACACTGATCGACTTCATGCATAACCTGGATTGGGCATTAAAGGAATATAGAAACAACGAATTAGTAGCTGACTTTAAATCTCAATGCTCTGAGCCTGTGATGATTACTTCCTTGGAAGTTTACAAAAGATTTGCTTCAAATTGTTTCACTTGCAACATTTTTAAGGAAATACGTAACAAGATTCAGAAGGTTGAGACATTAAATATTAAGTTATTGTCTACGATTGTGGACAAGGTTGAGTTTAGTGTGACTACTCTAGGAGACCCGATGAAAGATCGACGGGTGAAACTCGATAGATGTAATAATCTATTTTCATGATCTTGAAAGTTGTTTGAATCCCGTGGCATTCCTTGTAGCCACATTTTCTGTGCCATGAAGTACGAGAACCTCCTTGACTTTTCAGAGTCTTTGATCTACAAAAGGTAGACTAAGAATGCAAAGAATGATTTTCGTAGTATAAAAATGCATGTGAACGACGACGTTGAGAGGGTCTTAAAGTTTTAAGTTGGTGCATTGGTATCCAATTGCAGCAAGCTCTGTGATCTTGCTTGTAAAAATAATGTTGACTTTGAAGAAGTTCATTTAGAAATTATTAAGCTAATAATTATTTGTTTACAGTCACGTAAACATGACACATCCCCTCTAAATATGAACGTAGAAGGAATTAATGATCCCTTTGTTATTAAATGTAAAGGAGCCCCTTCCCGTGTAGGTTTTCGTGGAGGAAAAAAAGAGCATGCTCTAATTGCCACAGGTATGGCCATTATTACAAGTGATGTCCAGATGATGCACAAGACTAAACAAGCTAACCCTTGCGAGGCAACAAATGAGAATGCATCAGCCAAGGTTGATTTCACTCAACAGAAGAATGGCTTTGAGGTTTGTTCATAATATTCGTATAATATTTTCATCAAGGGTTGTGTTTGTTTTACAATGATATTTAAATCTAAAATCATATAAGGGTTTCTTCAGTGTTTGATTTTCTAACGCCCACATTAGCAATTGTTCCTAAGTAACCCCTTACTTTTCTTTCTCTATATAAACTGGTAAATAATCGTGATTATTTTTGAAATTGAAATGGGTGATTGATAAGCAAAAGAGTAATCTTAAAAGAAAATGATAGTACAAACGTGACCTAGCATGAGATTTTTTTGAACTTTCGTATTAAACCAAGAATAAAGAATGAATATCTGATAGTAAGAAGATAGACATTGTGGCAACCTGAAGGTGACAATGAAAAAATCATTATGAACTAACCATTTTTCCATAAATATATACATATGCTGGTAATATATAGTATAGTAATAGGATTACTGATAAATTGTTTTAAAACTCTAAAAATTACTTTTATTAACATATGCAAATCTGGCAACACATATAAGAATTCAAGAAAATGTAGAAAAATAGAATACTAGATTAGGTTCATTCACTAATTGGAAAGTAGAGAGACACTACATTCATCTGGTTAGGTTCATGCACTAATGGGCTATTCTTTTCAATGAAAACACTGACACACAGAGGATACTAAACCCTACACAATTCATCATAACATATACTATTTAATAGCAACCCTAATAACTCTAACTCTAAATGAAATCATGCTTCAATCTTCAGTTAGGTCTATATGTAAACTTGGTTGGACTGTTGCCTTCCTCATTCCTAATTTGAGTTACTCTTCCTCATACTAAACACCTTCGTCTTAGGCAATGTTTGAAAAGATGCTCTAGGTAGTTGGTGAGAATATGTAGCTGCAACAGGTAGGAGATACTGGGAGAATGCAGAAGCAAGAGGTAAGACAACTTGAAAAGATCCAGGAGGTGCTATAATAGGAGCCTCAGAATCTGCAACACTAGTAACTATGGTCAGAGCTTGAGAGTATGCAATAACAACTACGGGAGGTGGGTGATAAGATGCAACAACAGGTGTGGTGGAGAGTGGTTGTGAAGATGCAGCAGCAGTAGTTGTTGGTGGTTGAAAGATGCTATAGCCGCCCTTCCTCAACCCCTTCCTCTGTCCTTGTCTATTCCAACATGTTTTCCTTTCTCAGATCTACAAATATTTACATCAGATCTGTTGACATATATATCACCAACAACATCTCTATTAATAGGAGCAGCATCACTTCCATTTGTAGCAGCAGCAACTCCATTAAGAGGAGCAACATCATCTCCATTTACAATAGCAGTAACAATAGCAGCATTAGACTCTGAAAAAGATATGCAACAAGTATAACACAAAATATTTCAACTAAAACATAAACCAGTCAATAACATCATGTATTGTCAAAACAATTATCACATTTAAAATTCAAATATTTCATCTATTACAGTGACTAGTCAATAAGAAGCAATGATTACCTATCACTATTGGGTTGGGACAATGTCTTCTATAATTATGTCCATATTGTCCATAGCTTCAATTGACACAAAATTCTTATCATTTGAAGTTATCTCAACACCATTACCTTTCCTATATCCATCAACAACATACACCAAGCAATGCTTAGCAGTTTGTGACATTAATAATCTACCCATTCTCATAGAATCTCCATCATTTATCAATTCTCTAAGACCTGAGTTCAATTGACAATCTGGTTCATAGTACCATATCTTGATATAACCTTTGTACTCTTACTTCTTCAGCTCACTAACTATTTCTTGCAAACTCTATTCATCGAGCTCAAAATACAAGTTTTCCAACACCCTTTCTCTTAAATACTCTAGACCGTGTTTTGTATCATGAAACTTTTCACCGTGATGTAGGTCTATAGTGAAATCCGAATCTCACTTCACTACACCAAAACAAAAGAAAAAAAAACATATAAATACCTTTTGAAAGCTAGAAAACCCCCAATGTTACAGGCATTTTCAATAACATACTATCCATCCTATCACTACAATAACAATGAGGAGAACAGATTCATAAATCAACCTCTGTCATAATATTTCAACATTTCAAGTTCAACCTCTGTCATATTCTAATCAAATTCATAAATCAAACAACAATAAAATTAACAGAAATAGCATCAATACTTCAACTATTAAAAATTAATATAGAATATTAGAATAACTGAAAAAAATTTACATGTTGACTGTTGTTGCAGCGGCAGAATCGAGCAATGTAGTGTAGGCAGCAACACTCATGGAAGAGAGGCGAGGGAGGGATGGAGGCGCGACACAGCAAGACGCAAGCACTTCCCGGAAAGCACAGCTGCAACAAAAGAGACAAGACACGAGTAGTGTAGCACACTAAGCGTTGGGTGCAATGATGGTGGACGAACAGAATACAAGGCAGAAGGAGCAAGACCCCTGGCGACGAGCACGCAAGGATGACGAACAGAGGAGACGCAACGAGACAGCAACATGCGGTGGGTCCAACAGGAGCTCACGTAGAAGTGAGGACTATGATTGTGTGAGTATGGGAAAATGACAAGGGTTCTTTTAAAATTTTCGAAATATGGAGGTGTTCTCGATTAGAGCTCCTATTTTAATGGTAAGAATATTTGTTTTTTTTTAATAGAATATTATGTTATATATATATATATATAAGAATTTAATTAAAAAAATATAGAGACTAAATTAAAAAATTGGTAAAATTATAAGGATCTATAGTGTAATTAAACCGTGTATTTATAATACGAATTTAATTTTGATGTACTAATAGTGTAAAATATTTTATACAATTATATAATTACATTTGTCTTTTTAGATGACTATTTATACAATATTTTTATTATTGTGATATTACATAATTGAATACATATGTAAAATTATTTTACATTGATAATATATCAAAAATTATATTATTGATAGATAGACACCCATTAACTAAAAATAAAAAATTAAAAATAAAAAATACTCTCAAAAAAATTAAGTTATATGCTTTATTTAAAGAATTTTATTAGAACACTTATAAAAATAAAAATATAATTTTAGTTTACACTTAGTATATAACAATGGACGAAATAATCATCCAAGTATTTAATTAATTAATTTTTGTAATTATTTTAAAAATTTAATTTTAATACACTAATAATATAAAATAATTTTATACGTACATTTAATTATGTAATATTATATTAATAAAAATAATTATTTTTTACCTTAATCGTATAAATAATCGTTAAAAAAATAGATGTGATTGTACCTGTATAATTAAATTCAATGCATAAAAAATAAAGTCATTATTTTAAATCAAACTAAATCCTGATAGAAGTTGGAATAGAAATATGATTGAGTCAATTTTTTCAGTTGATATATGTAATAAAATTTTTTCAATTAAACCAACAGAGGAGGAGGATGAAGTTAATTGGTGCTGGACAAAATCTGGTATATATGAAGTTGGGTCAGAATACAAAATTGCTTATTGATTCTTTCATTCTCCTACTTCATTGAGGCCCCAGAACATATAGAACAACAGAGTCTGGAATAGCATTTGGGAATTGAAATTACCTCATAAAATTAAGGTTTTTCTATAGAAAAGTCTTCATGAAAAGCTTCCGGTGTTGCAACAAGTTCACAGCCGTTCGCATCTACTCCTGCCACTTGTCCAAGATGCATGTTGAAAGCTGAATCAATTTCTCATGCTTTGTTCCAATGCCCCCTGTCTTCAATAATATGGAGTCTAAGTTTAATAACCCCTGACCTATGGATAAGAGAAGAAGAGACCTTTTTCAATTGGTGGCAACGAGTCTTATCCTGAGCAGCGGCTCAATTCGATGGTAGACAAAATACCCTCCTCATAGCGGCGCTGTGTTGAAGCACTTGGAAAGCGAGGAATCGGTGTGCTTTTGAGAAGGTAATAAACCCGGCACCAGAGATAGTGAAAGAAGCCAGCAATTTAGTGCGTGAACTCGTAAGTCATACCTGATAGATGCTGCTAATTTTCTTTACTCTTACTTTACTCTTTTCTAAGCTCTTAGTCTTTCAGTTAAAGTTAGTGATAAATAAAAATACCCAATTCTTTTGTACTTCCTTATGAAAACACTTTTATTTTATATTAATAAAATAATATTTATCTTTAAAAAAAAATGGTTCATGGTTGTGCGGTTTTTTTATTTCTTACAAGGCACCCTTCGTAGTGGTCAATGGTCATATCATATCTACCATTACCAATATCACGTTCGCGAGACTTCGTCTACGGTTCGCATTCGCCAAACCCTCTTCTCAGTTCTCATCCGGATCTTCAAGCCCTGCCACTGCTGCCACGCTGATTCTGGTATTATACCCCTTTTATATCTTCATTTTCAATCTAAATTCATTATAGAATGATTAATTTCCGTAATTCAGTTAACTAGTTCATAGAGAATCGATTTTTTTTGTTTGTTTGTTCTGTTGGCCACTTTGATTGATGCAATTTATTGAACGCTCCACCTCTTACGCTAAATTTACGCTGAATTCTCTTGATCATGTGCGTGTATTATTGTGTTTATTAAAGCCAAATCTGGTGACATAAGGTTTTTCAAAACTAAAAGATAATTGGGGAAAAGTGAATTATGTTTTTGGTTGTCTGGTTCCATGATAGAGTTTCTTAATTTTTTGCTAAGGCAAACTTTATTTTGCAGAATGTTTGGTAAGCCTAAAAAAAGCTGTACAAGCTAATAATTTGGTGTATAAAATTGAAAAGGTGTATAAGGTTAAGGGATAATGTGTGTTTTTGTGTATGCTTATCTTTATGCCGTAATTTTCATTGCTTTGGTTCATGTTCTAGTAGTCATTGTAGTGTTTGTCTTCATTGGAAGTATAATGTGTGTCAGCATTTATGATTTGTTGTGAGCTATATAGTTTGGGAGGCCATTACAAATGGGGCTGTAAATTTCTTGATGAAGAACTGAAATGATAATTTCCGAATTGTTCACCCAATTATGAGTTGTGCCAAAATGGCTTGCATTAGATGCCTCTTCTCTTTTTATTTGTTTTGTGCATTATTTTTCTACAATTCCGTTGAAACAAATATGCTTTCAGATTGATTATTGCTCAGCATGTTTTGAATATACCGCTTTTATGTGATTAAATATTTACATAGACCCAAATTTGTAACTTGCAGAATTAACAAGCTTGAAGGAAATGTCTGGTCCTAGGATTGCTCATGCTACCTTGAAGGGACCGAGTGTTGTGAAGGAGATAATAATCGGAATAACACTTGGATTAGCTGCTGGTAGTGTCTGGAAGATGCATCACTGGAATGAACAGAGAAAAGTCAGGGCCTTTTACGATTTACTGGAAAAAGGTGAGATTAGTGTTGTTGCAGAGGAAGAATGAAAAGTTCTTGTGTTGTGCCTATGCCTTGTGTTGTATAATCTTTTTTCCCTTCTATATTCCATTGGCTCGTTGTAGATGGGCTGACTTATTGTAGATTCAAAAGAATAAATTTCATACACTGTTTTGGTACTTATGGACTATGTTTGCTTGTAGAAATTTCAGGAAGCTGTAAATTGTTTTGTGCTTGAGTTATATTTCTTGTTGCTGCACAAAATATGGATGTCTTTGCTCTTATTTTTCTTCAATGTAGACTCTGCTGACCTTTTTAAAGAGTAAATCAAATTCTCTTGAAGTATGCAGGATTTAACATCATACATTTGGTTGCATTGGAATTGTTCATGACATAAATAGGTGTTTTCGCCTTTTTGGTTAACGACTTAATGTCTTGTGTCATATCCAAGAAATCAAATATACAAAACCATAAGCATAATATTAGTAGTGTAAAAGGTAAATAAAGAAATAAAATTGCTAAGCAGTGTGTAGGTGATATAAATAGGTATCTCATTTATGTACCTACCAGATAAATTGCATAGATGAAGATACTTAGTAGATGAGTGGACTCACTAGTGTCACTGGACTTAGATATCATTAGGAATGAGTGCATTAGAGAGTTGTAATAACATCAACTGTAGAGATGGAAAGATCTTGTCTTGGACAATATTAATGTTTTCGTAGATGAGCTATCGACGCTCCATTTAAGAGAATGGATAAGATGGATGGGTATTGTTGCTAGAGGTAGGGGAAGAACTAAGAAAACCTTAGAGGAAATTATCAAGAGGTTTAAATATATATGGTTTATGATTGGGCACTATTGTATCATTTGATGTATGTAACCAATCTCACCTAGTGGATATATAAATAAATCTCTTGCCCAAATGTATGATATTGGTTGTTGGTTTCCAAGCACAAAAAATGGAAGAAAGAGAAAAACTTAGGCTTTTTTATTGAGCTCTTCACCGTCCTAAAGTCCTAATACCATACCAAGTTTCTCTCAGTTTGACTTTAATTCTCCCTTTTCCTCTCATGCATATACTCTCCCATTATCATTACATG
The DNA here is from genome assembly GCF_003086295.3 of Arachis hypogaea. Taxonomy (NCBI): domain Eukaryota; kingdom Viridiplantae; phylum Streptophyta; class Magnoliopsida; order Fabales; family Fabaceae; genus Arachis; species Arachis hypogaea. The sequence goes on from NC_092054.1 coordinate 23,461,426, forward strand.
TTTATTATAATTTTCTCCTCCAGACCGGCAACCGTTAAATACTATCTATTTATATTCCCTCTTTCCCCGCTGCTCTCATGCATTTTTTTGCTGATATGTGGGTTCCTATATGATGTCAGAATACCAAGGTATATAAACTGTAAACCAGCTTTGGTTATCTTTCTATGTAAAAAGGATATCTGGCTGCTAGCAGTAGGAAATTGTTTTCTCTGTAAAAGGGTATTGCATTTATCCAAATTATGTTTGTCTAACAACTTTGAGGGCAATATTCCATGCTAGAATTTGGATCCTGGGGTTGTCATAGTAAAGCCATTCATAAGTCTGTATTTAGTTCGATTAGTGCGGTTTAGGAGTTTGATCCTTCTGCTGTTCCATTTTTTCTGATGAGATGTAGAATTTGTAAGAGAAGGTTAAGTAGTTTTGAATGAAGAGCTGTGCTAAAAGATATAATAAATTATTCAGGGTTAATAGTTAAATTTGTCCCTGAAAGATTACCGATTTTTCAAATTAGTTTTCAAATGATTTTTTTAGTCATATTAGTCCTTGAAAAATAAAACGTAAGCCAAATTAGTCTTTCCATTAGTTAGATGATGATGTGTCACGTTAAGTGCCACGTGACACCAGATGATTGGTTGACGTGTCAGGATAATGACACCTAGCACGTCACGTGTCACTTGACATGTTAAAACGATATTTATAATCAATAATAATTTGATAAATTCATTTAAATAAAAAATTTCACTATAAAAAAACTTACAATTTAAAAATATAAAACTTTAAAATACAAATGATAAAATAATTTAATTATTTTTATTGTTTTATGTAAAGAGAATTTTATTTATTAAAGTCTAAAAATAATATTAAAATTAGTACTATAAAAAATATTTTAAATTTAATATTATAAAAAAAATAAAAAAATTATATAAGGACTAATTTGATTAATTTTTAAAATTTTAGAGATGAAAAAGACTTATGTTTGGATTTTCAAGGACAATTTTGATTATAAATATCTTTTTTACATGTTAAGTGACACGTGACATGCTAGGTGTCATTGACTTGACACGTCAACTAATCTAGTGACACGTGGTATTTAACGTGACATGTCATCATGCCACGTGGCACTTAACGTAACACTGACACGTCAACTAATCATCTGGTGACACATGACATTTAACGTGACATGTCATCATGCCACGTGACATGTCATCATGCCACGTGACATGTCATCATGCCACATGGTACTTAACGTGATACGTCATCATCTAACTAACGGAAGAACTAATTTGGCTTACGTTTTATCTTTCAAGGGCTAATATGACTAAAAATTATTTGAGGACTAATTTAAAAAATTGGTAATTTTTAGGAATGAATTTGACTATTAATTCATAAATTATTCATGACCCTTCAAATACTAAAGTTAAATTTAAAGATGCAGCGTACATTTTCTGCATATTCGCTTATTTTTAGCAGGGATTAGATTTCTCCAAAAGTTATTGGTCATTTAAGCCTAGTTATTTATTTTATTTTGTAGTTGCGGAGTGTGACTTTTGGAGTTAAATGAACGATAACTTTTGCATTTTGTAAGGTATTAGAGTTCGAACATGTGCTTTTTCAATCTCCCAGAAGTTGCAAAAGTAGTTTGATCCACATCCACTTAGAATAGTACATTAATGAATGGACGTGTTATAAATTATAACTAGTACTATGCAAGGCTAGTTCTTCAATGGTCATATAATGATTGGAGTTACACGCTCCCTCGATTTTGATAGTAAAATTTTGATGGATGGTTTGGAATAGACATTGTTCTCAGTGCTTGGAATCAAGATTACGAAAACTAGACCAGATATCAAGGAAAAGTATTTTTTTTAAGTGAGGAGATGTAACTTCTATCACGTGTAAATTTCATTTTGATTCAAGGGTGATTAGATCATATACTTTCTCATTGCCAATTTTTTCAATTTAAAGGAGTTTGATCAGGATATCAAATTACTTAGGCTATAGAAACCAAAAAAAAAAAAAAAAACTACTTAGGCTATTGAGTGAGATATATTATACCTGATAAGATATAAAAATACTATTAACAAAAGATAATATATCTTTGGATAAATATCCATCTCATAAAAAGGATTACGAAACTTTCAAGAAAAAAAATATTCATTTTGTCTTTTGATAATTAACTTTGTGAGATTGGTTAGTTTCTTTATCAATGATCTTTTTTTAAAATATGTTTATGTGACACATTAGTTACTAATATATCCTCTATTTAATTTTTATAAGTAAAAATAATTTAAAAATTACTAATATTTCTTAGTTTTACATAATAATTTTAGTCAATATATTTGAAAAAAATAACCAAAAAAATTAAAAAAAAAAAACTAATAATTACCTCTTAAAAGACGAGACTCAATAAAATGAATTTGTTAATCCTAGTTAACTCTTAACACTAGTTAACTCTTAACCGATGAATCAACAGTTTAACATGCTATTTAAGCTTATTTCATTAATACAAAGAGAAAATATTGATAGAGGGATTAACCAATCTCACATAAATAAAGTTCAAGGGCCGGAAAGGGTACCTTGTTTTATTGAGAATTTCGTTGTCTTTCGAGATAATTGTCAAAGACTGTTTAAGATTTTTTTTTCTCTGTATCCTATTGTCATAAATATATGCTAGTGTGGCACCCTACCTCCAATTAGGGTTGGCAGGAGCACCCGAACCTGTGGGTACCCGAACCGCTTCTACCTAGTCGGAGTGGGTAATGACCCGACCTGGTGTACGGCGGGTTTTGTTCGGGGCGAGCGGGATCGGGTTTAAGGTGAACCCGCCCCGGGGTATATATATATACACTCTTAAGAATTAGGATTTTCCTCATATCCTCATACCCCCAGTTAGTCCAACTCTAGCAGAGAACCAAAGTCGTCATCTTTTCCACAGCCAAGCTCAGTTCTAGTCGTCACTCGCCATCACAGTTCTGGTCGTTGTCACTGTGCTGTCGAGCCTGTCGCCGTCACTGTGCTACCAAGCCTGTCGTTGTCGCTGTGCTGCCGAATCCTTTGCCGAGTCGCCGTCGCTGCGCTGTCGGGCCCGTCGCTGTCTATCCTCTAAACGTTGAAGCTTCCTGTGTCGCTGTCTTTCTCCTCTGTTTCTTTGTCTGTGGTAAGTTCCTTCCATCTCTCTCTCACATTATGAATGTGTGAATCTGCACTTTACTGAATGTTTGAATATGAATATGCAATTTGTGAATTTGTGTTTCAATTTTGTTTATATATGTACAATTTATGACTCAATTTTACATGTAATCTGCATTCAATTTTGTGTTTATATATGTGCTTCAATTTATATCTGAATTTGAATATGCACTTTACTTATGTGCATATTTGTATTGCAGAATGTTCTGAATCTGTACTTCATTTATGTGCATGCCCTTATTGCATAATGTTCATTTTTTATGTTTCATTTTAAATCATTATCAGTTTTGGGTTCTAATTGCTGATGTTGGAATGTTGCAAAAGTTTATATATGTTGATTAAAAATAAGGGCTTTTGTGATTTTATTTAGTTTATATATGTGTAATGAGTCTAAGTGTTTGTTTGGGCGTTATTATCTTGATAAAAAAAAAGATCTTTTTTTCAATTAAAAAAAAGATCTTTTTTTATTATTTAGCGTATTTGGCAAATTTCTAGTAGTAAAAGTAAAAACACTAGAAAAAATAAAAAAAAAAACATCTTTTTTGAGAAGCTGTAATTTACATATATTTTTAAAAGATCTTTTTTCTTTAAAAAAAAGATGTTTTTCATGTAATAAATAAACAAAAAAGTATTTTTATATTGTTATACCTAAACATAATTGATAAATAAAAAGATATTTTTGTATGAGATATCCAAACATAAAATTACTTTTACTTTTCTATAAGATCTTTTAAAAAAAGATAACTCGAAAAAAGATCTTTTCTTAGAAGTTCACCCAAACAAGCCCTAATTGCTATATTGTAATGGTTTGTTCATTTTTTTTTTCAATAAGTGCTTTATATATGGTTTGCTTAATTTTTTTAGTTTTTACAATTTTTTTAGTATAGGTCATTTAAGATTATTTCATGACTAGTAATGCTAGAGAAGACACACAAAATAACCGTGTTGCTCCTAATTAAGTTTTTAATTGTTATCTTTTTTTTTTATTTTTAGGTTTAAATTTTGACTTTCAAACTATTAATGATGATAAAGAGTTGGAAAATGATCAAAAATTAGATTGAAGACTTATTCCTATTTAATAATTTTTTTTATTATGGTGTTAAATTTATAGAGATCAAACACTAGTTTTTATTTTAATTTCATATTATTGGACATGGTATGAATTTTATGTTTGGATTTTAATTTACGTATGAATTTAAATTTTTATCTTAATTTATGTATAAATATGTAAATTTAAAATTGTTATTTAATTGTGATAGTGATGATAAGAATGGGACGGATATCCATAGAGACGAATTAAAATATAAGATTCTACTACTAAATGGGCAAATGATTCGATGGTCCTAGAACGTTTGGACATTAAATGGTCTCATAACAAAACATGTTTTTTAAATTTTTTAATAACGGCTAAATAGTTCTTATTTAATTTTAATTATAAATTAATCTTTTATATATTATTTAATTATAAAATCTATTTTTTATTTTATAAATTATTATTTTATTATTCATCTATCTATTTATTAATAATAAAAAATTAAAACAATAACAAATTAGATCTTCTATTAATCGTAATAAATATTTTGCAATCTTAATCGATCATAATTTTATCATTGATCCGTTACATACGTATTGGATTGAAAAAATCGTGTTTGTTAGAAATTCAACTGATTGGATACACAAATTGAATTTTGCAAGGCATGTTCAATCGATTGGTCATATTACCCAATCGATTTAAGTCTTCAAAGCAATATAGATTTTCACAATTCAATTGTGTTACCCAATCGGTTGAATTGTGCAATGCGTTATATGTTATGCTTCTTATCTTCAATTTTTAAGTTTTTATTTTGATTTAGATACTCTAATCTTATCTTTTCTTTAATATTAAGATTATAAATGGGTGAATAATCTGTTAACAATTACTCAATCCTACCATTAGAATCATTTATCAATCTGATTGATTATCAATTTTTTCATTGTTTTTGTTCATTGTTTATCCATCTACTTAATATCCAATTTTTTTTGTTTATCCATCTCTTTAATATCCAATATTTGTTCATCATTAATGGATAATCACGGCGATAGAGATTCAATGGATTTTTTCACTGTAGTGTTTAGAAAACAATCCATTGTTTTGATTACAAAATCGAGATTAGTCTCTAATTTTGCAATTCTTTGTTTCGATTCTTTATTCATGCAATTGATTGTGTAATAAAAAAATATTTTTTTATCTTTTAGTAATGATTTTTTTCTGAAATAAAATAAAACAAAAATATTATTTTCCAAAACCCAATTTTTCAACTTTAATTTTTCAAATACGAATTTTTTTTATACAGAGTAAGGCGAACTTCACTTCAAATTCTAAAATAAATGGCTCAAATTATTAATCTTCACAATAGACAATGGCAACCATTATAGGAGTACATAAGAGTACACATGAATAAGTCTTATTTTTATTGGAAAAATAATGATTTTTTTAATTTATAATGAAAAAAATTCTTGTTAAATACGGTTTATTACCGTGTAACTATGTATTTTTCAAATCGCTTTGATGATTTAAATAGATTGAATAAAGAAACCCCACATGCCGTGGAAAATTCAATCGATTGTGTATCAATTCTAATCGATTGAAGTTTAAGAAACCTGAATTTCAATCGATTGGTTTGTGCATCTAATCGATTGAATTTCTAACAAACACGATTTTCCCAATCCAATATATATGTAACGGATCAAAATATTTATTACGATTAATGGAAGATCTAATTTGTTATTGTTTTAGTTTTTTATTATTAATAAACATGATAGATGAATGATAAAATAATAATTAATAAAATAAAAAATATATTTTATAATTAAATAATATATAAAAAATTAATTTATAATTAAAATTAAATAAAGACTATTTAACAGTTATTAAAAAACTTAAAAAATATATTTTTGTCATAGAACAATTTAATGATCCAAACGTTATGGACCATCTAATCTAATGACTTGTAAATACAGATGAGACCAGTAATATAAAAATTGAAAAAGGAGAGAATAAAGTTGAATAGAATAAAAATTGGCTCCTTATCGCCCTACTGCCAACCTTACCTCCAGTCTCTTAAAGCCTTCGTAACTATACTCCCTACGTTATGAATATCATTATCATCCTTTCATCCCATCTTGATCATCACGCTTACCTTTCCTTCATACGCTACAAAAATAGAATTAAAGTTTATTTTAGATGTGAAGGATAAAATGTTTATTACATTTAACTTTTTTTTTTCTTTCAAATGACTTACAAGTGCTTTATTTTATTTTGGACGTTTTCTTTCAAATGACTTACAAGTGCTTTATTTTATTTTGGACGTTTGCCTAATTTATTCGGAACTAAAAATAAAATGAAAGAGAAACTTAGTCTTTTTCACAAAAATAATGATAACTTTTCTTTAAAATTTTTAACACATTAAAACGATTAATAATTTAAAGAATAAATGACAATTTGTATCTAAAAAGATGAAAACGCTGATATATATATTTACATTAAATCGAAATTAAATTTATATTAATGTAAAATATTTTTCGTGTACAAAAGTACTTTATCTTTAGAGGATTAGAGTACCACGTAAGATACTTTTATCACACGAAAGACATTTTGTGTGAATACAAATTTAGTTTCAATTTGATATGAGTACATATGTCAATATTTTAATCTCTAATGGATACAAATAATCATTTATTTATAATTTAAAACTTTTTAATTAATGAAAATATTCATGCAGTCAAACAAAAAAAAGCTCATGATTTAATTTCAGTCACCCACCATGTTGTCACTTGTCAGTCATGTCCTAAATCTACCGCAAATTAGTAAACCCCACAAATGATAGATGAGAACAACTTAGCTAGGTTATATGCTATATGGAATAATCTCATCGTTTATCATGCTTCAATACAAACAATTAATTAAGAGTAGATGGTATCTGTTCAACTCATGCGTGTAACAGAAACTTAAAAACAATTACATAAAAATATTGATATAATTCTTTATTTATATCTTGAGCCTAACGGACTCGGAAATGAAACCGCCCTCATCATCAGTTATCATAGGTGCGGCACTCATCAGTCTCTGGGTTATCCTTGCAGTAGTTCTCAAGCGGGTCCGATTCTTTCTTCTTGTCCCTCGCATGGCTCGCCGCGGCGCTCAGCTCCTCTACCTCATCCCAAGCCGCCGCACACTCGTTGCTTGCCGGGTTATCAGTGCATGCTTCCTCGGCATCCTTTATGCTCTTCTCTACCTTCTCCGATATCTTATCCGGGGCCGCATGAAGCGGTCGGACCGAAGATGGCCTGCCCGATCCGGTTAAACAGGGCCACCTTTGGTTGAGCCTGAATACAGGTGAGAACTTGATAGTTTGAGCCTTTTGAGGGATCTCTACTCCCTTGGCAATTACTCTAGCAGGACTTGAGAGGGTTACAGTAGAAATTGTCGCCATTTTTTCTCTGGTTTCTTTTGTTCTTCTTTCTTGTTATTTGTTGAGATATTTAAGTAGCGCCTATTAAGGGTTTTTGGTCGTTACAAAGGAAGATGAGGTTTAATGAGCGAAATAGGGTGTAAGGGGATTAATATATAAGTGAGGATGCTGAGGATTCGTGAACACATGTTTCTTATCCAGTTTGATCTAATTGTTACCTTCCACGCCAAGTACACGTTAGATTTTTTTTTCATTTTCTTTTATGATGAGAAAGATATTTTTTCTTGGGAAAACAAATGATATTTCTAGATCTTTGTTTTTACATGATATTTAATTTGTATGCGAGTTGCAACTTGAATTTGGCTATCTAACAAGAATAATGGTATATGATTACATGATCTTTTGGATAGTCACAAAAAAAATCTTGATATTTTTTTGCTCTTTTATAATAGTGTTTGTTCGGACGTGAAAATATCAAACTTTTATATGGGGGTTAGCTAGCCATATGGTCTAATATTTGCCGTAAAATAATGTAGACAAATTGTTAGGAAACGTAATCTCTCCCTATCACTTATTTGTTAGTTCAACATGTGTGAAATATTGACTAAATTTGCCAAAGAATTTCGGCTTTACTGGGAAGGAATCCCAATTACTATTAGGACTACCAAAAATTAGATTATATGTTCACTATGAAATTCTTGGTCTAAAGGCAGGAGTGTTCAATTGAAATAGTATCAGAACACTTTTTTACATAGCAAATTGACAAATATTATATACCAGTTGGCCGATCGGAATTTGCCAAGAAGTCAGCCAATGATTGTCTGTTTGGTTTTAAAAAAAATTAAAATACAAAATTTGATTTTTAATAAATTAGTTTCTATAAAAGAAACGGGTATGGCTTCATTTTGATTTAATTTGTTCTTGAAAAAATTAGTTTTTATCTAAAATAATTTATTACAATTTTAGTTCAATTTAGTTAAATGAATGTGGTGTGAAGTGTAGAATTTTGCACTGGAGAGTGATGAAGTCAATAGCTTCTAACATTTGAAAACCCAAATAGGGATCCAATTGGTGGAGAATCATATTTCTCAAAACAGAGCATCATGGAGAATCGGTTCTCTAGGCTAGAGATACGATTTGCTTCACCATAGAATGCAGAAAACACTGATATTTCAAGTAGAATTGGTACTCTAATGCTTTAGGATCATTCTCTAAGTGTCAAATTAATGTAGTACCCATGAAACCTTAGTGATGTCATAGCAGTACTACCAAAGTAAGGATGAGAGTGCATTATGGAGGATTTTTTATATCATTTGAGATTAAAGAGCTAGAGCCAAACTAAGATATTCATCTTATAACGTGGTATCTTGAAGTCTTTTGTAATTCACGAATTGTTCTCTTAAGTTATAACTGAAATACTTTGGAAATCATGTTATGTACTTCTTGTTCAAGGGCTAATGGTTAAGGATTTAAGGAAAAAGACTGCCAACTATGTCAAGAATTGTCTATAGTGACTTGATTAGTATGATAAGTACTCTTGATGCCAAAGAAGGCCATCCAAGATGGAAACATGATTTATGGACATGGTAGTATGGCAAAGTGTCCTAAGAAAAGGTTTTTCCAATATTAGACACAAAGCCTCATATCTTATGAAGGCTCTTGATGGCAAGTGTATGAATGTCAAGGCCAAGTGTCTCATGAGATTAAGGTTTTCCGTCTCCATTATGGGGCTTTACACCTATTATTTTTTATGATGATTAAGATGATGCCATGAGCCTAAGTATGATGATGATTATGCTAACTCTAATAATTTAACAAGGATGTACGCTCTTTTTGTCAATGAAGAGTATTTCTTGTACTGTGTGGTGGAATGATACTCAATTCGATTTTGAATTCGGTTCTGAAACTTTATAGAGGCTCGTGGACTTAATTACAAATCGGCTCATGCTGCTCGCCAGGAAACTTGGATGCCGGTGGCTGAGTAGCTTGACTTGGCAAGGATGGTACCTATCAGTTATGGTGATTCATTCCATGACATACATACGCTTGGTATCTGTTTGTGATTGCCTAAGGTGTGCCTTAGAAATTGAATGATGGATGATTTCAAGTTTATGTTTATTTCTCTCAAGTTCAGTATGTAAGTTCAAAGTGTGAGAAACTAAGAAGAAATTAGAAAAGTTGAGTCTAGAATTGAGTCCTAGATTGATCTGAAGGTTTCAGAATGACCTAGAGAATGAGGGATTGAATCTATGACATCCTTATTGTATTTTGTAACACTTACGACACAGAGCTTTACGCATAGGACGTAAATTAGAGGTGGCGAGACAGTACGATCTCTAAAATAAAAATATGTATGTAATATAGTTGAAAGAAATTGTAACTAGAAACCTTGAAAAAAGAAGTTGAACAAAACACCAAACAGAAAAGTGCATCACTCAAGACCGGGTCAACGCAGAAAGGTAGATAAGATCGAACGGAAAATGATAATATACAAATAAGATTAGAGTTCCAAAGATATAATTAACAAGCTCCAGGCTCGATCTGCGAAGCAAAGGCCGACCAAAGTATAGATATACATATATGTAACCCAAAATAAACTCAAATATAAACACCTGTTTCTCCCGGTCAACCTCTAAGAGGGACAAAACATAATATATACAAGATGGAAAATCTATGTACATATATAAACATAAACAGAATACAAACACTGAGTCCTAAGATAGTTCTTCACTTCCAAGAGTCTCCAGAATGCTTAGTGTGATGCCTCGCATTCTGCATCTGAAAACAACAATATATATATAGAATGAGAACCAGAGGTTCTCAATATGGTAAATGTGCCAATTTAGGTAATATATAAGGTCTCGGAAAAGCCAGAGGCAATTTTAGAACTCCGACACTCAAATTTAAACTTAATGAAAGATACTAAACCATAAATTAGGGTGGTTGTCTAAAGTATTTAGGTCCTAAATCCATCTTTAACCAAACACCCCTCCTTCTGTCTCCTTTTAACCTTCCAATTCACCGGTGGAACAACCCTCGTCACGCCTCCACCACACGAGGGATCTCTCAGTTGCACACACAAACAAAACATACAAGGAAAGCACAAGTATGGACAGCAGGTACAACGTTTGGGGTAAGTCCCAAAATTAACCCTAACGTTTTAATCGTCCTATTTAAGTTCTTAACGTTTTAAAATTGACTCAATGTTGTCTTGCCGTTAGGGATCTGTTAACAGAATTGACGGCAAGACAAAATTGAGACGATTTTGAAACGTTAGGGACTTAAATAGGACAAAAACGTTGTGGACAAAAATAATACATAGAAATAAATTTTGATTTTATCTTCAATAATATCAATTTTTTACTGTACATAGTATTCAATTATTTTTTAATCACATCTATGTAAATTACACTTAATCACATTACTTTCATTCTAAATAAAATTTATTTTTTTTATAATTTTACACTTAAAGTAATATAATTTTTTTATAAATAAATAAAATTTACACTTTCATTCTAAATAAATAATGTAATGTGATTAGAATGAAAGTATAAAATTATAAAAAATATTATAAGTAATGTAATTAAGTAATGAAAGTAAAATTATATTATCTAAAATGAAAGTATAAAATTTATTTATTTATAAAAAAATTACATTACCTTAAGTGTAAAATAATAAAAGAATTAATTTATTTAGAATATCACATTATTTAAAACGAAAGTATAAAATTTATTTATTTATAAAAAAATACATTATTTTAAGTGTACAATTATAAAAAAAATTAATTTATTTAGAATGAAAGTATAAAATTATAAAAAAAAATTATAAGTAATGTGATTAAGTAATAAAAGTAAAATTACATTATTTAGAATGAAAGTAAAAAAATTATATATTTATTAAAAAAATTACATTACCTTAAGTGTAAAATTATAAAAAAATTAATTTATTTAGAATGAAAGTGTAAAATTATTAAAAAAAATAAAAGTAATGTGATTAAGTAATGAAAGTAAAATTACATTATTTAGAATGAAAGTGTAAAGTTATTTATTTATAAAAAAATTACATTACTTTAAGTGTAAAATTATAAAAAAAAATTAATTTATTTAGAATGAAAGTGTAAATTATAAAAAAAAATTATAAGTAATGTGATTAAGTAATGAAAGTAAAATTACATTATTTAGAATGAAAGTGTAAAATTTATTTATTTATAAAAAATTACATTACTTTAAGAGTAAAATTATAAAAAAAATTAATTTATTTAGAATGAAAGTGACGTGATTAACTATAATTTACTTAGATGTGATTAAAAAATAATTGAATACTATGTACAGTAAAAAATTGATATTATTAAAGGATAAAATTAAAATTTATTTCTATGTATTGTTTTTGTCCCTAACGTTTTCGTCCTATTTAAGTCCCTAACGTTTCAAAATCGTCTCAATTTTATCTCGCCGCTAATTCTGTTAACGGATCATTAACGGCAAGATAACATTGAGTCACTTTTAAAACGTTAGAGATTTAAATAGGACGATTGAAACGTTAGAGACAATTTTGGGATTTACCCCATACGTTGGGGACAAAAACGATACTTTACTCAATGTACTAAACTATAAATTAGAATGATTGTCTAAGGTATTTAGGTCCTAAATCCATCTTTAACCCAACACCCCTCCTTCTGTCTCCTTCTAACCTTCCAATTCACCGGTGGAACAACCCTCGTCACGCTTCCACCACACGAAGGGATCTCTCGGTTGCACACACAAACAAAGCATACAAGGAAAGCACAATTATGGACAGCAAGTACAACATATAGGACAAGTAGTAGTTAATTATAGATAAGCAATTAGGCAAACCAATACAAATGCATACTCAAGCAAATCATACAAATGCACATGACGCATGTCTGTCCTATGGCTGATGATATCATCTGTCGGTTATATAGCCAAATCTGACATGTCCTAGTAGCTAACCTTGGACAGAAACACCAATTGCCGAGCAAGTGGGTCTGAGCCACAACCCCCTAGCTACTACTCGCTAAACCCAGAGCAAGTGAAATAAACCACTACTGTTGCTACTACCCAGACAGGTGTTTAAAGACTCAACCTGGAGCAAGTGGAATAATCCACTACTGTTGCTACTACCCAGGCGTCACAATCACCGACCTAGAGCAAGCGGGATGAACCACAATCCTTGCTACTATCCAGGTATCTCAATCATTGATCCTGAGCAAGCAGGACAAACCACAATCCTTCCTACTGCCTAGGTATCTTATCCAAAAATTCATTCTCAACATCATTTCAATTCATCATTCATAACATTTCCGCACTTCCCCAAACAATACACATTAACTCAATCACTAATCATAATTCATCAATACTTCATTATTCTCAATTAATCAACATCATTTTAGTTCTCATTCACATCATAATCAGCACGTCCACACTTTTCTAATTAGAACTACATCCTCCGTAACCCCATTCTCTGCCACTTAACATCCCCTATAGGTTCACTCTTTAATTCAGGCTTAAAAACTAGATATCGGATCATAGAGGATAGTTACAGAGGTTTGAAAAGTTAGAAGATTAGATAAACTTTGAAGAAAATCACATTTCTTCCAAACAAGGGTTCTGCATACGCGAGACTATGTTTGCGTACGCGTGAGTGTGAAAAATGGCATCTCTCATACGCAACCCCTGGTCCGCGTACACAAGTCATGAAAACAACAATACTTTTTCGCGTCGCGTGTAAGTTCTCGCGTACACAAGCTTCAAAAACTGGGATTTCTGCGTACGCAAACCTTGTTCCATGTACACGGGACACCTGGACAGTGCCCAATTCTTGCGTCGCATGCAGGTTCTCGCGTCCGCAAGCCTCCCTTTTTCATCAAAATGGCTAAGTTGCAGAAAAATCATATTTTTGCACCAAATTTCAAACATGCATAACTTTTTTGCTTTAAATGATTTTTCATCCATTCTTCAAACGACATAAACTTCACGGACCCAATTTTCATTTGAAATAAGTTTGACAAAAAATTTAAGGGTCCGAAAGCCGAGTTATGGTTCACCAAAGTTGGTTAAAAATAAAGTTTTTTCCAAAAACACCACAACCCCTATGCTTTCCAAACTCTAAATCCTATAGCATAAGTTTATAACCAAAACAACCACACGATCATAATTCACCTGTTTTCCAATCATTTCTCATTTCCATACCTATAATCTCATCAATATACTCAACAATTTTCAATCCAAATTACAAACATTATTCATCATTTTCATCATCATAAGTTACTATCATCATCAACCACCACAATCATCAACAATTCTCATAAACCCTCATTAATATCAATACTTAACACACCTTTATCACAAACTCAAATTTACACAAAACTTACTAAAACCTTAGCACTTTCATTTAATTCAACTTAACCTATGGTCAACTAGCCTAAGTTTTCACGCAACATTATATATTATTTACGAGAAACCAAAGTCATATCTTGGCCGATTCCTCCCTAAGCCAAAAACACCCCAAAGTCTCTTTTTCGCAAGCCTCAACATCTCCGGAACCAACTCAACAAGCTTCAACTCGCCATAACTTTGTTCCAATTCATCAATATGACTTCAATTTCACATGAGTTCAATCTAACACCACACAATTTCATATGTGGCCATAATTTAAATTTCTAATCCTCATAAAAATCAAAGATTGACAAGGGTTAGGGTTTTCTTACTGTTACCCACGGGTCAAATGGACAAAACCCAATGATTATCCGCTACTAGAGTTCACCTAAACCATCAAAATCATTCAATTCTTCAATACCCAAAATCCCAAATTTTCAAAAATGAAATGAGAAGATCTGGGTGAGAAAACTCAATTTTCTTACCAAATTGTTTAGTGAATTTTGTAAAGGATTCCGAGACCAACGCGTGGCCACTGACGACTCGTCAATCGGAGTTCCAGATTGAAAGATATGGAAATTTGAAGTTTGAGAAACTGTGAAGTTAGGGTTCTTGAGTTTCCCCCCTTTCATTCAGTGTGTTTTCATTTTATGAGGCAAGGGAAAGATAATTTGGCCTTATATATAGTGGGCCTTGGGCCTGGTTTGGGCTCGATCCAATCGGTTCGACCCGTTGACCCAATTTTGTGCCAAAACTTTTAAAATTAGTGTCAAAATTTATATTTTAATTATTTTTACCTTTTTAAATTATCAAATTTAATTTTCTAATTTCTAACTCTCTTTGCCTTTTCTCTCAATGGTTTTTTCTTAATTCCTCACATTAATACCTTTTTCTATTAAAACAAAGAAAGATAAAACTAAGAAAGCTGAATATTCAATAGAGAACCATGAAGGAGAAGAAGGTATAGCTTTGTAAGCTATGAAAACTCAAACTTTGTGCTCTCACTCCTTGAATCAATCTCTGGCTATTTACTTCTTTAATAGAGGAGTAAAGCTTCCAAACCTTGAAACTTGGCTTCATCAACTTTGATGTTTTCTTCTGCCCCAAATATCAGCAACAGTAGTGGCACAAAAGAGATAGGATAGTAGCAGTGATTGAACTTTATATGCATCCATACTCACCATCTTCTCTTTCATCCTTTTTTAAATTACTTCAAGGATCTTAACCATCCATTTGTGCTTTGGCTCCAAATTTTTTTCTTGACCCTTGATTTGTAGCAGAGCTCCATAATCTTCAATTTACCAGTTTGGTGCATACAGAGAGTAGGCTTCTTCAACAATCTTTAATGAAGCACAAAGATAGAAAGACTTCTCCGATGTAGCCTTTATATTTGATCTTTGCTTAGAGCCCTAGCTAATTGACTTTCTTTTTCTTGCTTGAGCTTGGTAACCCACTTTTTCATATTTGATTTGAACCTTAGGAAGAGTTTCTTTTTCTTGGTTTACTTTTTGGAATGCTTCACGTGGGTGAAAGAGAGAAGAGAGAGACGAAGAGAAGAGAGAGAACTAATTCGGTTACTTTATGTTTTGGTTCAGATGGAAGTGAATCTTCCTTCCCTTGATGGTAACTATTTTTATGGGCCATGAATGAATTGAAAGAACATGGGCTTGGCTCATCAATTTGGCCTTAAACTTATTTTTTATTTTGATGGGAAAGTGTTAGATTTATTGGAGATCAGCAACTCTTTCTTTGGATAATGAGTGATGAGATGAGTACTTATGGGCTTGAAGCTTGTTATTGGGCTTTTGTGCTTTTTATTAATTTATGCACAATTAACAAAATAAGTCACTTATATAATTGGACTTTTAACACCATAATAATGTTTGTTCATCATCAATTATTTGTTATTAGTTCTTTAAACTCAACAATTTTTCTCTTGATGACAAACATTATAAAATAATTTATGAACAAAAAAAATGAGAAGAGTTTTATTGAACTTCCCTTTGATGATTCAATCTTTGAAATGAGCTCTCACTTTCTTTTATTTACTTGGCTCCTTCTGAATGTTAGCATTCTCTCAACCTATGATCAATAAAATTTATACAAGAATTGCTAAACATTCAAATAACCATTCAAATATTCTTATCAAATGATCCAGCCTGGTGGCTTATATTTAAAGAATTTTAAGCTTTCAATCCTGAAAACACTATTAACCATAAAAAATTTAAAATCAGAGCTATAAACAAATTAAAACAGCCACAATAAAATATTAAAAAAACACATTTACATCAATCAAATGATTCCAAAGATTCATAGCTGCCTCATTTCAATTTTCATTGAACATTAGTATCGTTAAAAATACCACAATCTGTCAATTCATAAATCATATCAAAACAGTGCTACAATTCACAATTTATTTTCACACTCACTCCCCTTTTTGTCATTAAAGAGAGGTAGTGTTACTTGCACAAAAAAAATTGTTAGGATAATGTAGCAGTTCAATCAAATCAAAGTTAAGTATCTAACTATGACAGTCATCCAGAAAATTAAAAGTATTCAAAGACCATAATTTAAACAGCATAAAACAGTGTTTTGAAAATCAACAGCATCAACAAGGAGCTAAACATCAGATCCCTTATCCTCGGTTTCTAGAATGTCTTCTTCTTCATGCTTAGACATCATTTGATCATCTTCCAACAATTCAAGGTACTTTAGAAGTACTTCAACTCTACTTTGAGACTTTCTCAATGAATTTTCATTTTGAATTGCAAGTCTTCTAGCTTGTTGGCTAGAATTGATCATGTGCTTGGTAAGGTTTACAAATTCTTACAACACATCTTTGACAATACCAATAACCAGGTACTTGTTGGAAGTTGATGTACGAGTTGCTGACGGAGGAGGGATACTTTCATCTTCTTCTTCTTGCATAACAGTATCCTTAGAAGCCTTAGTCCCTTTTTCCATTTATCTGTTTGACTGCATCAGTGCCTTTAAGAGATAAAATTCTATTATCTTAGGTTTCACTGTTCAGATCAACACCAAAGTGCTCAAAGAAACAAGTTAAAAATATGTCATATGGTAGTAAAACATTTTTATCACTTTTGATGCAATCGTACATATAACGCATCATAAGATATGCAAAAGAGATTTCAGCTTTGTTAAGAATGGCATAGAGAACTAAGGTGTCACAAAGAGTAACTCGTTGATACGAATTGCTCTGAGGTAAGAGAATGTGAGTAATGATGCGGTGTAACTAGGCTTTAACAGGACCTAGTGCTCAGTGGTTAGGAGTAACACCATCCATGAGAAAAATATTCTCACAAATGTTGGCCGAAACATCCTTGTGTAATATTCCTAGATCATTATCCCACTTTCCAATTATATAGGTATTGACGCCAAGGTGTTGATAAACATTTGTAGCCGCTAAGGTGTTGTCCTCTTGGAGTTGTGGACATTCATCAGTGTAGTCAGAATAGCAAGCGCATATTCCACACACTCTTTAAGGGACTAATTGTTGACATTGCTGCTGTGGAGGAGGCGAAGGTTGTTGTTGATTCAGCTGGAGCTGCTTGAGTATATTGGTCATCTCTCCCAGAGTCTTGGTGAGAGCAGTGGTCTTACTACTAGAAGAAACTTCTGCAACAGCCTTGGGATGATTAGTCATTTGCCTTGCATTTCGGTTAGACTCAGCTAGATCGGTGATCAGTTGCCACGCTTCTATCGCCGTCTTGTACTTTGTCAGAGAGCCATTACTCGCAGCATCTAAGAGAGTCTTGTCTTGAGGCTTCATGCCTTGGCAGAAATAGCTAATCAACACCAATTGGTCAATCTTGTGGTGGGGCATAAGTCTAGGAGATTCCTGAAGCGTTCCCAATACTCGTAGAGAGTCTCTGATTCACCTTGAATGACACAGGAAATCTCCTTCCTCAATTTATCTGTAACCTCTGCTGGAAAGTACTTATCCAGGAAGTCCCTTCTAAGCAGATCCCAATTAATAACAAAAGCTTCCAGTTGAGTATAGAACCACTCCTTTGCCTTTCCCTCAAGAAAAAATGGGAAGGCATATAGCCAGACGGCAATCTCATCAGCACCATACTGTCTAGTAGTTGAGCAAGCTGTCTGAAAATCCCTAAGGTGCTTGATAAGCTCTTGAGCAAGTAGGCCATGGAACTTAGGCAGGAGATTTATCAAAGCGGTCTTCAGTTCAAAATTCGCAGTCAAATTCGGATGACGCGCTTGATATGGTTGCAGTGTAAAATTCGGAGCTTTCGCTTCCTTGAGAGTAATCCTTCTAGGCTCTGCCATAGTACCTGCACTTAAATCAACAGAAGAGGCGTCAATAGAATTAGCAAAAGAGGAACTAGTTTCTTCCTCAAATGACGCTTCAGAGTCAACCTCAGATAAGACTGGTGAATTGGTAGACACTCTTTCACTACCCTCAGAGGCTAACCAACGCCGAGCTCGCCTAATACGTGAAATAGTCTTTTCGATCTCAGGATCAAATTTGGCTAAGCTCGGATCCAGTAACGATCGCGTCATTCAATGAAAGAAACATATAGCTCATGGTAATAAAATGTATTAAGAAAAAATAAATAATAATTACTACTAATAAACAGAAAGCACACAAATAAAAATAAATAAAAAATGCGATTATGTAAATATAAAAATATTTACACCAACCAATAATTTAGCACACTGTTGCAACTCCCCGGCAATGGCGCCAAAAATTGATGGGTGAAAAAATGCCGGTTAAGAATTTCTAATAAAAATAGCATTGTCAGTACAGTCTTAACCGACGAAATATCTACTATCAATTTAATTTGTGTCACAATTAAAATTAAATAACTGGGAGTAGAATTCCCAGGTTGTTTCCCAAAGAGTTGACACAAGGTGCAATTTATTGGTTAGAAATTTTTCTGGATGTTTTTGATGTTTGAGAATGGAAAGGAAAATAAATAACTAGGAATTAACGCAAGGAGCAAATAACAAGAGATGTTGTGTATTTGAAATAAAAGGCCTTGACTGGGAATGAAAATTGGAGTTCCTATCCTTGTTGATTTTTCCAAGTATAATAGTAAAAGGTTATTGCTTCCATTTAGTTATTCTCTAACTAATAAAGGAAAGTCAAGTAAGAAGTACTAACTCTGACTCACAAGTCCTAGTCACTTCCTAGGGAAGGACTAGAGTTAGTGAAAATAGAGTTAGCAGCAATTTCTAATTACAGATTAATACTTGAGTATTCCAACTCAAGGGGTTCCAATTAATCAACTCTCAAGTCAAGTTGGAATATCTACTCGATTGACATGAATGCCATTTTCACAAACATGTAAAAGAAGTAAATAAAAGACATGGTAATTATACTAAATAAAAAAAAATCAAAATCGGCGCTGACAATTAATTAAAAGGGATTAACAAGCAATATAATTAAATGTAAAAAAGATTCATTGCATTAATAAATTCAAAATTAACAAAATCCAAACATGAATTCAAGTAACTAAATGGAAAACAAAAGAGTAGAGTGATAGAAAGGCAAACTATAACGATAATAACTCCACTGAAGGTAGTAGCAGCTCTCTCTAGATCCAATACTGAAGATGAACTAGAAAAATGGTAAGATCCCTAGAAGAAGTAGTGTTTCTCTCTCTCGAATTCAAAAACTAAAACAAAACTAAAAAGTAAAAGTAAAAGTGAAGTGTCTCAGTCTTAGCTATACCCCTGCCTGTAGTCTGTATTTTTGGGCTTAAAACTGGGTCCAAATTAGCCTAGAAATCACCCCCAGCGAGTTCTGATAGTGCAGCACGTGAAGCTCTGTCACGCGTACGCGTCACTGTGAAATGCGCCAATGCGCATGCACGCGTCAGCCATGCATGCGCGTTGCTCCTTGCTTGTAATCTCTTTAGTCTCTTGTGTTCCTTCCACTTTGACATGCCTCCTCTTCATCCTTTAAGCCATTCCTGCCCTGTAAACTTGAAAACACTTGACAAACACATCACGGCATCGAATGGTAATAAGGGAGAATTAAAAATTAACAATTTAAAGGCTTAGGAAGCAAGTTTTCAATCATGGTACAAAATCAGGAAGGATTTGTAAAACCATGCAGTTTATATGAATAAGTGTATGAAGAATTGATAAAATCCACTCAATTTAGTACAAGATAAACCATAAAATAGTGATTTATCAGAGTCACCAATGGATTCTTTGTTTAAATGAATTTCATGGCCTTTAACATAAGAGTGAACAGATTCTTCATGATAGTACATATTGGCATAAAGTTCCCTAACTAAATCAGGGTAAACTGATTTTCTGATTTCAAAAAGTTTTTTCCAGTCTAAGTAAACAATATTTTTAACAAAATTTATCCCTTTTTTAGCCACTGCACTTAAATAAGCCACATATGTTGAACACAAAGGTCTTTTAGAAATAATATCTCTATGAAATTCAATGTTCATACTAGATGAGAAACAAAAATGATCAAAATGAGAGTGAGTGTGGTTATCGAAGTGAGATTTGAAACCAACAGGATCAGGGTTCATTGGTTCTTTCACTGAGTTAGGAAAGGGTCTACGGTTTACCTTTGGGTATGACTCGAAGGTGCAGACTGTCCTCGAGGACGAGATGAAGAATGTGGAGGTGGAGATTTTGGAGGTTCTTCTTCAGTCATGGGTCTCTTCTCCTTTGCTGTGCTTGCCCTAGATGTTCCAACCTCTGGTGGCGCTGTGTATGGACGTCGAGAAGAGGTTTTGGTCTGTGCCATCGGTTCAGGAACATGAGAGGAGTGTGAGGAAGAATGGGAGTGTATATGGATATCGGTATGAGCTTGCCCTTTGGGAGAAAGATTTCGTGGAGCACGATAGGTACCAGTGCGTCTTCGTGTAGCAACCTTCTTTCTCATCTTTATGAGAGCACAGCGAATGCAGTTTTTGAGAGTTAATGGAGGTTGGAGGAGAAGATGAACGGTTTACAAAGTGTAACTATTTTAAATACTTTTTGAAAACACAAAATGATATTTAAATAAAATGAAAAGGTGTTTCAAAGAAAATTGATTTTGAAAGAATATACAAGCAAGAAGTTTGAAAAGACAAGTCAAGTATAAAATTTAAAAATCAGAATTTGATTTGACTTGATGAAAATCCCTAAAATAAATAATTTTTGAATTTATAATCAAAACAAACAATGAGGCCCACATCATAGAGTAGAACTTCTTCCTTTTAGGCCCAATGGTTGTTTTAAGGAAACACAATGGACCACCAAAGATTTATTTTTGACTCATATCAATTATTTGTACCAACACTCAATCTGATATTCAGGGAACCTAGAGGGAGTCATCATCTGTCCATTTGTATCTCCCGTCGACCTGACAGACAAAAATACACAGAGAGCTACATCATCAAGTTAATTCAGGAATTCAACACTAACAATACCTAGGGCAATTCTCAACTTGCAAGATCTGTCTTCAGACAATGGTTTTCTAAATAAATCAAAAAGTTGATCTTCAAATTTTACAAATTGTATATCAATTATTCTCTTTTGCACATGTTCTCTAATGGAGTAAAATCTCACTTTAATGCTTGGTTCTTGAGTGCAGAATAAGGTTTTTCGAAATATTTATTGCACTTATGTTATCACACAATAAAGGGATATTATTGAGTTACAATTTTTAATTTACAAGTTGTATTTTAAGTCATAACAATTGTGAACAACAAGAAGAAGCGGCTATGTATTCAACCTCGGCTATGGATAGGGCAACAGTAGCCTGTTTCTTGCTTAACCACACTTTAGTGACTGTCCAAGAAAGTAATAATCCTTGACGTGCTTCTTCTATCAACTTGGCCACCGGCAAAATCTGCATCACAATGTCCTACTATACAAAACTCATCAGATTTAGGATACTAAAGGCCAAAATCAAAAGTGCCATTAACATATCTAATGATTCTTTTAAAGGATGAAAGATGGGATTCTTTTGGAAGTGATTGAAATCTAGAGCAAACTCCAACATTTTGAACAATATCCGATCTACAGGATATTAGATACATAAGAGATCCGATCATTCTTCTATATCTTGTCTCATCCACATCTTTGCTATTTTCATTCTTTTCAAGTTCAGAGTTTGGATGCATTGGTGTATTAATTGGTTTGAGATTTTCTAAACCAAATTTCTTTACTAATTCTTTGGCATATTTACCTTGGTGTACAAAAATTTCACTGGGAGTTTGTTTGATTTGGAGTCCTAGGAAGAATGTGAGTTCTCCCATCATACTCATATAAAACTCACCAGTCATTAACTTTCCAAAATCAGCACACAAGGCTTCATTAGCCGATCCAGACACAATATAATCCACATAAACTTGAACAAGATTAAAAGTATCATTAGATTTATTAATAAAAAGAGTTATATCTGTGGTACCTAAGGTTGCGAGAACCAAACTGGTCAATGAACCGGTGGAGTGACTGGTTTAATGGTTTAGAGGTTCAACTGGGGTTCAACTGGAGTTCAACCGAAATAATTAAATATACGATAAAATTAGTAAAAAATTAATATAGTTTTAAATATTTAAATCTAATAATTTTTAAGCAAATAAATTTTAAAACTTTACAATTTCTCTGAATTATAATTAAAAAGTCACAAATAATCAACAACTAAATATAAAAAAAAAGTATAAACAAAAATTCCAGCATGAACAAAATGCAGCGAAGCAATCATAATTAAACCATAAACATCTCAAAACCAGAAAATTCTAGTAGTCTAGCACAATGTAATGAAACATGCACCATAGCACCATCAACAATTCAGAATCAGAAACTCAGCAACCAGAATCAACAACCCAAAATCAGAAAAATCAGCATAAACAACCCAGAATCAGAATCATATCATAAACAACTCAAAATTAGAGATTCCAGTATAAACAATGTAGTAAAGCACTATACCATATAACCAAAATTCAGTTTAAGGGAAGGCAACTGACGGCGATGGAGGAATGGGAACAACCAGCGAGGAGGAACCGAAGTGAGCTCGAATAGAGACCGAGAGAGAGGGCTCGAAGAGGGACGTTAAGTTCGGACAAAGACACACACACAGAGAGAGAGATCGAAGAGATGCTAACCAAGGAATGATGAGAGGAGAGGAGACGAGAGGACACCTTCCTGCAATGACGACGAGAGGTGGAACAATAAGAAGAAGGCTGGACCGCCGAACAAAGCTTCCACACTTTATACGGCACCCATGGTCTATCCCGGAGAAGAAGAGTTCAACGATGACTTTGAAGAGGGATGGATTGGTGGCTGCGGGGTGAGGTTTGGGCATTAGGGTTCTTCAATATTCTTTTCTTCATCGTAAGTTCAGAATTCAGAGAGAACAGAGAAATAGAGGCGTGGGATGGGGATTCGGGTTCTTTAATTATTCAGAGAGAAAAGAGAAAGAAAAGGGTGGGATGGCTAGGTATTAGGCATTGCCTATTGGGCTTTTTTTTCTTTAAAGCCCAAAACAGTGCCTTTTTGGAAGGTTATTACCAAACTGGTAACTTTGAAAAAAACCCGACCGATTTCAGGGGTTTAATAGTTAATCGTCGGTTTGGCCGATTTGTAGACCAGTTTTTTGCCAAGATGTTCTTAGGATCAACCAAACCGGCCAGATGACTGGTTCTCGGTTTATTCGGTTGAATTGATCGGTCTGGTTTGATTTTTAGAACTATGGTGGTACCCCTTTAAAAATTATTTTTCAATAAGAAAAAGCTAAGTCTTTCATACCAAGATCTAGGAGCTTGTTTCAAACTATAAAGAGCTTTTGAGAGTTTAAAAACATGGTTTGAAAATTCTTTATTTTTAAAACTGGGAGGTTGTACCACATATACCTCTTTATCAACAATACCATTCAAAAATTCACATTTGACATCCATTTGAAAAAGTTTGAACCCTTTGTGAACTGCATAGGCAAGTAATAATCTTATTGCTTCCGTTCTTACAACAGGAGCAAAAGATTCATTGAAGTCAATGCCCTCTTTTTTATCATACCCTTGAGCCACTAGTCTTGCCTTTTTTCTAGCAATGATACAATCCTCGCCCAATTTGTTTCGAAAGATCCATTGGTACCCGTCACTTTCTTCCCATTTGAGTTTGGCACCAATGTCCAAACTTCATTTTTCTCAAATTGGATCCGTTCTTCTTCCATTGCCTTCACCTATGATAGATCATTAAGAGCTTTCCTCACATTTTAAGGTTCAATTTGAGAGATGAGAGTAAGATCGTTTTGTTCCATTTTTCTTCTATTTGATGATCTTGTGGTAACTCTTTGAGATAGATCTCCAATTATAAACTCTTGTGGATAGTTCTTCAAAAATTTCAATTCTCTGGGCCTGGATGATGCAAGAGCAGATCTGGTATGGTTTAGCTCTGTACTGTTGAGATTCCCAGAATTTTCTGCTGTAGTAAAAGACAAAATAGATTTGTCTCCTACAGTTTGTTCTATATAATTTTGAGCAACAATTTTCAATGAGGGTTCTAATTTGTCTTCACCTTGGTTGTAATACCCTAATTAGCCTAAGCTTTACCTCGCATCGTAAAGCGAAGGTTAACCAGAGATTACGACAGTTCTAAAGCTCATACATATAATATATAGAAGGAATAATATAAACTAGAAGCCCGATGAAAGATATAGCTCAATTTTCGGATTTGAAAAGCGCAAAACGTACTAACGGAGCTACTAGCTTAAGGCACAAGTAACAGATAAGATATAACAAAAGATAAGTATAAAGGAATCTAGCCACAGCTCGCGGAGTTTAAGCCGGCTAGCCATACACAAGTATACAGAACCATACAGTGAAAACAGCTTATACAAGTTTTGTTCTCTCAAATGTAAGCCTCTAGGCAAAACAAAATACAAAAGGAGAGATGTGTAAACAAAATAAACCAAAAAGACTCCAAAAGAATCCAAGATCCTCCGCTTCTGTCACCATCCAAAGCAACTCACCGAGGTGGGTTGCGACCTGCATCTGAAAAATACAACAGAAATATGGTATGAGAACCGGAGGTTCTCAGTATGGTAACAGTGCCCAGTGATGTAGGATATAAGACCCCGGGACGCCAAAGGCAATCCTAAGCTCCATATCCATCACAAGATTCAAACTTAAAGCATTCTAAAACAAATAAGCATAATATAAACATTAACATAAATAAACCAGGCAATCTATCTTAGGAGTTTTCTACTCTAACAAAGCACCGCTGTCCCACAGCCTTCACCAATCGATCCTCCATGCGATCCCATCGCCACCGCCTTCCGAACCTCCTCAATCCCAGTAGAAAACACAGGTAATATACAATGTAAGTAAAACACAAGTAGAAGCATATAAGGAAATAATTCAAATAGCAAATAGGCATGTTATACAAATAGGCAAACCATTTCAAATAGTCAAAGCATGCAAACAGATAGGAAATGCATATGATGAATGCCTGCCCTATTGGCTGTGATATCACATTGTCGGTTCAACTACCAACCCGACACATCTCCATGGAGACGTCGCCCTTCAGAATTCTCATATGGGAACCCCCGAGATATAGTGCTCGGATCACTGTCCAGGTACTGACGCCTGCACGCTCTATAGATCCGAAGGGATGCGAGCGGGATACTCTTGCCACAGACCTCACATCTCAACGCAAGCGGGACGAATCACCGCCCTTACGCTGTCGCCGCTACCTCGATAGGCCCGTCCATGCCGGGCGCATAGCGTCTCATAATCTCAATATAAAATAATGGTACAGTGGTTTTCAGAAAATATTTTCAGTATAAAGTGGATTCATCAATCTCACTCAGAGTCCTCGACTCATCTCAACCACCATTAATCCATAATTCAGTTTCCGAACATCAACAATTCATAATTCCTCATCTCATATATCAATCATCCTTCCTAACGTCAAACCATTTTCAGCACGCCAGAAACCTAGGCCTCCATTTTCTAATTTTTCCCAATAATATCACCTAGATCCATTTAATTCTTTCCCATGTTTTAACTATCCAAAACTAGGCCAAGAGTCTAAGATTAGTGTTAAAGAAGCATACAACCTTGTTGGGAAGGTAGAACAGTTGAAAACAAGAAAAATTTGAGAAAAAGGGCGTGTGCGGCCGCACAGGGGTGTGTGCGCGCACACTCTGAAGAGTTTTAAAATGTGTGCATACGCACAGGGGTGTGCGTACGCACAGGTGGCAAAACTTACAAAATCTGTTCACTCGCACAACCTGTGCCAGCGTCCCCAACAGACTGGCCTTCCTAACATGTGCGTGCGCACAGGTGCGTGTGCGGACGCACAGGTTGCAATTCATCTTTAGATATGTGCGCGCACAAGCTGTGCTAACGCCACAAACAGAACACATTTCCCTGCCTGTGCGTGCGCACAGGTCAAAATTTTCGCAGGGTGTGCGCTCGCACATATCATAAATCATGAAATTCTGTAACTTAGTAGAATTTCAGATTTTTAACACAAACTTTGAATGATCATAACTTCCTTTACAAAATTCTAAAATTTTCAAAGTTTATATCAATTTAAAGGGTTTTCAAAG
The DNA here is from genome assembly GCF_003086295.3 of Arachis hypogaea. Taxonomy (NCBI): domain Eukaryota; kingdom Viridiplantae; phylum Streptophyta; class Magnoliopsida; order Fabales; family Fabaceae; genus Arachis; species Arachis hypogaea. Next base: position 23,488,008 of record NC_092054.1, read on the forward strand.
ATCTTTAATTCTAGATAAGTTTCATCAAATTTTGAAAACCGAAGCAAAAATTATGATCAAACAAAGTTCACCATAAACCCAATTTTTACCAAACTTCACAATTACCACCATTTCTTACCATACACATTCCAACCTATACCAAACCATTCAAAAACTCCATTTCTCATCAAAATTAACCCTTTGTGTCATAATACACCAACCGTACCACATTCTCCTTCTCATTTCATTACTCTCAACTCCAACATCAACTATATAATACTTATGATCAAACCACATTCAAACTTACCATTTCATAAATCTTAACACTACAATTATCATAATAAACCAACTTCCAATCCATACAATCATTCAACATCATCATATCATTGTAAATCATCATAATTGAACCCAACATTCATCAACTCATTATAAACCATCATACATCAACATTCAACATATCAACAATCATTTTATTTCAAACCTATCCTATAGGTCACTAGCCTAAGTGTCCATGAATATTATATACTACATAGAGGAAACCGAAACCATACCTTGGCCAATTCTCTATATGAACCAAAACTCCAATTTAGCACAATCAAGCTCCCAACCACAATCCAAGCTTTCAATTTCACTCCAATAAACAGCAATAAGTTCCAATAGCTCCCAAAGCCACAATAATCAAACTATATATGCATAAACCATCACAACTCAACCTAGGGTTCCATTTAAATATAAAAGCACAAGGATTTAATGGCTCTTACCTTTTCCAAAAGATTTAATAGCAAAAATCCAAGGCTAAACAAGGATTAGATCAAACCTAAACATCCAAAATCACAAAAACTCACTTAATCACAAACCCAAAGAACCGAAATTTTGGAGATAAGAATAGAAAAGATTTCGTGGTTACCTCCCCAATTTCTTGTACGGGTTTTGTAGAGCTCTTCACGAGGAACGCGTAGCCGCAAACGGTGCGGTGATCGGAGCTCTCTAGCTCAAGATATGAGCTTTGGAAAATTGAAATGAATAGTGCCAAGGGTTTCTCTTCTTCCTCTCTTCCCAGCTCTGTGAGTGTATTTATGTGAGTGTTATGGTGGGTTGGGTTCATTAAATAAACCTTTTATATGTTGGGCTTGGGCCCGGTCCAACCCGTTAGCGTTTTTAGCCCGTTTGGCCCAACTTCGGGTCAAACCTTTAAAATTAACGCCCGATTTTCCATTTCTAATATTTTTCTAAGGTTTTTGACGGTTTTCACTTTTTCTCGTGCGGTACCGGGCAGACTTGAACTGGTTCAACCGGTTCAACTGCCAGTTTGCAATTTTTCATGGTTTTTTGCAGAAGGCACATTTTCTGACTCTAAAAGACCCACTGAGTCCAAAAATCACCTTTAAATCCTCAAATTCTCAATCTAACTTTTCGGAATCTAATTTGGGCAATTAATTACTTAATTAACCAGTTGATTAGTTGCGGTTCTTACATTGGTTCCACTTGAGTTTTATTCAGTTTCATTTCCTGCATCATTCTCTTCAATAACACTTGAAATAAAGTTAGATTCACAAAAGATAACATGCATTGTCTCTTTAATAATTCTATGCTCCTTGAGGTAAACTCTATAGGCTTTACTAGTGGTTGAATATCCTACAAATATACATTCATAAGACTTTAGATCAAATTTACTAAGATTGTCTTTTGTGTTTAAAGCATTTACATCTAAGACATGAAAGTATTTAAGGTTAGGAGAGGTTCTTTTCCATAGCTCATATGGAGTTTTCTTTAAAATCTTTCGAATAATGGTTCTATTTAGAATATAGCATGCTGTGTTTATAGCTTCAGCCCATAAGAATTTGGGTACATCACATTCACATAGAATAGCTTTTGCCCTTTCTTAAAGACTTTTATTTCTTCTTTCTACACACCATTTTATTGAGGTATTCTAGGATAAGAGAAATTTTTTAATATACCAAACTCATTACAAAAATATTTAAAATCTTAGTTTTCAAATTTCTTTCCATGATCACTTCTAATAGAAGCAATTTTCAAATCTTTCTCATTTTGAATCTTTGTGCACAAAATAATAAAAGCTGAAAAAGCATCATTTTTGTGAGCTAAGAAAAGAATCCATCTGAATCTTGCATAATCATCAACTACTACTAAGCCATAGTGTTTACCACCTAGGCTTTGAGTCCTACTAGGAGCAAAAAGATTAATATGTAGCAATTCCAATAGTTTCTTGGTTTAGATGTCATCCTTGGGTATAAAAGAGCTTTTAGTTTGTTTACCCATTTGACAAGTGTCACAAATGATATCTTTGTCAAATTGGATCTTAGGAAGACTTGTAACCAAATCTTTTTTTTTTACAAGCTAAGAAGTTTGAAACATACTAGCATGTCCCAATTTCTTAAGCCACAACTATTTTTTGGATTCCACATATGTAAAGTAAGTTACATTTTGTTCCTTAAGTTCCTCCAATGTGAGACCATACATATTATTACATCTATTAGCAATGAATAAAGTTTCCTCCGACTGTTCACAAACAACTAAGTATTCCAACTTTTTAAAAATAACCCAATATCCTAAATCACATAGTTGACTAATGCTTAGAAGATTATATTTCAGTCCATCAACCTATACATTTTCAATGAAGGTAGAAAAACTCTTACCAACCTTACCTATAGTCACTATCTTTCCTTTTCCATCATCACCGAATGTCACAAAGCCTCTATAGTACTTGTTGAGCTTATGAAGAACGTGGACTTTCCGGTCATGTTCCTTGAGCATCCACTATCCAAGTACCACATGTTCTTCTTCTTCTTGGATGCAAGGCAAATCTGCATAACACTTTTAAGTGATGTAAGACCCAGAGCTTTTGAAAAAGGGCTATCATGAGCTAATTTCAAATTCAGTATTTCTGTAGCTTTAATTTCAGAAATTATCTTATTCAAGATAATTAAAGCAAGTTTTGATTTATTGAATTTGAAATAAGTTATAGTTATTATCCAATTTTATAATTATTGGATTATTTTCTATATTTAAATTATAAAGTTGGCAGTTATGAAATAATAGGGATTTCATATGATTTGGACTAAATAATTTATATTTTAAGATATTAATACTGCTATTTTGGAAAATGAAAAAAATTAAGTATATTATTTCTAATTTTTGGATTCGAGCATTTTATTGAAAATAAAATGTGAAATTGATGAGCAAATAATATTTTTATACATTATTATTGTTAGATTAGAATTTATTTCTAATTGCCATATTATCCCTATTTCTATTTGAAATTACAAAAGTAGCCCTAACCATAATTTTCAAAAATGAAACCCTAGTCACCGCCCCTAAACACACACAGCCGCAGCCTTCCCCAAATCAACCAACAGCAACAGCTGCAAAGATGGAAGAAAGAAAGAAATAGAAAGGGAAGGGAGAAGCGGGATCCGTGGATGAGAAGAAAGAGAGGAGGGGAGGGAAGAGACTGCATCGCGTGCTGGGCTTCACCACCGCCATCACGCTGTCGTCTGGCCGAGGAGGAAGAAGAGCGTCGCGCCACACCATCGCGCCGCACGCCGCTATCGCTGCCTGTGCTGCTAGCCCTTTGCGTTTCGCGCCGCCGAGGGTTTCGTTCCTGTCAGGCATGTCTCCGCCGTGAGTCGGGACCAGAGGGGAGAGAGAGACCATGAGAGGGACGTGGAGTCGGCGTCGCGCAGGGAGGCACTCGCCGCTGCCGTTGCGCGCTTTCGTGTGCTGTCACTGCTGTTTGAGCAGTCATCATCCCCTCCGTCCTGCTGCTCTGGTCCGCCGCCGCCACTACTGGAGGTCCGCCCGATCTGATCTGAAGGAAAGAAAGAGGTTCAGGCCGACGCTGGTACTTGCGTTGTGAGCTGCTGCACCAGCCACCGCCGCAGGTGTCGCCGCTGAAGAAGGGAGCTGCGCCTCTGTGTTCCTGGCAGCCGGGAGTGGTTTTGTGACTTTTGGGACCACCGCCAAAGCCTCTGGCTGTTTCTGCCGTCGTCGGAGAATCCTGCCGGTAAGGTTTTAAGTATTGGGTTTCGTTTCTCCTGAGTTGTCAGAAATGTTACAATCACTGCATATTGATTTCAGTCGCTCTCGCCTGGGTCTGATCACCGTTGCCGCCTGGGATAGCTCCTGGGGCTGCCGCCGAACCGGTTCAGAGACCGCCGCTGTTTCGGTTCAGCTGTTCCTTCTTCAGTTTGGTAAGCGTTTCGATCTGAAAGCCCTCTAGTTACTACTCTGTTATATGTTGAGGAGTTGTAGCATTTGTTGTTATGAGAGTTAATCTCGGTTATTATATGTTACGATTAGAGTCGTTGTGGTTGCTGAGAAAACGGTTTGGAGCTGAGGTTTTGATTGCAGTCGTTTCGGGTCGATATGAAAGGAGTCAGTTAGCGCGTTTGGGTTATGGTTTCGCGTGTCGAGGTAGGGGCGCTTTCCGAAAACTATATTTTTATATATTGGAATTATTACATATGGATACTGATGTGAGACAATGTGTATTTGGTGATTGTATCAGCCTTATGTATTGTTTGATTGTCTCGAATGATTATGAATGTTGTTTGGCTGGATCGTTGTGCAGTTTTGTGAAACGAAATGCTTTTCAAGTTGATTCTTTTAAAGATTTGAGATCGAGTTTAATCCGTTGAGAATTGATTTGAGTTAATTTTCTTGAAAATGTGAAAAATAGAATACACTCTTGGATTCAGCCTGGTTTGCTTTAAATGATCTGGTTTTGATAAATGATTGTTGTTGAACCATTTCTTTAAAGCTTTAAGAAATGAGTTTCATCGGCTGTTAATGATTTGATTTTGAAACGGTTTCCTTGAAATATGAAAATGAGGTGACTGTTGGTTTTGGCTTACCTTGAATTGATTTTTGGACTTGGGGCTGTTGAAAAGGATTGTGGACTATTTTGTTGGGACCCGAACCGGGTGGCAAAGTCCAAGTTCTAGGGGAGCTGTTGCCAAAATTCCGGTAGAATCCGGGACTTTCCTGAAACGTTATGCGGAAACTTATGAGTTAACGGCTTCTACTATTTTATCTGAATTATTAAGAAAGGGATGACTTATGCTTTTGAAATGAATTATTAAAAAGAAAATTGTGATTTAGTCTTGTTTCTTAAGAAAAGTATTATATTTCCCTTGTGAATAAGTTATTTAGATGAAACTTATGTTTTAAGGCTATTTTAAATGTGAAAAGGGTTTATGCCTTTGAATTTGGCTTGAGGATTTCAATCAGTGAATTTTCAGTGACTTTGAAAGAACCTGAACGTCTATTGACAAGTTTCATTCTAAAATGTTTTGGGAAAAGTCTTAAGTACTCTTTGAGTTATGAGTTTTTGCAAGACTAAAACAATCTTTGAGCCGTTGAAATGCTTTAGAATTTCCCATGGGGTTGAAGTTGGATTTTGTTTAAATAAAGGAAACAGCTTTGAAAAGACTAATTGATTACGTGACTCAGTTTGGCTTAGATCCTATTTTGTTACTCAAATCAGGAAGTCAAGGTTTTAATGATTTTAAGTGAATTTGAGAAAATGAGTTATGTTAATCTCCCTTAAAGTCTTGGGACTCTGCCAAGGAAACTTTGTTATAAAATCCCATTGTTGGATGGATGATTTTGAATATTTCAAAATAAATCTTTAACTTGCCATGGTTATGGAAGTTTTGGAAAGAGGATGCCGAGAGTGGCATTGTTTTCAAAGGAGAACTTACCTTGAGTAAAAGTGGCTTATGAGACTGAGATGATTTGAGAACTGAGATATTTAAAGCCAAGGCTGAAAAGAGTTGAAAATTGATTTCAAAGTGAAATGAATTGAGAAAAAGTAATTTATGGCTTAAATGCTGATTTTATGAATTTAATGATGTTGAATGGTGGAAGTGCTGTTTTGTTATGGGCCGGAATGGCTGTGTATGGTTATGAATATTGGCTAGTTCTAGATTGAATCGTGAGCCGGAATGGCTATGTATGGTTATGAATATTGGCTGGTTCTGGATTGATCCGTGAGATGGATGGCTGAGTTATTGCCGGATGTCGGCAGAGCCATTATTGATTATGGCCGAGTATAAATGCATATATGCTATTGAATGAAATTGTGAATGTTGCACTTCCACTATCTGAGATACGAGTTTCCCTGGGTAGTAGCAGTGGCTAGCCACCACGTACTCCAGGTTGAGATTTGATACTCTGCTGACCTTATGTCGTAAGTGTGGCCGGGCACTGTGAAAGCCCCGGATGAGCTCGCCCCCGTGAATATACACCAGTGAGGGTGTTGGATATGGATCATGATTATGATCACGATTATGTTGAGTATAACTCAAGTTGGGGATGCGCGATAGAGGGACAGTCCAATGGTTAGCTACCAGGACTTGTCGGGCTGGCTTTATAACCGATAGATGATATCATCAGCTACTAGGACAGGCATGCATCATATGCATCTATGTGACATTGTTTGGGTGTGCATATTGTACTTGGTTTGCTTTTGTGATTACTTGTGATTAACTGTTATTTGTTCTACTTGTTGTAACTGTTTGTTTGTGCTTGATCTTCCTATCTGTGTTTGCGATTGGAACTCTGTTGGACTATGGTGATTGGTTGTTGGTTGGAGTGTTTGGGCCTAGGGCCGTGGTTGAGATGAGATGGACCGATGGTTGGTTTTGGTTTTGGTGTTTCTGGTTTGGAAAAATATGAAAAGCTATTTTGGTTCAGCATAGATAAACCTTTTTGAAAGGCTTTTGAGTTTTTTGAAAATTGAACGGTTCCTCTTTCAGAAAAGATTTCTGACTTTACTTTTATTGTAAACCGTTGTTTTTGAAAAGAGGCATAAGACAGTTATTAATCACTGGTACGATTTATCTTCACGTATCTTATTACAGTAATTCCCAAAAACCCTCTACTGAGAACCCTTTCGAGGATGATGTTCTCACCCCCTACATTTTTCCCCTTTCAGGATATGGACGCAGAAGTCACGAAGAGTTTATTTAGTTGATTTGAAATGCTCTGTATTGCTTTAGATTATTATTTATTGTACCCTCGCCTTTATCTTGATATATTCCGTAAGAGGGATATGAATTGTATTGGTTGATGCTTGTTATATAGATGGATGTACTCTTTATGAGTTTTTGTAAGTTGTATGGTATCTATGGATGTACGTTATCGAACGAAAGTATTTTTGGATTGGTATTGCGGTTTAAAGTTTTAAACAGGCTCATATTTTAGTATTAAATAGTATAAGAGTCGTCGTAATATCTGAGCTATCCGAGTTGCGCAGCCGGAAGCGTGAGCATTGACAGTTATGGTGTTACATTATGGTATCAGAGCAGTCCTTCCTGTAGAGCCTAAGGAATGGACCGACCATGCTTCGATTGCATACTCTGGGCATTTGTCATGTATTAGGTCTTGTCGAATGATGAGAATTAGAGCTTTATGCACATGACGGTCTATTGAGTAACGCTGTTAGTCTTGCATTGCATAATTCCTGATATTAAGTTTGGCCGGCTTAATACTAGTGAATTATGTATATGAGAGCACTAATGGGTTATCATAGATAAGATACGAGTTTTGAGTAAAGCGAATCGCGGGTTTTAGGAACGTTGGAAACTATTTGTCGAGGCTATTCAGTTGCGTGTCTTGAATTCTGTTCGAGTCGACATGTTCTTTCATATCCTAACTTGAAGTTCTCGTTTGCTAATCCTTTTGATTGATTTTTCAATTCTATTCCTCTATTCATATGTAATCTTGTTCGATCTCAATTGCATATGCTTGTTTGCAATCCTTGTTGCAACTATCTTTATCTGTTTGAGCTCTTCTTGATTCACGTGTTCTTTGCTATAGCTTTGAACTTGTCTTAATGCGCTGTGCTTTTAACTTCGGGTTCTGAGTCCATTCTTTGAGAATTTGTTAATTCATTTTTTCTCTTATTTGACAGTGACTACAGCCAATTTTGAGATTTTTATAAAAATTGCTGTTGATTAGATATATACTTATCTATATATGAAACTTTGAAGACTACCTATACAGTTTAACAGCTATTTATTCTTAATACATCGCCTGTACTTTTACTGGTTTATGGAACTTCACTTACTTAAACTAAAATTTGACTTTCTAGCCATTTTGATATAATTCCAATGCACATCTTTATTTGATTATGTATTTGGGTATTTTTCAAAATTGCGGAAAGAAAGAATTTTTCGCTTTTACTCCGGTTGAGTTTCGTTTAATAAACTTCACTTAATTTATTTTTTATTTAAGTTTGGTTTAGCATACTACATTGTTTATGCCATTGTTGTTCTTTTGGAAATTGTTGGACTCATAGCTTTCTTCTTATGAACGGGCTCATTCTCTTTTAAGCTTTTCATCTCCATGAAGGTCATACTTGATTATGTTTTAATCATTCTTTTACCTCTTGTGAGCACTACCATCACCCACAGTTTTCCTTCTCTTGTGAATCTCATCCTTATATGAGTCAACTTGATTTGTTTCAATTTCGTGCATCGTTTATTCTCTCATTGTCTCTACCAGAAAATTTAGTCAAAGATTTATCCTTGAGAAATTACTAATGATTGAGTTGTCTTTTTCTATGACTTTTGTATTCTTTTGGACCAACTGAAAGCTTGTTTGATGTCTCATGCCTAGTGGATCTTATTTGAACTACTTTGATTTAAGATCCTTTCTTGTATGGCTTGACTCCTTTTAAGTACCTCCTAATTTTCTTGAATATCCTTCTGAGGTGGTAATTTCAAGTATACTTTTGGAGTCTTATTTCGATCCTTGTTTAAAGGAGTTTTGAATTCTCTGTGAAGAAGTTCTAAACTGAATTTATTTTTCTGTTGCTTGATTGAAATTGAAACCATTGTTCAATTTTGACAAAGTTGATTTAAATTTGGCATGCGCTATTTTAAATGAAGTTTTGAAAGCTTCCTTAATTAGTAGAAACCTGTCAGTTGGTAACGCATTACTTAATTCCCTTACCAACTTATAAGCAACTTTTTACCTCAGATTTTCTTTTCTAAATAGGGTTTAACTTTCTCTTTTGTCCTTGTTATAATTTTTATACATGCTTGTTTGAATATGAACTTTGAGAATTTTTGAACAAGCATTTGATTTTTATTCTGACCTGTATGATTGCTTTTGGTTAGGTTGTGCACCTAACTATCTTTCTAAAATATTTGAAGAAATATTTTAGCTCTTAGCGAAACCTGTGTGCACTTTGTTTTTAAAATTCTGCATAATCTACTTCAACATGAAATTGTATTAGAACAAAGCCACGTTTTTGATTTTGTTACTCTCTTGAAACATGTTTGTTGCTTAACTTTTCTTTTAAACTGCGAAGTGATTTTCCCGCAAGTTTTCGAATCTCTTATGAACGATGTATTCGGAAGTATTTTAATTATGCTCTTGAGTTCTGTGAGCTTTGTCTTAGGTCTGAGATATTCTTTTCTATAAACCTCATGCTTCCTCGACTCAACTTGAGTTTGTTTCAAACTAATGCGCAGATTTTCTTCTTATTGATCCTATTGAACTTTTTTGATCCAAGGGTTAACTTCGAAGTTGTCAATTGATTTATTTCTAGCAAACTTCATCTCTTGAGCACCTTTGTTTACCTGGAATCGGATACAACCTCTCGAATCTATGAGTATTATCCTCGACATTGTCTCTCCTTTCTAAAATCTTGTATCCTTCTGAGTAGACTCGAGAATTGTTTGATATCGCGTGGGACTTGTAGACATAGTAATGCGATGTGTTAGTTCCTTAAGACGTGATATGTGTATACAGAAGTTGAAGCGGTAGGTGTACAACGTTATAAGGTGTGGGTGTTTTGTTCCTTGCGAACGGGTTTGCGGTTGTCAGGCTTATGATCGAATATGGGGATTGTAGAGTACTTGATGGAGTTGGAAAGTTGAGGCTTTGAGGTTGATATGAGATTAGTGTGCGGATGTTAAGCACGTCGTTTTAACTCCATCCTGTTTTATAGCCTTCGATGCCTTGCCTTACTATCACACGATTGACCCATGTCATATTTTGCATTGAGCCTACCTTGTAACGTTTGCTTTGCAATTACACTCCTACCTTTGCACCCTTATGCATATGATAATCAAAGTATTTGAAAAACGTATATATCTCTATATGTTGAGATATTTTGCTTCTTCCTCAAACGTGTTCAAGAGTGAACTGTTGTGAAATTTCCTTCGTTTTGTATCAATTTTCGAGGACGAAAATTTTATAAGGTGGGTAGAATGTAAGACCCAGAGCTTTTGAAAAAGGGCTATCATGAGCTAATTTCAAATTCAGTATTTCTATAGCTTTAATTTCAGAAATTATCTTATTCAAGATAATTAAAGCAAGTTTTGATTTATTGAATTTGAAATAAGTTATAGTTATTATCCAATTTTACAATTATTGGATTATTTTCTATATTTAAATTATAAAGTTGGCAGTTATGAAATAATAGGGATTTCATATGATTTGGACTAAATAATTTATATTTTAAGATATTAATACTGCTATTTTGGAAAATGGAGAAATTAAATATATTATTTCTAATTTTTGGATTCGAGCATTTTATTGAAAATAAAATGTGAAATTGATGAGCAAATAGTATTTTTATACATTATTATTGTTGGATTAGAATTTATTTCTAATTACCATATTATCCCTATTTCTATTTGAAATTACAAAAATAACCCTAACCCTATATTTTAAAAATGAAACCCTAGTAACCCCCCCAAACACACACAGCCACAGCCTTCCCCAAATCAACCAGCAGCAACAGCTGCAAAGATGGAAGAAAGAAAAAAATAGAAAGGGAAGGGAGAAGCGGGATCCATGGAAGAAAAGAAAGAGACTGTGCCGCGCGCTGGGCTTCACCACCGCCATCGTGCCGTCGTCTGGCCGAGGAGGAAGAAGAGCGTCGCGCCACACCGTCGCACCGCGCCCCGCTATCGCCGCCTGTACTGCCAGCCCTTTGCGTTTTGCGCCGCCGAGGGTCCTGTTCCTGTCAGGCATGTCTCCGCCGTGAGTCGCGACCAGAGGGGAGAGAGAGACCACGAGAGGGACGTGGAGTCGGCGTCGCGCAGGGAGGCACTCGCCGCTGCCGTCACGCGCTGTCGTATGCCATCACTACTATATGAGCAGTCACCATCCCCTCCGTCCTACTGCTCTAGTCTGCCGCTGCCACTGCTGGAGGTCCGCCCGATCTAATTTGAAGGAAAGACAGAGGTTCAGGCCACCGCTGCTACTTGCGTTGTGAGCTGCTGCAGCAGCCACCGTCGCAGGTGTCGCCGCTGGAGAAGGGAGTTGCGCCTCTGTGTTCCTGGCAGCCGGGAGTGGTTTCATGACTTCTGGGACCACCGCTGAAGCCTCTGGCTATTTCTGTCATCACTGGAGAATCCTGCCGGTAAGGTTTTAAGTATTGGGTTTCGTTTCTCCTGAGTTGTCAGAAACGTTACAATCACTGCATATTGATTTCAGTCGCTCTCGCCGGAGTCTGATCACCGTTGCCACCTGGGATGGCTCCTGAGGCTGTCGCCGAACCGGTTCGGAGACCACCGCTGTTTCGGTTCAGCCGTTCCTTCTTCGGTTCGGTAAGCGTTTCGATCTGAAAGCCCTTTAGTTACTGCTCTGTTATACGTTGAGGAGTTGTAGCATTTGTTGTTATGAGAGTTAATCTCGATTATTATATGTTGCGATTAGAGTCGTTGTGGTTGCTGAGAAAACGGTTTGGATCTGAGGTTTTGATTGCAGTTGTTTCGGATCGATATGAAAGGAGTCAGTTAGCGCGTTTGGGTTATGGTTTCGCGTGTCGAGGTAGGGGCGCTTTCCGAAAACTATATTTTTATATATTGGAATTATTACATATGGATACTGATGTGAGACAATGTGTATTTGGTGATTGTATCAGCCTTATGTATTGTTTGATTGTCTCGAATGATTATGAATGTTGTTTGGCTGGATCGTTGTGCGGTTTTGTGAAACGGAATGCTTTTCAAGTTGATTCTTTTAAAGATTTGAGATCAAGTTTAATCCGTTGAGAATTGATTTGAGTTAATTTTCTTGAAAATGTGAAAAATAGAATACACTCTTGGATTCAGCCTGGTTTGCTTTAAATGATCTGGTTTTGATAAATGATTGTTGTTGAACCGTTTCTTTAAAGCTTTAAGAAATGAGTTTCATCGGCTGTTAATGATTTGATTTTGAAACAGTTTCCTTGGAATATGAAAATGAGGTGACTGTTGGTTTTGGCTTGCCTTGAATTGATTTTTGGACTTGGGGTTGTTGAAAAGGATTGTGGACTGTTTTGGTTGGACCCGGACTGGGTGGCAAAGTCCAAGCTCTAGGGGAGCTGCTGCCAAAATTCCGGTAGAATCCGGGACTTTTCTGAAACGTTATTCAGAAACTTATGAGTTAACGGCTTTTACTATTTTATCTGAATTATTAAGAAAAGGATGACTTATGCTTTTGAAATGAATTATTAAAAAAGAAATTGTGATTTAGTCTTGTTTCTTAAGAAAAGTATTATATTTCCCTTGTGAATAAGTTATTTAGATGAAACTTATGCTTTAAGGCTGTTTTAAATGTGAAAAGGATTTATGCCTTTGCATTTGGTTTAAGGATTTCAATCAGAGAATTTTCAGTGACTTTGAAAGAACCTGAACGTCTATTGACAAGTTTCATTCTAAAATGTTTTGGGAAAAGTCTTAAGTACTCTTTGAGTTATGAGTTTTTGCAAGACTAAAACAATCTTTGAGCCGTTGAAACGCTTTAGAATTTCCCATGGGGTTAAAGCTGGGTTTTTTTTTTAAATAAAGGAAATGGCTTTGAAAAGAGTAATTGATTACGTGACTCGGTTTGGCTTAGATCCTATTTTGTTACTTAAATCAGGAAGTCAAGGTTTTAATGATTTTAAGTGAATTTGAGGAAATGAGTTATGTTAATCTCCCCTAAAGACTTGGGACTCTGCCAAGGAACCTTTGTTATAAAATCCCATTGTTGGATGGATGATTTTGAATATTTCAAAATAAATCTTTAACTTGCCATGGTTATGTAAGTTCTGGAAAGAAGATGCCGAGAGTGGCATTGTTTTCAAAGGGGAACTTACCTTGAGTAAAAGTGGCTTATGAGCCTGAGATGATTTGAGAACTGAGATCTTCAAAGCTAAGGCTGAAAAGAGTTGAAAATTAATTTCAAAGTGAAATGAATTGAGAAAAAGTGATTTATGGCTTAAATGCCGATTTTATGAATTTAATGATGTTGAATGGTGGAAGTGTTGTTTTGTTATGGGTCGGAATGGCTGTGTATGATTATGAATATTGGCTGGTTCTGGATTGAACCGTGAGCTAGAATGGCTATGTATGATTATGAATATTGGCTGGTTCTGGATTGAACCGTGAGCTAGAATGGCTATGTATGATTATGAATATTGGCTGGTTCTGGATTGAACCTTGATCCGGATGGCTGAGTTATTGCCGGATGTCGACAGAGCCATTATTGATTATGGCCGAGTATAAATGCATATATGCTATTGAATGAAATTGTGAATATAGCACTTCCACTATCTGAGATACGAGTTTCTCTGGGTAGTAGCAGTGGCTAGCCACCACGTGCTCCAGGTTGAGACTTGATACTCTACTGACCATATGTCGTAAGTGTGGTCGGGCACTATGAAAATCCCGGATGAGCTCGCCCCCGTGAATATACACCAGTGAGGGTGTTGGATATGGATCATGATTATGATCACGATTATGTTGAGTATAACTCGAGTTGGGGATGCGCGACAGAGGGACAGTTCAATGGTTAGCTACTAGGACTTGTCGGGCTGGCTTTATAACTGACAGATGATATCATCAGCCACTAGGACAGGCATGCATCATATGCATCTATGTGACATTGTTTGGGTGTGCATATTGTACTTGGTTTGCTTTTGCGATTACTTGTGATTAACTGCTATTTGTTTTATTTGTTGTAACTGTTTGTTTGTGCTTGATCTTCCTATCTGTGTTTGCGACTGGGACTCTGTTGGACTGTGGTGATTGGTTGTTGGTTGGAGTGTTTGGGCCTAGGACCGTGGTTGAGATGAGATGGACCGATGGTTGGTTTCGGTTTTGGTGTTTCTGGTTTGGAAAAATATGAAAGGCTATTTTGGTTCAGCATAGATAAACCTTTTTGAAAGGCTTTTGAGTTTTTTGAAAATTGAACGGTTCCTCTATCAGAAAAGATTTCCGACTTTACTTTTATTGTAAACCGTTGTTTTTGAAAAGAGGCATAAGACGGTTATTAATCACTAGTACGATTTATCTTCATGTATCCTATTACAGTAATTCCCAAAAACCCTCTACTGAGAACCCTTTTGAGGATGATGTTCTCACCCCCCTACATTTTTCCCCTTTCAGGATATGGACGCAGAAGTCACGAAGAGTTTACCCTCACTATCAGTAGTCACGCTTCCGGCTGCGCCACTCTGATAGCAAGGAGTATTACGACTACTTTACATACTAAATACTAAAATAGGAGCCTGTGACTCGACATTGTATCGCTGATTTCCTTGAAAACCGGAAGTAAACACTTTATCTTAATAAAAAAACAATCAGACATAGATTCATATACAAGACTCCTTACATAATAACTCATAATATAATATACATATAAAACATACAAATCCTATCCCTCTTACAAATTTGTAATAACAAAGTCGAGGGAATAAAATAATCTAATTAATACAACAACATATCAACCAAACGCGGTATAACTCTTCTTAACGCTTCTTCATCCGGTTCCTGAAAAGGTAAAGCTGTAGGGGGGTGAGAACCTAACCACACGGTCTCACCACGGAGTTTCAAAGTTGTCATAAGAAGATATTCAATAAAAAAACTATTTTCAGATTCTGTGATTATCATTGTCTTATAAATACTTCTAAAATTCAATAGCTAATCGTTTAAAACCTTTTCAAAGAGGCAGTGTTTAACATTTTCAGAAATTCAAAGTCTTTCCTTTCTCATAAGCAAATCTCAATCAGAAACCAACCACACAATCAAACAACACAGTCATTAATTCAGCACCAAGATTCATTCTCAAATGTAGCACACCAGGATAAACACAGGCAAGGCAAACAAGGAAAGCACAAGTAGGTAGCAGTTACAGCAAGTAGTTCAAGTAGCAGTTAAGAACAGTTTAGCAATTAGGCAAACCAAAACAAGTTCAAACCCAAGCAAAGCATACAAATGCATATGATGCATGCCTGTCCTATGGCTGATGAGGCTCATCTGTCGGTTATCCAGCCAACCCGACAAGTCTGAATTGTACTTAGACTGTCCCCCGACGTGCATCCCCAAGAGTCTATGCATAGCTTTTTCTCAAATAATCAATATTGCTCAATGGGGGTAACATTCCCGGGAATTTATATAGTGCCCGGTCACACACTTACGTCGTAGGGTCAACAGAGTATCGAGTTTTCAACCTGGTACACGTGGTGGCAAGCCACGGCACTTAATCCAGGGAACCTCGTGTCTCAGATATTTCAAATTCATAAGCCTTGTGAATAATTCAAAGTTCACATCTCAACATTCTCAATATCATAATCATTCAACAATCCAAATTTCATTTCCAAGTTCATTTCAAAGCCATATTTCAAAGAAAATCCCCATTATCCTCTTTTTCATTCTGTTCGTTAACAATCTCGATTCCAAAAAAAAATTCTTTCTTTGATAGACAAATCAATCTTAAAACGTATATTGCTTAAAAAAAAACTAATTTTTTTTTATTACTTTAAATAAAACTTTCAATTTTATAAATTTCGGCAGCATCTCCTCTAAAACTTGGACACTGCCACCCTTTTCGGGTCCCATCCAAACATTTCTCAAACCTCTTCTCAACCATTTTCAAATCTCAAACATTTTCCAGAATTGAACCAGTTCCAATATCAAATTATTTTCAAATCAACCAATTCTAACAAATAAACCTCTTTTTAAAATCGAATCAGCTCAAATACTAAATCATTTATAAAGTCACTAACTCAAAATTAAACCACTTCCAAAGCCAATTCCTTTACATCATCAAAAATAGCTTCAAACCAAGAAAAGACATTTCTCATAATAATCAACTAAATAACCTTTCAAATTAATTTCTTTTCAGCAATCACAAACTACTCAAGCAGTCAAGCAATCAGTCATTCAGTCCAGCAAACAACCACATTTATAAGGCAATTATAATCATATGCATATATTCTCTCATATTAATATCTATTTATCACAACTCTGTAATATAAATTAGATTTTAAGAAAAACCCCTACCTCGACTCATCGAAACCATAGCTTAAAATGCGTCAACGAAACCATTTCTCTTAACCCGAAACCAACAGCAACCGCAAACTCAGTCCCTGATCACTTCCGCAGCACTCACAGCAACTTAAGAGCGACATATGACGCTCAAAACACAACCCTACGTTACCAGAACCTCAGAGTTTATAACCAAACATAACAGAATACTACCACGGGTTTCCGAAACATAAATACTTACCAAACTAAGAAAATGAAACAGCGGCAATCGCTGAACCGGTTTGGCGGCAGCTCCGGCAGCCACCTCGAACGACAGCGACGACCAGAACTCCGACAACGGCGACGGCGGCAGATCTCGGTGGCGACAGAGGTGTTCTCCAGTGGCAGGACCCGGACAGAAGCTCCGGCAGCGGCGGATCTGGCGGCAACGGCTTCTCAATGGCAACACACCCCACGACGACAACTCCCGCACAGCGCGTCTCTCTCTCTCTCGCGAACGGCGGCGACGGTGACTCCTTGCGCGGCTCTCTCCCTCGATCCTGGTCTTCCTTGCGACGGCGATGAGTGACGCGGTGGCAGCGGCGGTTTGCGATGGCGGCGACGAGCTGGAGCACAACGGCGGCGGCTATGGGCGTTACCAAGCTCGATGACAACAGCGGCCTCTTCTCCTTCTTAGCTCGGTCCGGCTGCTCGGTGGCGGTGGCTATGGCAAGACGCGTCGGCAGCGGTCGTCCCCCTCCCTTCCTCCTTCTCAGTTCAGCCCTCTTTTCTCGTTTTCCTTTCTTTTCTCTCTATCTCAGTATGTGTGGGTTTGTGTGTGTTACAGATGTGAAGGAGTTAGAAGGGTGAGGGGGTAATGGCGGCTACTGAAGGAAACATGGGAGGTATAGGTGTGTTTGTGTGTATGTGGCTGGATGGAGTAATAATAATAATAATAATAATAATAATAATAATAATAATAATAATAATAATAATGGTTAAATCAATGGTGAAAGAAGGCTGTTAATGAAGTACGTTTCAAAAGCTACACATGATTTCTAATAAAAATTATGATATAATGTATAAATTTAAAATCTAATTTAATTCTTTAAAATTATTTTAAAAAAAATATTATTTATTTATCAATTTGCTAATTGAATTTTAATTAAGTATTCCAATTTAAAATTAAAGATAATTAATTTTCTTTGTTTATAAAATTAAAGTATTAAATTCTAGAATCTCAATTATTTAACTAAATTGTATAAAATTCTTATTCTTTTACAACTGTTAATCTCTATAATTTAAATATAAAAAAAAATTATTCAATAATTATAAAATTAAATAAAATTTTTAATTTATTAGTCAAAACTTGATTTAATTACTTTTAATAAAAATAATTTTTCTAAAAATAAAATCTTTAATGAATAAATAAATTGAAATTAACTCATAATAATATTTTTTTTCGAAAATTATGGGTCTTACATCCTACCTACCTTATAAAAATTTTCGTCCTCGAAAATTAGCGTATTACAGAAAACATTACATGGTTTTAGCATTTTATGAAAAAGTAAAGAACCTTAGCATTCATATTTATATAGTTTCAAATACTTTGATTATCATATAGTATAAAAATATAAAAGTAGGAGTGTGACTGCAAGACAGAAATTATAAAGCAAGCTTGATGCAAATGCTGACATGGTTCAAACATGTAATGGTAAAGTAAGGTGACGAAAGATTATAAAACAGGTTGGGCTTTAAACGATGTGCTTAACATTCACATACTAGTCTCGCACCAACTTCAAATATTCAACTATTCAACCTTCAACATAACTTATTTCTACTATTCTCAACCGTACTTCATCGAACAACTCATCTGAGGGTTCTCAACTTCATCAAACACTTTGCAAATCTGACTAGTCCCAAACCTAACATCAACAAAACTCTTTCGTGTAAAACAAAGCTCCACAGCATCCTATGGCATCGCATATTTACTAATTTTACCTTTTGCATTCACTAACCGTGTCTTAAGAACTAATGTATTACTTGCCACATCTAAGATCACACGTGACATTAAAATAAGTCTCGAATCACGTAGAAGGTCACAAGATTTTAGAAAAGAATGATAAGTGACAAGAATAGTACTCATAGGATTTTGAAAGAACGAATGAGATTATAGGTAAATAAGGATACATAAGTAATGAAAATTGCCAAAAAGGAATTAATTGACAACTACAAGGATAACTCTTGAATTAAAGAAATTCGATAAGATTAATAAGGAAAAAAAAACAGTGTTAGTCTGAAACAGATTTCAAGCTGAGTCAAAGAAGTATGAGATTTTGTAGAAATGGAATGATTAAAGACAATAACGATGCATCACAACAGAACAATTTCGGAATACTATAAGGTTTCCTTAGCTCGTACAGAAATATGAGGTCAACAACTGTGTTACTAGAGATCTTATCTTATTCGAAAATGTAAATAGATCAAGATATGTGTAAGGTACAGATTGTGAAGCAAAGAAATATAAATTACATCTCAAGAAAAGAAAAAGGGTAAACAACACGTCAAATTACGTGGCACGATTGGAACACATAAGCCTATATGACCTGATTAAAAGGAACACTTAACATTTTCAAAGATTCAAGGATCGGTGTTGTATCGAAATAATTTTAATGTTATGTCAAGAGTATAGGATTCATGTAAGGAAGTGTAATGACCAAGACAGATGCTCATAAAGATTCAAACAGTATTTTATAAGTAAGGGTCGGATGTATGGAGAGTTCAAAGAACTTTAATGGAGACTATGAGAAGAAAACAGTACATTCATCAGAATTGAATTCAAACTGAATTTAAAGTACAAGACTCATAAGAAGGGAGTAACCAAAGTCAATGACATCGTTTACAAAATTTAAGAAAATGTTTAGGAACGCAATTAAATGGAATGTCCACACAAAAAAAATAGATGAATTTAAGAGGAAGATTATCTTACTTTGTAAAAAGAAAAGATATGGAATAAATATTTAAAGGAACTAACAAAAGTATAGATATTTGCGTTGCTTCAAAACGTACCTGGGCTGAAATATATTACGTGAGGTTCATAAAATGAAAGTTATGTAAAATAGAAACAAAATCTTCCTTCAAGAATCTCAAAATATGCTTAAATATATAACCAAACAAAAATATGCATAAAATTGCAATAGGATTAGAAGGAAAATCAAGTTCTTTTACTTCAGAACTGTTCTTAAGATAAGAATAGAATATGTGAAGTTTGAAAGATGAAATTTAATTAAGCTAAGAACCAAAAGTAATTTCTCAAAAATTCATAAATATTTAGTCAATTAGAGATATGTAGTGAAATTGCAGTAAAGTTGAAAAGAATCCAAATTTGTTTCAAAAAAAGGATTCGAGATAAGGTCTCAAAATACATATGCTTTCAAGAACTCATGAATCAAAGCATGCTAAATTCAAAACATCTTCATCAGATTTAAAGGAGGGCATGCTATGGATACAATCAAACAAGAAAATATTGACTTGAAATTTCTTTAAAAAGGCCTAGAACCAAAATTCCAAGGGTACTCTTGAAATTGCAACCTCATAAAGATGTTCAAGGACATTGAGATGCACCTAAAAAGAGAATCAAATCGTATTTTGAAATGCTCTGTATTGCTTTAGATTATTATTTATTGTACCCTCGCCTTTATCTTGATATATTCTGTAAGAGGGATATGAATTGTATTGGTTGATGCTTGTTATATAGATGGATGTACTCTTTATGAGTTTTTGTAAGTTGTATGGTATCTATGGATGTACGTTATCGAACGAAAATATTTTTGGATCGGTATTGCGGTTTAAAGTTTTAAACAGGCTCATATTTTAGTATTAAATAGTATAAGAGTCGTCGTAATGTCCGAGCTATCAGAGTTGCGCAGCCAGAAGCGTGAGCTTTGATAGTTAGGGTGTTACAAGTGACCTTAGGTATTCAAATCATTTTGGATCCTTTGATGTTAAACCTTCTTGGTTGTTCAAGAGCATTATATTTTCTAATCACCTTGTAAACTTTATTACTCATTTTTCTTTCAAAGATGAAGTATTGAATAGATGAACATGTATGACAAAATTTTTATTTGTTGATTTCTCAAAGTGATTCGAGGATTGAAATCTTTTGTCTTTGGATGTTGAGGATTCATTTTCAACACATTGTTTTTTAGAAATAGTTTCAAATTTATCATGATACCCCAAGGCAACCTTTTCAAAAAGAGGTCTTTGATTAGCTAATAATTTGTCTAAGTTTTTTTCAGAACCTTGAGCAAATTTAGCTATGTATTTATTTGAACACTTGATCACTTTGTGCAATTTTTTATTTTCTTCAATGATGTCCAAAAAGGCAGTGACAGAATGCTTTTCTTTAAGACTTTTAATTTTAGTTTTAAGCCTTTTGTTTTCTTCCATGAGATTAACAACATTTTCAGCTTCCTTTAATTTTTCTTTGAGGTAAACATTTTTAGCCTTCAAAATATAATTTTCAGATTCAAGTTCATAGCATTGATTCAGAAATTTTTCTAATATTTTTAGTTAGATCATTAATCATTTGATGGAGTTCTTCATTAGTGGGTTCAAAAAAGGTTACATCAACATCTTGATTGTGATAAGCCATTAGACAAGCTTGAGAGTTGTGATCATATTCTTCATCTTCTTTAGAATCATTTTCCAAGTCTTTCTATGAAGCCATAAGCACCTTTTTCTTGTCCTTCCTTGTCTTGTCTTCCATCTTGAGCTTAGGACAGTCATACTTGAAGTGTCCAGCCTCTTTGTAGTGATGGCATGTGACTTGCTGATGTCTCTCTTTGGTTTCTTCGAGCTACCTCCTCTACTCTTTCCTTTTTATTTCATTAGCCACCTTAGTTTCTTAACAAAAAATATAATTTTGTTATCTGATAAACTGTTGCTGGAATCATCTTTAAATGACTCAACACAAGATTTCAGTGCTGCTCCTTTCTTTTTTGTGTCATTTTTCATGTGTGTGCTTTCGTAAGCAAGTAACTTTCCTCTCAACTCATCATAAGTTATTTTATTCAGGTTACTAGTTTCGGAGATGACAATAGCCTTGGTTTTCCACTCTTTGGTTAGGCTTCTCAGGATTTTTCTCACTAGCTCCTATTCGGAATAAGTTATCCCAAATTTCCTTTGCTATTTTGCATCTAGATACCTTCCGGTATTCTTCGAAGCTGATGGCGCAGTTTAGCATGTTGACAACTTTGGCATTTAATTTCACCTTTTTCTTGTTTTCATCATTCCATTCTGCTTTTTCTTTAGGAGTTACAACTCCTTTAGCGCTTGTTTTGGTTGGAATTTATGGTCCGATCATGATGATCTTCCAGATGTTGTAATCTACAGACTGTATAAAGATTTTCATTCTTTTTTTCTACTAGTTGTAGTTCTTGCCGTTGAAGAAGGGAGGTCTATTGTTGGACTGACCTTCAGTGAAAGTATTTACCAAGAAATTCGAACCCATATTGTTGGCCATTTGGATATTTTCTCCAAGCTGTGAAGCTTGACCTCTTTGAGACCAAGCTCTGATACCAATTGAAGGTTTCAGAATGGCCTACAGAAGGAGGTTGAATCTATGGCCTCCTTGTTGTACTTCTTTTGCTTTTTCTTTTTGATTGGAAAGGTGAACTTAATTGTTGAAGTGTCTGTCAAGTAGAAATTTAGAAGACAATTTTATTTTGTCTCTTCTTGATGCTTTCAAGAGTATAACAACTTTTACTTCGTGAATAACTGTGACTTCTGAGATAAAGATAATTCAGGAGACATTTTTATTTTGTCTCTAGACGAAAGAAAACACAAGAAGAGTAGAGAAGAGAAATTCACACAGCCATTTATCCTGGTTCATTCACTACGTGCAATATGACCTACATCCAGTCTCTCCCATAATAGTGGTAGAATTTTCACTATCTTTCAAAGATTACAAATGCCAATTTTCCTAGGATTCAACCCAATCCTATCTGGGACTAACCCAACTTCTACCCAAGCTAGATTTGACTAGGTTCACTCCCTAGATTTTCAACCACTTAGTACTCATCCAACTTAGCAAGGGAATTTTCTCAGGATCATGAATACAAAACGGAAAAAACTTACAAAGGATATTTGAAATAAACATTTAACTTTTCTCCAAGTCTAACTCTTTTTGTCTTTTTTCTCAATGGTTTTTTTTTAATTCCTCACATTAATTCCTTTTTCCATTGAAACAAAGAAAAATAAAACTGAGAAAGTTGAGTATTGAATAGAGAACTATGAAGAAGAAGAAGGCATAGCTTTGTAAGCTATGAAAATCCAAACTTTGTGCTCTCACTCGTTGAATTAATCTTTGGCTGTTTACCCATTTAATAGAGGAGTAAAGTTTCCAAAGTTTGAAACTTGGCTTTAGCAACTTTGAAGTTTTCTTTTTCTCCAAATATCAGCAATAGCATCGGTGCAGAAGAGAGATAGGGTAGTAGTAGTAGCAGTGACTGAATTTTACATGCATCCATACTCACCATCTTTTCTTTTATCATTTTTCAACTTGCTTTAAGGATCTGAATCATTCATTTGTACTTTGGCTCCAAGTTTCTTTCTTGACCTTTAATTTGTAGCAAAGCTCCAGAATCTTCAATTTACCAGTTTGGTGCATGAAGAGGGAAGGCTTCTTCAATAATCTTCAATGAAGCACAAAGATGGGAAGACTTCTCTGATGTAGCCTTCGGATTTGATCTTTGCTTAGAGCCTTAGCTAATTGACTTTCTTCTTCTTGCTTGATTTTGGTACTCTACTTTTTTATCTTTGATTTGAACCCTAAGAAAAGTTCCTTTTTCTTGCTTTACTTTTTGGAATGCTTCACGTAGGTGAGAGTGTGAAGAGAGAAGAGAAGAGAAGAGAAAGAACTGGTTCGATTACTTAGTGTTTTGGTTCAAATGGAAGTGAATCTTCCTTCCCTTAATAGTGACTATTTCTAGGGGCCATGAATGAGTTGAATGAACATGGGCTTGGCTCATCAAGTCTAACTGTGCCTTATTGTTATCCTTTGTTTGCTCATCGTCCATTACTGTGTGCATGATATTATCAAACACGTTTTCTTAATGTGCATCACATCAAGAAAATGTCAAACCAAGTTTTCTCTCCAATAAGGCAACACCTAAAATATACTTTGCTTAGTCTAATTATGCTCCCTGCCATATTTTGGATGTCTCAAACCTGCCCTGTTTTCGACCATCTTTGGGATTCTATTGACACAATGCTAAACTTGCCTACCACTCAACTTTGTGGGTGCCTCTTGGTGTTCAGTTGTATTCTTTTTGAACGAGTCCTTGTTGCACCAACAAGGATGATCCATGTCGAAGAATCTTTGATGGTAATCAAACTATGAATTCTTACCACTATTTGTCAACCAAAATGCCTTTGTATGATCCATACAAATAAGACATGACATTCTACCCTGAGTGGACCAACTTGACAACATTCCGTATGCAGAAAAGTCATTAATGGTCCACATCAACACAGCACGCAGTTGAAAGTTTGACTTCATCAAAATATCATACATTTCGACACCATGGATCCACAAGTCCTTTAACTCATCCACAAAGGCTACAAAACAACATCTATTTTGGCCTATGAATTGCTGGGACCATGTATGATGTAAGTTAGGAACATGTATGGGTCCTTCATGTACATTTCGGGACTCATGTTATATGGTGTCACGACTACAAGCCAACAAGAGTACGTGTTACCGAAATTGGAATTCGTGTGAATCCGTCAGAACATAAAGCTAGTCTAACATTTCTCGGCTCGCTCGCAAATGTAGGTAGACCCGATCGAAATGCTTCCAAGCTTTTCCGTGTGACAGGTACGTCATGATTACATCATCTCTCTTGTTACAAATGTCAAGTCATGTGAGGGGCCAAACTGATCGATACATACAATCATTTAAGCCTAGGGATCAAGGGCAAGTAGTGCATCCATTTCATTGGAACTCTCTTTAACCGACACTTACCAATCTGTTCTCTCTCAACTTAGAACCTCGGTGATTTACAGAATCTACATTTAGTTAGGTCTACATCCCTCTTGTAATAGAGCATACACCCATTCAAACAATAATCAATTTTTAACAAATTTAGACCCAATTTCAAAACTAGCTTCTTTGCTTCGTAGTGGTTTCGGGGGATGCCAGAGGTCCCGACAGGTACCAGTTCATTGCAAAGGGTGGTCACTTATCAAAAGACTCTTGCGTATGATTTGACTCCAACTTAAGAGTCATTATTCTAACACATGCAGACAACTTCAATTGAACACAACCCTCAAACAATGGTCTCGCAATAGATTCTAACAGATGATAAAATATCTTTGCCTCTGGGTTAGGCTTTTGTTCAATCTCTTCCAATTCCATAACACATATTGCATCAAACACCATCTCATTGTATCTCTCTTGGTAACCCTCCCAAGTAATGTCTTCCTTGTTTAATTCTCTTTCCACCCAAACCCTCGTTGATCAACAGTTAGACCTATTCAAATTCAAGGCAGACCTGTTAATTCACTGTTCGTCCACTTCTCCGTGCTCCGTCCAAATCCAGTACCTATCGTTGAACCCATTACGGTAAAGATGAAGTCTTACATTGGCAGGTCCTAACCACTTAGTCAGCCGACATTTTTCACACGGACACCTAGATATCCCTTCAGACCTAAGCGGTTTCATGCTGAACACATGCCCAACAAACGTGTCAACCCCCTCAAAGAATTCAGGTTTTAATCCCGCCCATCAACCGTTATCCCTATCATACATCCATAGACGATGACTTGGAATCATATTGAATCACACACCATAGAATTCGATGAATAAGACAAAATTTTTAATTTTTTTTACAAAATCTGGCAGAGCATACCCTATAATTAGAATCTTCTACAAACTAAACAAGTTTTAAAACAAATCACAAAAAATTTCAGCAAAATTTTCCCTTAATTCAGAGACATCTATCAAATTAATATAATAATTTTCACAATAGAAATAGTTGCAAGCATATATTAGAACAAACACAAATTCAATAACATATCAAATCCAAATTGTTCAAGTGTGCAACCTCTTATAAACCCACAATTTTCCAGCAAACAAGGGTTTTGAGAAGGCGCCTCTACGCGACCTTCTCCCACTTTCGTCCTAAAACGCTATCTTAGGAAAAGTAACTCGAACATTAAACTTAAACAATTGATTATAGTTAGAGATAGAAAATCTACTTGAAATACAGATGCACAAAATATAGAAGAAGCGAAATCCAATTAATCTCAGAGAAATACCACCATCCTAATAAAAAAGAAAACTTATTAAACTCACAAGGTGAAACTAATTAATTCAACAAAATATACAAAGTCATCCATTGACAATGCCGAACACTCTTAATCTCATCCTACTAAACCTACATTAACTTAATTATAATTTCTATTTATATTAAATTAATATAAAAAAATCCTAATCACAAACTTCATTATCCTATTTTAGTAAATAATTTGATAATAAAGTACATAACAAAACTCTAGACTTACAAAAAAATCTAAAAAAACTAAAAATTAAACCACAAACCAAAACTTAACCACAAACTCCATTACCATAATTTAATCAATAATTTGGTAAAACACCCAACAAAATGCTAAAATCATAAAAAAAAATCTAAAAACAGTAAATAACTATACCAAATCCTAGTCACAAACTTCATTACACTAATTTAATCAATAATTTCATAAACTATTTAACAAAAAACCCTAAACTCACATAAAATCTTAATAAAATTAAAAAATTATACCAAAATTACCTTCAATGGTGGCTGCAGAATGCTGGAGGCATGGTGGTACCAGTAGTGATGACGACACTGACGATAGTGGCTACCAAGAACAATGGTGGCATTCCCAACCTTCCCAGTAGTGATCGACAGCTCCAACGGCAGCGGTGCTAGAGGCTGCGGCAGGTGACGGCGACACCGGTAGCACTTCCTCCGACAAGAGAACACGAGAGAGAGCGCCAGAGGAGGGAGAGAGAGAAAGAGAGAAAGAGAGAGAGAGAGAGAGAGAGAGAGAGAGAGAGAGAGAGGAGAGAGAGAATGAACTCGGAGAAGTGAGGAAAGAAGGGTTCACGTTTGAATTTTAAACCAATTTTACTATTGGATTTACCGTCGGAATACTCCAACGGTAAATTGGTTGAACACAACATTTTGCTAAAGCGATTTACCGTCGGAACGATAAAATTGGCACCAACAAATCAAATTTCGTGCCACTAATCACCTTTAGATTTAGCGTTGGAATATAAAATCCGACGGTAAACATTTCGGGAAACCCAAGCTGCCTTGTACCTGACACAAAATCTGCCGGTAATCGACGCTGCTAAATCTGATGGTTCTCAGTGTTTTTCTTGTAGTGGGTATAACCCTTGCTGGTAACCAATTACCATCGAATTCTATGACGAATTCTTTGCCTAAAAACTATTTAATTATCGATGAAAAATTTTTGTCGGTAATTTTGGCGTTGTACTATTTTCTTTCCCCTAATTACAATAGATGGTCAAATTATTTTTTTAATTTTTTATTTAAATTTATTTTTTCATAATTAGTAGTCAAATTCTAAATAATAGAAACCAAATATGGTAAAATAACTATCAAACATAAAAAAATTAAAATTCAAATAAATAAAATACAATGAAACAGTCTAGAACAAAACAATAATCACTAATGATCCTAATAGTCGTCGTCGTCGTCCCCTGGTCCTGCTGAGGTGGCAGACTAGGCGATGATGTCGGTGCCCTTCTAGATCACCACCGCTGCCATCAGCAGTGTCACTACCACTGGCCCGCATCCGATCTTGGTATACTGCCATCTGTTACTCCATCTGCTGAAGCCGCTCCAACTCCCGCCTCCACTCCAGGCTGAGGGAATCTATGTTTGACACGCATGTGAAGATCTCCTGATACCTATCCTCAAACTGCTGCAGCTGCTAAGCCTGTTGGTGAAGGCTCTGGGTGAGCTCCAATACATGCTCCCTCAAATCGACGCCGACCTCGGGATCGACGGGCTAGCTGGTGGTAGAGGCGGATGAAGGTCTCCAGTGCACGAGTCCCCACGAGTCAGGGTCGATCCAAGTAATACCTGAGCGAGTCAGGGTTGATCCCACGAGAATTATGGTTTCAAGCAGGCTATGGTTATCTTGCAGGTCTTAGTCAGGCAGATAGAAGAGTTGTTGGATTTATGAGATCTGAACTCGGTTGATCTGTTTACAATGATAATCTTAAATCTTAGATGGTTAAGGCTTGAAGTTGCTTTGTCTTTCTGGATTAACTCTGGTCTTACCGTCTTCTTCAATTGTGAATGATTTCTTCTATGGCAGGCTGTATGTGATTGACACTGGTTTGAGCATCCACCAATACTCCTCCAAATCTGAACCACAGGGTTAATGTGGATCCATTCTGATTGAGGGTGAAGCTCCTGCAGTCCATTCTCCTTAATGATCCTACTCAAAATGAACAACGGAGCTGATTGTCATGGATCATCTCATTCATCATGTAGAAGAACGAATATACATCTTAGAATTAAATCAAACATGGATTGAAGAGAAACAGTAATACTTTTATTAATCCATAAAACTCAGCAAGGCTCCTCACCTCAACCTAGGAGGTTTAGAAACTCATACTGATAGGAAATACAGTGATGAATGAAAATATGGTGTAAAAGTTTTTTATGATTATGTAAAGTACTCCTTAAATACTAAACTAATGACTAAGGATTACAGAAGAAGGAAAAACAGTCTTTTAGTGCTAAAATCCACTTCTGGGGCCCACTTGATGAGTGTTTAGGCTGAGCTTTGATGAGATCCACGTGCTATAAGGCCTATAGGGCATTGAACGCTGGCTAGGGGGTCCTCCTTGGGCGTTTGGACGATGGTCTCTTCTCCTTGGGCACTGAAGGCCTGAAAGGGGGCAGGAGGCTAGCGTTGGACACCCGTTTTGGGCTTTCTAATCTGTAGCAAAGTAGGGACTATTATACATTGCTGGAAAGATTTGGAAGTTAGCTTTCCATAGCCATTAAGACAGCTCGATTTGGACTTCTGTAGATCCAGAAAAGCTCTTTCAAGTGCAAGGAGGTCAGATCCAGACAGCATCTGCAGTGTTTTCTCTGTTTCTGAATCAGACTTTTCCTCCAGCTCCTTAATTTCAGGGAGAAAATACCTAAAATTGCACAAAAACACACAAACTCATAGTAGAATCCAAAAATGTGAATTTAACACTAAAACCTATTAAAACTTAATAAAAATTAAACAAAACATGCTAAAAACTATATGAAAATGATGCCAAAAGGCGTATAAAATATCCGCTTATCACAACACCAAACTTAAACTGTTGCTTATCACCAAGCAACTAAAAACACAGTAGGATAAAAAGAAGATTAAGATACAATGAATCTCAGAGTTTCCAATGAAGCTTAGTTTCAATTAGATGAGCGGGACTTAGTAGCTTTTTGCTTCTGAATAGTTTTGGCATCTCACTATCCATTGAAACTCAGAAGTGTTGGTCTCTTTAGGAACTTAGAATCCAGAGATATCATTGACTCTTCTAGTTCAGTTCTTTTTTATTCTTGAACACAGCTCTCAGAGTCTTGGCCGTGACCCTAAGTACTTTGTTTTCTAGTATTACCACAGGATACATAAATGCCACAGACACTTTAACTGGGTGAACCCTTTCGAATTGTGATTCAGCTTTGCTAGAATCCCCAGATAGAGGTGTCTAGAGTTCTTAAGCACACTCTTTTTACTTTGGATCACGACTTTAACTGCTCAGTCTCAAGTTTTTAACTTGACACCTTCACGCCACAATCACATGGTTAGGGACAGTTTGGTTGAGCCGCTTAGGCCAGGATTTTATTCCTTTAGACCCTCCTATCCACTGATGCTCAAAGCCTTGGATCATTTTACCCTTGCCTTTTGGTTTAAAGGGTTATTGGATTTTTCAATATGCCATCCTTTTCCTGCATTTTTTGGCAGTAATGGATTTTTCTCTTTTTTTTTTTTCTTTTTTTCGCCATTTTTTCATCCTTTTTCGCATGCATATATTAATTTTTTTTCTTTTGCAACATGCTTTTTCTTTTCCTTTTTGCTGCTTTTTCTTGCTTTAAGAATCAATTTTTAGATTTTTCAGATTACCAATAATACTTCACTTTCATCATCATTCTTTCAAGAGTCAACATTTTAAAATTTCAACTTCAAATATGCACTATTTATTCATACATTCAGAAAACAAAAGTAATGCCACCACATCAAGATAATTGAACTACTCTTATTATAAACTTGAAATTCATGTATCTCTCAATTCTTTTCAAATAAAATTTTCTTTTAAGCAAGGTGAGAGATATATGGAACATTTTACAACTTTAAGACATAAATGCAAATGATCATGCAACAAGAACAAGAGAACAGATAATACAATACAACAAAAAATAGAAAAATAGCTTAAGGAGAGGTGATTAAGAGAATGAATCCACCTTTAATGGTGGCGGCTAGTACTCCTCCTTGAGGATCCAATGTGGTGCTTGATCTCTTCATTGTCACCCCTTTTCCTTTGTTGTTCTTCGCTCATAGCCCTTTGATCTTCTTTAATGGATCTTTGGTCTTCCCTTACTTTATTGAGGATGGTGGAATTCTCTTGATGCTCCACCCTCAATTGCTCCATGTTAGTGCTTAGTTCTCCAAGAGAAGTCTGTCATTGATCCCAATAGCTTTGAGGAGGAAAAT
Organism: Arachis hypogaea; assembly: GCF_003086295.3. NCBI lineage: Eukaryota > Viridiplantae > Streptophyta > Magnoliopsida > Fabales > Fabaceae > Arachis > Arachis hypogaea. The sequence continues at coordinate 23,518,034 of NC_092054.1, forward strand.
ACATCTCTTGAGGCATCTCAGGGATCTCATGCTGAGGCGGCTTCATAGGCTCTTGTGCATGCTCTCTAGTTTGCTCCATCCTTTTCTTAGTGATGGGCTTGTCCTCCCCAATGGAGATATCTCCTTCTATGACAATTCCAGCTGAATTGCATAGATAACAGATGAGGTGTGGGAATTCCATCCTTGCATCGGTGGAAGGCTTCTCAACTATCTTGTACAGTTCTTGAGGAATCACCTCATGTACTTCCACCTCACTTCCAATCATGATGCAATGGATCATGCTGGCCCTTCCAATAATCACTTCTGACTGGTTGCTAGTAGGGATGATATAACGTTGGATGAATTCCAACCATTCTCTAGCTATGGGCTTCAGGTCAAGCCTTCTTAGTTGAATGGGCTTGCCTTAGGAATCCCTCTTCCACTGTGCTCCTTCCACACAGATGTCTGAGAGCACTTGATCCAATTTTTGATTAAAGTTGACTCTTCTAGTGTAAGGATGTGGCTCTCCTTGCATCAGAGGCAAGTTGAATGCCAACCTCACACTTTCTGAGCTGAATTCTAAGATTCTCCCTCGGACCATGGTGCTCTAATTCTTTGAATTTGGGTTCACACTAGTGTCATGTTTTTTAGTAACCCATGCATTAGCATAGAACTCTTGCACCATTAAAATCCCAACATCTTGAATGGGATTGGTTAGGACTTCCTAACTTCTTCTCCGGATCTCTCTTCGGATTCCTGGATACTCATTCTTCTTGAGCTTGAAAGGGACCTCAAGGATCACTTTCTTCTCTGCCACTACTTCATAGAAATGGTCTTGGTGGGCTTTGGTGATGAATCTCTCTATCTCCCAAGATCCAGAGGTGGTAGCTACTGCCTTTCCTTTCCTCTCCCTAGAGGATTCTCCAACCTTGGGTTCCATGAATGGGAATGAAAAGAAAAAACCTAGGCTTTTCCAACACAAAACTTAAAACTATGCTCGTCCTCGATTAAAAATAAAGTAAAGAGAAGAATGAAGGGAGAGGGTGCTTTCCGCCAAGTGGGGCTTATTAGTGTATGAGAGGTTTGTGTATGAAGGGTTAGAAGCATGGGTATTTATAGGATGGGGATAGTGTTGGGTTCGGCCATGGGTCGGTAATTGGGAGAAAAATTTGATTTTGAAGTGGGTGGGGTTGGTGGGAGTTATGATGGTTTTGGGGAAGTGATATGGATGTGATTGGGCTAGGGTTTATAGGGAAGAGTGTATGGAGAAGTGTGAAAGTAGGAAGGAAGTGTGGGTAGGTAAAGATACTGTGGGACCCACTGGTCTTGAAAGGCTAGGAAATTCAGATTTTCTGCCCTCTGCACTAGCGTTTGAACGCCCAGGGTCTGCTCCCTGGCTGGCGTTCAACGCCAGCAACACTCCATCCAGAATGTTTTATTTTCACGGCTGAACATTTCTGTCTCTGTTCTGACTTCCGAATATGCTCATGAACCTAAAAAATAACTTAAAGAAAAACAAAATGAAAGAAAAAAATAATTAATTAAGGCTGGGTTGCCTCCCAACAAGCACTTCTTTAACGTCATTAGCTTGATGGTTAGCTCCTTACGGAGGTGAGTATGGGCTCAGAAGTTCGCCCCTTACAATGAACTTTCTTCCTGTCTTCTCATGAATAAGCTCCACATGCGCTCTAAAGATAGGACACGACTCACTGTATGTGGTATAACTGGTTTCTTGGTGAAGACAACTCTCATGCCAGGGGAGAGACCTTCAGGGGGGACTTTCTTGTCCCTCCAGCCTTTAGGTACTTTCTTCCTAGTACCTTTGTTCTCAGAGCTTGTCGATGGCTGTCCAACACCAAACCTAGAATTGATGTTTGGGGACTTAGTAAAGCTATGCACAAAAAGAGAGGGTTAGAACACTAGGTGTTGTACCATTGTCTCTTTCTTATCAAAGGGAGAACTCGGATTGGACATCTTGAATAAGATATAGTCCTCTCCTAGTTGGAAAACCATTTCTCCATTTGCCACATTAATCTTGGTATTTGCAGTAGCTAGGAAAGGTCTTCCGATGATGATAGAATCATCCTCATCCTCTTCTATGTCCATGACTATGAAGTTTGCAGGGATGTAGTGGTCTTCAACCTTTACCAAGACATCCTCTACTAAGCCATATGGCTTCTTCATTGACTTGTCTGCCATCTCTAGTAAGATGTTTACAGCTTAAACCTCAAAGATTCCCAGCTTCTCCATTACAGAGAGTGGCATGAGGTTTATACTTGACCCTAGCTCACATAGAGTCTTCTCAAAGATCATAGTGCCTATGGTACAAGGAATTAGGAAGCGTCCAGGATCTGGAAGCTTCTGAGGTAGCCTCTGCTGAACCAAAGCATTGAGTTCTTTGGTGAGCAGTGGAAGTTCTTCCTCCAAAGGCTTTATACCAGATAGCTTGGCATTCAGTTTCATAAGTGCTCCTAGGTACTGAGCAACTTGCTCTTCTCTAATGTCTTCATCCTCTTCAGAGGATGAGTGATCATCAGAACTCATGCACTGCAGAAGTGCATGCAAAGGAACCTATATGGTCTCTGTATGAGCCTTGGCTTCCTTTAGTTCTTGGATAGGGATTTCTTGAGTGGGTATTGAGTACTCAGAGGGTGTGCCTTTACTGGCGTTCAACGCCAGTTCTGATGGCTCTTTGGGCGTTGAACGCCTATGCTGTACACCCTTACTGGCGTAAAACACCAGTTCCCTTACCATTTTGGGCGTTAAACGCCCAGCAGGAATGTCCTGGCTGGCGTTCAACGCCAGCTCCCCTGTCTGGTTGGGCATTGAATGCCCAGTGAGGGGTTCTTCACTGGCATTCAGTGCCAGAGTTCCTGCTTATTTGGGTATTGAACGCCCAGCCAGTGCTCCCTGGCTGGCGTTCAACGCCAGCTCTGCTGCCAGGATGGGTGTTGAACGCCCAGTGAGGGCTTCTTCACTAGCGTTCAGTGCCAGGCTCTGAACGCCCAATGAGATCTTCCTCACTATCATTCAATGCCTTCCCAGTCTCTCCAGATTTGACCTCTGCCTCAGTGGTGATAGCCTTACACTCTTCTCTTGGGTTTACTTCAGTGTTACTTGGAAGAGTGTCAGGAGGAGTCTCAGGGATCCTCTTACTCAACTGACCAAATTGTACCTCCAAATTTCTAATGGAGGACCTTGTTTCAGTCATGAAACTATGAGTGGTCTTAGTGTGGTTGGAGACCAGTGTGACTAAGTCAGAAAGACTCTGCTTAGAGGTCTCCATATGTTCCTGAGAGGATGGGAATGGTGGTCTGTTGTTGAACCTATTCTGGTTCCTTCCACATTGATTATTATTGAAACCTTGCTGAGGTTTCTGTTGATCCTTCCATGAGAGGTTAGGATGATTCATCTATGAAGAATTGTAGGTGTTTTCATAGAGTTCTCCCATGTAATTCACCTCCTCCATGGTGGGTTAGTCAGGATCATAAGCTTCTACTTCAGAAAAAGCTTCCTGAGTACTGCCAGCTGCAGTTTGTATTTCAGTCAAATGCTGAGAGATCATATTGACCTGCTAGTTCAAGATCTTATTCTGAGCCAATATGGCATTCAGAGTATCAACTTCAAGAACTCTTTTCTTCTGAGAGTTCACATGGTTTACAGGATTTCTTTTAGAAGTGTACATGAATTGGTTATTCACAACCATCTCAATGAGTTCTCTTGCTTTTGCAGGTGTTTTCTTCAAGTGGAGTGATCCACCTGCAGAGCTGTCCAATGATATTTTGGACATCTCAAAAAGACCATCATAGAACATGCCTATGATAGACCATTCTGATAGCATGTCAGGAGGACATTTTCTGATCAGTTGCTTGTATCTTTCTGGTGCACGAATTGTAAATCACTCTTTTTACAACTCGTACCACTAACCAGCAAGTGCACTGGGTCGTCCAAGTAATACCTTACGTGAGTAAGGGTCGATCCCACGGAGATTGTCGGCTTGAAGCAAGCTATGGTTATTTTGTATTTCTTAGTCAGGAAATCAATAATAAGAGTGATTATATTTATGAAGAGTAAAAAGCATAAATTAAATAGTACTTGTTATGCAGTAATGGAGAATATGTTGGAGTTTTGGAAATGCTTTATCTTCTGAATCTCTGGTTTTCCCCTGTCTTCCTCTTCACGCACGCAAGGTTCCTCCTATGGCAAGCTGTGTGTTGGTGGATCACCGTTGTCAATGGCTACCATTCGTCTTCTCAGTGAAAATGGTCCAGGTGCGTTGTCACCGCACGGTAAATCATCTGTCGGTTCTCACTCATGCTGGAATAGGATCCATTGATCCTTTTGCGTCTGTCACTACGCCCAACCCTTGTGAGTTTGAAGCTCGTCACAGTCATTCAATCCCTGAATCCTACTCGGAATACCACAGACAAGGTTTAGACTTTCCGGATTCTCAAGAATGCTGCCAATGGATTCTAGCTTATACCACGAAGATTCTGATTAAGGAATCCAAGAGATACTCATTCAATCGAAGGTAGAATGGGAGTGGTTGTCAGGCACGCGTTCATAGATTGAGAATGGTGATGAGTGTCACGGATCATCACATTCATCATATTGAAGTGCGAATGAACATCTTAGATAGAAACAAGCGTATTTGAATAGAAAACAGAAATAATTGCATTAATTCATCGAGACACAGCAGAGCTCCTCACCCCCAACAATGGAGTTTAGAGACTCATGCCGTCAAAGAGTACAAAGTTCAGATCTAAAAATGTCATGAGGTACAAAATAATCCTCTAAAAGTTGTTTAAATAGTAAGCTAGTAATCTAGGTTTGCAGAGAATGAGTAAACTATGATAGATAGTGCAGAAATCCACTTCTGGGGCCCACTAGGTGTGTGCTGGGGCTGAGACTTAAGCTTTACACGTGCTTAGGCTGTTTTTGGAGTTAAACGCCAAGTTGTAGCCTGTTTTGGGCGTTTAACTCCAACTTGTAACCTGTTTCTGGCGTTTAACGCCAGACTGCAACATGAAACTGGCGTTGAACGCCAGTTTACGTCGTCTATTCTTGAGAAAAGTATGAACTATTATATATTGATGGAAAGCCCTGGATGTCTACTTTCCAACGCAATTAAGAGCGCACCAATTGGACTCATGTAGCTCCAGAAAATCCATTCCGAGTGCAGAGAGGTCAGAATCCAACAACATCAGCAGTCCTTTTTCAGCCTGAATCAGATTTTTGCTCAGCTCCCTCAATTTCAGCCAGAAAATACCTGAAATTATAGAAAAACACAAAAACTCATAGTAAAGTCCAGAAATATGAATTTTGCCTAGAAACTAATGAAAATATACTAAAAACTAACTAAAACATACTAAAAACTACATGAAATTAACCCCAAAAAGCGTATAAAATATCTGCTCATCACAACACCAAACTTAAACTGTTGCTTGTCCCCAAGCAACTAGACAAATAAAATAGAATACAAATAAGTCAAGAAACAATAATATCTTAGAGTTTTTTGAGTGAAGCTCAGATTCTAATTAGATGAGCGGGACTAGTAGCTTTTTGCTTCCGAACAGTTTTGGCATCTCACTTTATCCATTGAAGCTCAGAATGATTGGCATCTATAGGAACTTAGAATTCAGATAGTGTTATTGATTCTCCTAGTTTAGTATGTTGATTCTTGAACACAGCTACTTTATGAGTCTTGGCCGTGGCCCTAAGCACTTTGTTTTCCAGTATTACCACTGGATACATAAATGCCACAGACACATAATTGGGTGAACCTTTTCAGATTGTGACTCAGCTTTGCTAAAGTCCCCAGTTAGAGGTGTCCAGGGTTCTTAAGCACACTCTTCTTTTTGCTTTGGATTTTGACTTTAACCGCTCAGTCTCAAGTTTTCAATTGACACCTTCACGCCACAAGCACATGGTTAGGGACAGCTTGGTTTAGCCGCTTAGGCCAGGATTTGATTCCTTTAGGCCCTCCTATCCACTGATGCTCAAAGCCTTGGATCCTTTTTATTACCTTTGCCTTTTGGTTTTAAGGGCTATTGGCTTTTTCTGCTTGCTTTCTCTTTTTCTTTTTCTTTTTCTTTTTCTTTTATTTTCGCCATTTTTTTTTGCAAGCTTTTGTATTCACTGCTTTTCATCATTCTTTCAAGAGACAACATATTTAACATTCATAAACATCAAATTCAGAAGACATATGCACTGTTCAAGCATTCATTCAGAAGACAAAAAGCATTGCCACCACATGTAAATAATTAGAATTTTTCTTATTAAAAACTAAAAAATTATTGCCTCCTTATTCTAAAGAAAATCTGCTATTTTATTCATGTTTAATGATGATGAGAAAAATAAATTATAGCTTAATTGGAGATAAAATCAAAACATAGATACTAATTACTACTACTCATATATAACTTCTAAGGTAAAACTCAAATAAGAACAATTATCACAGAGTTAAGCTAAGATTAGAACTCAACAACCTTGAATTTGGGAGGTGGATGCCTCTTTAGTCTGTGGAGTGCTTGGCCCTTCAAGAGATAGTTTCTGATGCTTTAATTTCTTCAATTCACGCCCTTGCTCTTCTTGTTCTCTAAGCAATTTGCAGAGCATGCTATTTTGATTTTGCTGTTCTTCCTTCAGTTGATCCACAGCTTCTTGCAACTTGGTGACAGATGCTTCTAGGCGCTCTCAGTATTCAATTTGAGGGATTTTCGGGAGGAACTCCTCTACTTTTCTCTTGATGGGGTCGTCCTGTACTTGTTGTCCTTCCATAGAATTTTTGGTGATTGGTTGCTCAACTGAGATATACTTATCTACTCCCATCTTTATCCCAGCATCTTTACATAACAGAGAAACTAAGCTTGGATAGGCCAATTTGGCATCTTTGGAGTTCTTGTTTGCAATTTTATAAAGCTCACAATCAATCAGCTGATGAACTTCCACTTCTTTTTTCAGCATAATGCAATGAATCATCACTGCTCTTCTGATGGTGACTTCAGAGCGGTTGCTAGTGGCAGTATAGAGCACCCAATAAAGTCCAGCCAGCCTCTGGCGACTAGTTTGAGATTTCCTCTTTTGAGTTGGTTTGGGACACCCTTTGTGTTGGTTGTCCATTTAGCTCCAGGGAGGCATATGTCCTCTAGGATTTTGTCCAAGCTCAGGTTTGATCTCATCATTCTCCTATTGAAGGAATCTGGGTCATCTTGCAGTTGAGGCAGCTTGAAGATCTTCCTTATTTTGTCAGGGTGGGTGTGAACAATCTTCCCTCTGACCAGAGTTCTATAGTCATAGAATGCGGTTCCAGCTATTCTCTGCCTGTCCGTCTGCCACAGATTAGCGTAGAATTCCTGAACCATGTTTCTTCCCACCTTTGTTTCAGGATTAGTTAGGACTTCCCAGCTCCTGTTTTGGATTTGCTCTTGGATCTCCGGATATTCATCTTCTTTCAGATCGAATTTAACTTCCGGGATCACTGACCTTAGACTCATTATTTTGTAAAAATGGTCTGAATGTTCTTTGGTTATGAACTTCTCTTGATTCCAAAGTGGTTTTGGAATATTCTCTTTCTTGCCTCTGGAGTTAGTTTGTTTTTCCTTAGGAGCCATGATCTTAGTGGGTATTGGTTTAGTGATCACGGATAAACACACCAAACTTAGAGGTTTGCTTGTCCTCAAGCAAAAGAAAGCAAAGGAGAGGGAAAGAGGGAAAGCCAAGCATAACTTGTAGAGGAGAGGGGGAGAGGCCGAACCAATATTTAAAGGGAAGGGGGTGGGTTTCGAAAATTATTTGAAAAAGATATGATAGAAAAAGTGATTTGGAAAAGATAAGTATGATAGTAAAAGATGTGATTTAAAATTGAAAAGATATGAAAGATATTTGAAAAAGATAAATCTGAATTTTGAAAAAGATGATGTGAAGATTTGAAAAAGATATTGATGAGTTGAAAAGATTTGAGAAGGAAAAGAGATAGATTTGTTTTGAAAAGGATTTGAAAATAATTTGAAGAGGATTAAGAAAAAAGGTTTATGAATTAAGATACATTTGATATCTTTTGAAAAAGGATTTGAAAAATTAGGATTTGTAACATGTTTGTGCAAGAAATCATGAATTGAAACATAAAAAATGGAAAAAATTTGAATTGAAAATGAAATTGCCTACTCCCCATAATCCTGGCGTTAAACGCCCAACTGCTGCATGTTTTGGGCATTTAACGCCCAGTTGGTGCTTGGTTTGGGTGTTTAACGCCCAGCTGTTTCTTCTAGCTGGCGTTAAATGCCAGAAACCCCTTTGTCACTGGGCATTTTTCTGAACGCCCAGGATGCTATAAATCTGGCGTTACACGCCCAGAAGCTGCTTCTTTCTGGTGTTTAACGCCTAGATGGCTATCTTTACTGGCGTTAAACGCCCAATAGATGCTCCTTTTGGGCGTTTACGCACAATTGTGCCTCTTACTAGCGTTTTCTTGCCAGTGAGCTCCTTTTTCCTGTTTTGTGCTCTGAATTCTTCTGTAACCCTGTGGACTTATGCAATTGATTCTTTACCTTGTTAATATTAAGCTCATATATTTCAAAAATAAAATGAAGAATAAAATAAAATAAAATAACAGAAAAAGTTTTGCTAATGGCTAGGTCGCCTCCCAGCAAGCGCTTCTTTATTGTCTTTAGCTGGACCTTGCTGAGCTTTTAATCTAGCCTCAGCCTTGAGCACTCTTGCTCAACATTGCCTTCAAGATAATGTTTGATTCTCTGTCCATTAACAATGAACTTCTTATCAGAATCAATGTCTTGAAGCTCCACATAACCATATGGTGATACACTTGTAATCACATATTGTCCCCTCCACCGGGATTTCAGTTTCCCGGGGAATAGCCTGAGCCTAGAGTTAAACAACAGAACCTTTTGTCCTGGTTCAAAGACTCTAGATGACAGCTTTCTGTCATGCCACCTTTTTTATTTCTCTTTATAAAGCTTGGCATTTTCGAAAGCAGTGAATCTGAATTCCTCTAGCTCATTCAGCTGGAGCAATCTTTTTTCTCCAGCTAATTTGGCATCAAAGTTTAGGAATCTGGTTGCCTAGTAGGCCTTATGTTCCAGTTCTACGGGCAGATGACAGGCCTTACCATACACAAGTTGGTATGGAGAGGTCCCTATAGGAGTCTTGAATGCTGTTCTGTAAGCCCACAGAGCATCATCCAAGCTTCGTGCCCAATCCTTTCTACGGGTACTTACAGTCCGTTCCAGGATTCTTTTTAGTTCTCTGTTAGAAACTTCAGCTTGCCCATTTGTCTGTGGATGATATGGAGTCGCCACCTTGTGGCGAATCCCATACTGGACCATGGCAGAGTAAAGCTGTTTGTTGCAGAAGTGAGTGCCCCCATCACTGATTAGTACTCTAGGGACACCAAACCTGCTGAAGATATGTTTCTGGAGGAACTTCAGCACTATTTTAGTATCATTAGTGGGTGTGGCAACGGCCTCTACCCATTTTGATACATAGTCGACTGCCACCAGAATATAAGTGTTTGAGTATGATGGTGGGAAAGGTCCCATGAAGTCAATTCCCCATACATCAAACAACTCAATTTTCAGGATTCCCTGTTGAGGCATGGCGTAACCATGAGGCAGATTACCAGCTCTTTGGCAACTGTCACAGTTACGTACAAACTCTCGGGAATCCCTATAGAGTGTAGGCCAGTAGAAGCCACATTGGAGGACCTTGGTGGCTGTTCGCTCAACTCCGAAATGGCCTCCATATTGTGATCCATGGCAATGCCATAAGATCCTTTGTGCTTCTTCTCTAGGCACACACCTACGGATTATTCCATCTGCAGATCTCTTAAAGAGATAGGGTTCATCCCACAAGTAGTACTTTGCATCAGTAATTAATTTTTTCTTTTGTTGCCTGCTATACTCCTTGGGTATGAACCTTGCAGCTTTATAGTTTGCAATGTCTGCAAACCATGGTGTTTCCTGAATGGTAAACAAATGCTCATCCGGAAAGGTCTCAGAGATCTCAATAGAGGAGGGGGAAGGACGTCCCTTCTACTGGCTCTATCCGGGACAGATGATCAGCCACTTGGTTCTCTGTCCCTTTTCTGTCTCTTATTTCTATATCAAACTCTTGCAGAAGCAACACCCATCTTATGAGCCTGGGTTTTGAATCCTGCTTTGTGAGTAGATATTTAAGAGCAGCATGGTCAGTATACACAATCACTTTTGATCCTACTAAGTATGATCTAAACTTGTCAATAGCATAAACCACTGCAAGCAATTCTTTTTCTGTGGTTGTGTAATTTTTCTGGGCATCATTTAAAATGCAGCTAGCATAATAAATGACATGCAGAAGCTTGTTATGCCTCTATCCCAGTGCTGCACCAATGGCATGGTCACTGGCATCACACATTAGTTCAAATGGTAATGTCCAGTCTGGTGCAGAAATAACTGGTGCTGTGACCAGCTTAGCTTTCAGAGTTTCAAACGCCTGCAGACACTTCGTGTCAAACACAAATGGCGTGTCAGCAGCTAGCAGATTGCTCAGGGGTTTTGCAATTTTTGAAAAATCCTTTATAAACCTCCTGTAGAATCCTGCATGCCCCAGAAAGCTTCTGATTGCCTTAACATTAGCAGGTGGTGGTAATTTTTCAATTACTTCCACTTTAGCTTGATCCACCTCTATTCCCTTGTTTGAAATTTTATGCCCAAGGACAATTCCTTCAGTCACCATAAAGTGACATTTTTCCTAGTTTAAAACTAGGTTGGTCTCTTGGCATCTTTTCAGAACAAGTGCTAAATGGTTAAGGCAGGAGCTGAATGAGTCTCCAAATACTGAAAAGTCATCCATGAAGACTTCCAGAAACTTCTCTACCATATCAGAGAAGATAGAGAGCATGCACCTCTGAAAGGTTGCAGGTGCATTACACAGACCAAAAGGCATTCTTCTGTAAGCAAATACTCCAGAAGGACATGTGAATGCTGTTTTCTCTTGGTTCTGAGGATCTACTGCAATTTGGTTGTAACCTGAATAACCATCCAAAAAGTAGTAATATTCATGACCTGCTAGTCTTTCTAGCATCTGGTCTATGAATGGTAAAGGAAAATGATCCTTTCTGGTGGCTGTATTGAGCCTTCTGTAGTCAATACACATGCGCCACCCTGTAACTGTTCTTGTAGGAACCAGTTCATTTTTTTTCATTATGAACCACTGTCATGCCTCCCTTCTTGGGAACAACTTGAACAGGGCTCACCCAGGGACTATCAGAAATAGGATAAATAATCCCAGCCTCCAGTAATTTGGTGACCTCTTTCTGCACCACTTCCTTCATGGCTGGATTTATCCGTCTATGTGGTTGAACCACTGGCTTAGCATCATCCTCCAATAGGATTTTGTGCATGCATCTAGCTGGGCTTATGCCCTTAAGGTCACTTATGAACCACCCAAGAGCTGTCTTGTGTGTCCTTAACACTTGAATTAGTGCTTCCTCTTCCAGTGGATTTAAAGCAGAGCTTATGATCACTGGAAAAGTGTCACCTTCTCCCAGAAATGCATATTTCAGGGATGGTGGTAATGGCTTGAGCTCGGGTTTAGGAGGTTTCTCCTCTTCCTGAGGAAGTCTCAGAGGCTCTTTCAATTCCTCTGAACCCTCCAAATCAGGCTGAACATCTTTAAAGATGTCTTCCAACTCTGATTCGAGACTCTCAGCCATGTTGACCTCCTCTACCAAAGAGTCAATGAGATCAACTTTCATGCAGTCTTTTGGTGTGTCTGGATGCTGCATGGCTTTGACAACATTCAACTTAAACTCATCCTCATTGACTCTCAGGGTTACTTCCCCCTTTTGGACATCAATGAGAGTTCATCCAGTTGCTAGGAAAGGTCTTCCTAGAATGAGAGTAGCACTCTTGTGCTCCTCCATTTCCAGCACTACAAAGTCAGTGGGAAAGGCGAATGGCCCAACCCTGACAATCATGTCCTCAATCACGCCTGATGGGTATTTAATGGAGCCATCATCAAGTTGGAGACATATCCGTGTTAGTTTAACTTCTACAGTTAAACCAAGCTTTCTGATAGTGGATGCAGGTATTAGGTTGATGCTTGCCCCAAGATCACATAAAGCTGTCTTGGTGTAATTACCCTCTAATATGCATGGTATCAGAAAGCTCCTGGGATCTTTAAGCTTTTCTGGAAAGCTTTTCAGAATGACTGCACTGCATTCTTCAGTGAGGAGAACTCTTTCAGTTTCTCTCCAATCCTTTTTATGACTCAAGATCTCTTTCATGAATTTGGCATAAGAAGGTATTTGCTCAAGTGCCTCTGCAAACGGAATCTTTATTTCAAGAGTCCTGAGATAATCTGCAAAGCGAGCAAATTGCTTATCCTGCTCCTCTTGGCGGAGTTTTTGAGGATAAGGTATCTTGGCTTTATATTCCTCAACCTTAGTTGCTGCAGGTTTATTTCCTACAGAGGTGGTTGGAGAAGCCTTTTTAGAGGGGTTATTATCAGCACTTGTATATGTCTGATCCCTCACTGGCATTTGAATGCCAGGGTTAGAAGCTGGATTGGCGTTGGACGCCAACTCCTTACTTGCTCCTGGCGTTTGAACGCCAGAACTGAGCTTCCATTGGGCGTTTGACGCCAACTCCTTGCTTGTTTCTGGCGTTTGAACGCCAGAGTCATTCCTCTCTGGGCTCTTACTGTCCTCAGAGGGATTTTGAATAGCAGTTTGTTCATTTCTTGGCTTCCTACTACCTTGAAGTGAGGTATTTAATGTTTTTCCACTTCTTAATTGAACTGCTTGGCACTCTTATGTTATTTGTTTTGATAACTGTTGTTCTGTTTGCTTCAACTGTACCTCCATATTTATATTAGCTATTCTTGTGTCTTGTAGTATCTCCTTGAATTTGGCCAACTATTTTGTTAGAAAGTCTAATTGCTGATTGAATTCAGTAATTTGTTCTGCAAGACTAAGTTCAGCAGTTACTGTTTTAGCCTCTTCTTTCATAGAAGATTCACTATTTAGGTACAGATGCTGATTTCTGGCAACTGTATCAATAAGCTCTTGAGCCTCTTCAATTGTCTTTCTCATGTGTATAGATCCACCAGCTGAGTGATCTAGAGAAATTTGAGCTTTCTCTGTAAGCCCATAATAGAAGATGTCTAACTGCACCCATTCTGAAAACATTTCAGAGGGGCATTTTCTTAACATCTCTCTGTATCTCTCCCAGGAATCATAAAAAGATTCATTATCTCCTTGTTTAAAGCCTTGGATGTCCAGCCTTAGTTGTGTCATTCGTTTTGGAGGGAAGTATTGATTCAAAATTTTTCTGACAGCTGTTTCCATGTCCTTATGCTAGCCTTAGGTTGGTTATTTAACCACCTCTTAGCTTGGTCTTTTACAGCAAATGGAAACAGTAATAATCTGTAGACATCCTGATCTACTTCCTTATCATGTACTGTGTCAGTAATTTGTAAAAACTGTGCCAGAAACTCTATAGGTTCTTCCTGTGGAAGACCGGAATACTGGCAACTTTACTGCATTATGATAATGAGCTGAGGATTCAACTCAAAGCTACTGACTCCAATGGAGGGTATACAGATACTGCTCCCATATGAAGCAGTAGTGGGGTTAGCATATGACCCCAGAGTCCTTTTGGACTGCTTATTTTCACTTAGGTCCATGATGGAGAAAAGGGAATTGATGTGAATTGCAATTAAAATATATTTTTATTTTCTTATTTTATAAAAAGAGAACGAATAAAAAAAATGAAATAAAATAACTAAAAATAAAATATAGATTTCAAAAATTAAGAATAAAAAAAATTAAAACTAAAATAATTACTTAATTAAGAAGATTTGAAAAACTTTGGATATGTGGTGCGCAGAAATTGTGATTACACTTTGATTATGTAAAATTCATTGCTCTTTCTTTCCCTGGCAATAGCACCAAAAACATGATGCCAATACCATGGTTCACAACTTCGCACAACTAACCAGCAAGTGCACTGGGTCATCCAAGTAATACCTTACGTGAGTAAGGGTCGAATCCCATGGAGATTGTTGGTATGAAGCAAGCTATGGTCACCTTGTAAATCTCAGTCAGGCAGATATAAAATAGTTATGGAATTTTCGAAAATAATATAATAAAATAAGGATAGAAATACTTATGTAACTCATTGGTGAGAATTTCAGATAAGCGTATGGAGATGCATTCGTTCTTCTGAACCTCTGCTTTCCTGCTGTCTTCATCCAATCAATCTTACTCCTTTCTATGGCTGGCTTTATGTAAGGATGTCACCGGTGCCAATGGCTACTTTCGATCTCTCTCGGGAAAATGGTCCAAATGCTCTGTCACAGCACGGCTAATCGTCTGGAGGCATCACCCTTGTCGTTGGTTGCATCCTATTCCTCTCTGTGAAAATGGTCCGATGCGCTGTCACTGCATGGCTAATCATCTTGGAGGTTCTCGATCATACTGGAATAGGATTTACTATCCTTTTGCGTCTGTCACTACGCCCAGCACTCGCGAGTTTGGAGTTCGTCATAGTCATTCAATCCCAGAGTCCTACTCGGAATACCACGGACAAGGTTTAGACTTTCCGGACCCTCATGAATGCCGCCATCAATCTAGCTTATACCACGAAGATTCTGATTAAGAGATCTAAGAGATACTCATTCAATCTAATGTAGAACGAAAGTGGTTGTCAGGCACGCGTTCATAGGGAATGATGATGATTGTCACGTTCATCACATTCAGGTTGAAGTGCGAATGAATATCTTAGAAGCGGAACAAGTGAATTGAATAGAAAACAGTAGTACTTTGCATTAATCTTTGAGGAACAGCAGAGCTCCACACCTTAATCTATGGAGTGTAGAAACTCTATCGTTAAAAATACATAAGTGATAATGGAGTTCATTGGTCTCGGCCCCAGAGGGGAACCGGAGTAACCAAGACTACGAATATAATGATAAAAAGTTCTATTTATAATAAACTAGTCACTAGGGTTTACAGGAGTAAGTAATTGATGCATAAATCCACTTTCGGAGCCCACTTGGTGTGTGCTTGGGCTGAGCTTGAAGTCTACACGTGGAGAGGTTATTCTTGGAGTTGAACGCCAGCTTTTGTGCCAGTTTGGGCGTTGAACTCCACTTTGCAACTTGTTTATGGCGCTGGACGCCTGAATTGCGCAGAAAGCTGGCGTTGAACGCCAGTTTGCGTCATCTAAACTTGGGCAAAGTATGGACTATTATATATTGATGGAAAGCCCTGGATGTCTACTTTCCAATGCAATTGGAAGCGCGCTATTTTGAGTTCTGTAGCTCCAGAAAATCCATTTTGAGTGCAGGGAGGTCAGAATCCAACAGCATCAGCAGTCCTTCTTCAACCTCTGAATCTGATTTTTGCTCAAGTCCCTCAATTTTAGCCAGAAAATACCTGAAATCACAGAAAAACACACAAACTCATAGTAAAGTCCAGAAATGTGAATTTAACATAAAAACTAATGAAAACATCCCTAAAAGTAACTAGATTCTACTAAAAACATACTAAAAATAATGCCAAAAAGCGTATAAATTATCCGCTCATCACAACACCAAACTTAAATTGTTGCTTGTCCCCAAGCAACTGAAAATCAAATAGGATAAAAAGAAGAGAATATACTATAAATTCCAAACTATCAATGAAACATAGCTCTAATCAGATGAGCGGGACTTGTAGCTTTTTGCCTCTTGAATAGTTTTGGCATCTCACTTTATCCATTGAAGTTCAGAATGATTGGCATCTATAGGAACTCAGAGTTCAGATAGTGTTATTGATTCTCCTAGTTCAGTATGATGATTCTTGAACACAGCTTCTTTATG
This sequence comes from Arachis hypogaea, assembly GCF_003086295.3. NCBI lineage: Eukaryota > Viridiplantae > Streptophyta > Magnoliopsida > Fabales > Fabaceae > Arachis > Arachis hypogaea. The sequence goes on from NC_092054.1 coordinate 23,533,874, forward strand.
AGTCTTGGCCATGGCCCTAAGCACTTTGTTTTCCAGTATTACCACCGGATACATAAATGCCACAGACACATAATTGGGTGAACCTTTTCAGATTGTGACTCAGCTTTGCTAAAGTCCCCAATTAGAGGTGTCCAGGGTTCTTAAGCACACTTTTTTTTTTTGCTTTGGACCTTGACTTTAACCGCTCAGTCTCAAGTTTTCACTTGACACCTACACGCCACAAGCACATGGTTAGGGACAACTTGGTTTAGCCGCTTAGGCCAGGATTTTATTCCTTTAGGCCCTCCTATCCACTGATGCTCAAAGCCTTGGGATCCTTTTTATTTGCCCTTGCCTTTTGGTTTTAAGGGTTATTGGCTTTTTGCTCTTGCCTCTTAGTTTTAAGAGCTTTGGCTTTTTCTGCTTGCTTTTTCTTTCCATTTTTTTTTTGCCTATATTTTTTTTTCTGCAAGCTTTGTTCTTTGCTGCTTTTTCTTGCTTCAAGAATCATTTTTATGATTTTTCAGATTATCAAATAACATGTCTCCTTGTCATCATTCTTTCAAGAGCCAACATATTTAATATTCATAAACAACAACTTCAAAAGACATATGCACTGTTCAAGCATACATTCAGAAAACAAGAAGCATTGTCACCACATCAATATAATTAAACTAAGTTCAAGGATAAATTCAAAACTCATGTACTTCTTGTTCTTTTGAATTAAAACATTTTTCATTTAAGAGAGGTGATGGATTCATAGGACATTCATAACTTTAAGACATAGTTACTAACTACTAATGATCATGTAATGAAGACACAAACATAGATAAGCACTTAACATAGAGAAAACGAAAAACAGAGAAAGTAAGAACAAGGAATGAGTCCACCTTAGTGACGGTGGCGTTTCCTTCTTGAGGAACCAATGATGTCCTTGAGCTCTTCTATGTCTCTTCCTTGTCTTTGTTGCTCCTCCCTCATTGCTTTTTGATCTTCTCTTATTTCATGAAGGATGATGGAGTGCTTTTGATGTTCCACCCTTAATTGTCCCATGTTGGAACTTAATTCTCCTAGGGAGGTATTGATTTGCTCCCAATAGTTTTGTGGAGGAAAATGCATTTGAGGCATCTCCGGGATCTCATGGTGATGAGCTTCCTGCGCCTCTTGAGCTCCATGAATGGGCTCTCTTGCTTGCTCCATCTTTTTCTTAGTGATGGGCTAGTGAGATAAATCTTTCCATCTCCCATGGCTCAGAGGTGGAAGCAATTGTCTTCCCTTTCCTCTTTCTTGAGGTTTCTCTGGCCTTAGGTGCCATTAATGATTATGGAAAAACAAAAAAGCTATGCTTTTACCACACCAAACTTAGAATGTTGCTCGCCCTCGAGCAAAAGAAGAAAGAATAGAAGAAGAAGAAGAAGAAGAAGAAGAAGAAGAAGAAGATATGGAGGAGATGGAGGGATGTGTGTATTCGGCCATATGGGTGGGATTGGGTGGGAAAGAGATGTTGAATTTTGAAGGTAGGTGGGTGTATGGATGTGAGTGGTAAATGGAAAACAGAAGGGATGATCATGAATGGAGAGAGAGAGGGTGAGGTAGGTGGGGATCCTGTGGGGTCCACAGATCCTGAGATGATCTTGTGGGGTCCATAGATCCTGAGGTGTTCAAGGATTTACAACCTTGCACCAAATTAGGCATGTAAAATGCCCTTGCACACAACTCTGGGCGTTCAGCGCCAGGTTGGTGCCCATTTTGGGCGTTCAACGCCCATTTGTTGCCTATTTCTGGCATTGAACACCAGAACCATGCTTGTTCTGGGCGTTCAGCGCCCAGATGTTGCCCATTTTGGGCGTTCAGCGCCCAGATACTGCCCATTTTGGGCGTTCAGCGCCAGAACCATGCTCTGTTCTGGCGTTGAACGCTAGACAGGTGCTTCCTCCAGGGTGTGATTTTTCTTCTGCTGTTTTTGATTCTGTTTCTAAATTTTTCGTTTATTTTGTGACTCCACATGATCATGAACCTAAGAAAACATGAAAAACAAAATAAAATTAGATAAATAAACATTGGGTTGCCTCCCAACAAGCGCTTCTTTAATGTCAATAGCTTGACAGTGGGCTCTCATGGAGCCTCACAGATGTGCAGAGCTTTGTTGAGACCTCCCAACACCAAACTTAGAGTTTGGATATGGGGGTTTGACACCAAACTTAGAGTTTGGTTGTGGCCTCCCAACACCAAACTTAGAGTTTGACTGTGGGGGCTTTGGTTGACTTTACTTTGAGAGAAGCTTTTTCTACTTCCTCTCCATGGATGCAGAGAGAGATCCTTGAGTTGTAAACACAAGGTTGTCCTTATTTAATTGAAGGATCAATTCTCCTCTGTCCACATCAATCACAGCTCTTGCTGTGGCTAGGAAAGGTCTTCCTAGGATGATGGATTCATCCTCTTCGTTTCCAGTATCCAGGACTATGAAATCAGCAGGGATGTAAAGGCCTTCAACCTTTACTAACACGTCATCTACTTGTCCATAAGCCTGTTTTCTTGAATTATCTGCCATCTCTAATGAGATTTTAGCAGCTTGCACCCCAAAGATTCCCAGCTTCTCTATTACAGAGAGGGGTATGAGGTTTATCCCTGAACCAAGGTCACACAGAGCCTTAAAGATCATGGTGCCTATGGTACAAGGTATTATGAACTTTCCAGGATCCTGTTTCTTCTGAGGCAATGTCAGTTGATCCAGATCACTTAGTTCATTGGTGAACAAGGGAGGTTCATCTTCCCAAGTCTCAATACCAAATAATTTGGCATTCAGCTTTATGATTGAACCAAGGAACTTGGCAGCTTGCTCTTCAGTGACATCCTCATTCTCTTCAGAAGAGGAATACTCATCAGAGCTCATGAAGGGCATAAGGAGGTTCAATGGAATCTCTATGGTCTCTAGATGAGTCTCAGATTCCTTTGGTTCCTCAGAGGGAAGCTCCTTATTGATCACTGGACGTCCCAGGAGGTCTTCCTCACTGGGGTTCACGTCCTCCTCTCCCTCTTTGGGTTCGGTCATTTTGGTAATATCAATGGCCTTGCACTCTCTCTTTGGATTTTCTTCTGTATTGCTTGGGAGAGTACTAGGAGGGATTTCAGTGATCCTTTTACTCAGCTGGCCCACTTGTGCTTCTAAATTTCTAATGGAAGACCTTCTTTCATTCATGAAACTTACAGTGGCCTTGGATAGATCAGAGACTAAGTTTGCTAAATTAGAGGTACTTTGTTCAAAGTTCTCTGTCTGTTGCTGAGTGGATGATGGAAAAGGCTTGCTATTGCTAAACCTGTTTCTTCCACCATTATTAAAGCCTTGTTGAGGCCTTTGATCCTTCCATGAGAGATTTGGATGATTTCTCCATGATGGATTATAGGTGTTTCCATAAGGTTCACCTACGTAATTTACCTCTGCTATTGCAGGGTTCTCAGGATCATAAGCTTCTTCTTCAGAAGATGCCTCTTGAGTACTGTTGGATGCAGCTTGCATTCCATTCAGACTCTGGGAAATCATATTGACTTGCTGAGTCAATATTTTGTTCTGAGCCAATATGGCATTCAGAGTATCAATTTCAAGAACTCCCTTCTTCATAGGCGTCTCATTACTCACAGGATTCCTCTCAGAAGTGTACATGAACTGGTTATTAGCAACCATGTCAATGAGTTCTTGAGCTTCTGCAGGCATTTTCTTTAGGTGAATGGATCCACCTGCAGAAGTATCCAATGACATCTTTGATAGCTCAGATAAACCATCATAGAATATATCCAGGATGGTCCATTCTGAAAGCATGTCAGAAGGACACTTTTGATCAGCTGTTTGTATCTTTCCCAAGCTTCATAGAGGGATTCACCTTCTTTTTGTCTGAAGGTTTAAACATCAGCTCTAAGCTTGCTCAGCTTTTGAGGAGGAAAGAACTTGGCTAAGAAAGTCGTCACCAGCTTATCCCAAGAGTTCAGGCTGTCTTTGGGTTGAGAGTCCAACCATATTCTAGCTCTGTCTCTTACAGCAAAAGGGAAAAGCATGAGCCTGTAGACTTCAGGATCTACTTCATTAGTCTTAACAGTATCACAGATCTGCAAGAATTCATTTAAGAACTGAAAAAGATCTTCAGATGGAAGTCCATGAAACTTGCAGTTCTGCTGCATCAGAGAAACTAGCTGAGGTTTCAGCTCAAAATTGTTTGCTCCAATGGTAGGAATGGAGATGCTTCTTCCATGTAAATTGGAATTAGGTGCAGTAAAGTCACCAAGCATTCTCCTTGAATTATTGTTGTTGGGTTCGGCTGCCATCTCCTTTACTTGTTCGAAATTTTCAATAAGGTTGTCTCTGGTTTGTTGTAATTTAGCTTCTCTTAGTTTTCTCTTCAGAGTTCTTTCAGGTTCTGGATCAGCTTCAACAATAATGCCTTTTTCTTTGTCCCTGCTCATAAGAAAGAGAAGAGAAAAAGAAAAGAAGAGGAATCCTCTATGTCACAGTAAAGAGGTTCCTTATTGTTAGTAGAAGAAGAAAAGAAGAAAAAAATTCGAACACAGATAGAAGAGGGGGTTCGAATTTGGTGAGTGATGTGAGGAAGAGATGTTAGTAGATGAATAAATAAATAGAATAAGATGAGAGAGGGAGAGGATTTTCGAAAATAATTTTTGAAAAAGGTTAGTAATTTTTTTGAAAAGTTTAAAATCAAAAGTTAAAATAATTAATTAATTAAAAAGAATTTTTGAAAAAGAGGGAGATATTTTCGAAAATTAGAGAGAGAGAGTTAGTTAGGTGGTTTTGAAAAAGATAGGAAACAAACAAAAATTAGTTAGTTAGTTAAAACAAATTTTGAAAATCAATTTTGAAAAGATAAGAAGATAGGAAGTTAGAAAAGATATTTTGAAATCAAATTTTTGAAAAAGATAAGATAAGAAGATATTTTTAAAAAGATATGATTGGAATTAGTTTTTGAAAAAGATTTGATTTTTAAAATCACAATTAATGACTTGATTCACAAGAAATCACAAGATATGATTCTAGAACTCAAAGTTTGAATCTTTCTTAACAAGCAAGTAACAAACTTGAAATTTTTGAATCAAAACATTAATTGATGATGTTATTTTCGAAAATTATGAGATAAAATTGAGAAAAAGATTTTTTTGAAAAGTATTTTTATAATTTCGAAAATAACTAAGAAAAATGAAAAAGACTTGATTTTTGAAAAAGATTTTAAAAAAGATAAGATTTTTAAATTGAAAATTTGATTTGACTCATAAAAACTACTAGATTTTAAAAATTTTTGAAAAAGTCAAATCTAATTTTCGAAATTTTAAGAGAGAAAAAGGGAAAGATATTTTTTTTATTTTTGAATTTTTATGATGAGAGAGAAAAACAAGAAAAATGATGCAATGCATGAAAGTTATGGATCAAAACAATGAATGCATGCAAGAATGCCATGAGTGTCAAGATGAACACCAAGAACACTATGAAGATCATGATGAACATCAAGAACACATTTTTTGAAAATTTTTTTATGAAAAACAAGAATTCTTTAATGCTTAGGCACTAAGAATTCAAGAATGCATATGAAAAACAAGAAAAGACACAAAACATGAAAATGCAAAGATCAAACAAGAAGACTTACCAAGAACAACTTGAAGATCATGAAGAACACTATGAATGCATGAATTTTTGAAAAATGCAAGATGAGTATGCAATTGACACCAAACTTATAACATGACTCAAGACTCAAACAAGAAACACAAAAATATTTTTGATTTTTATGATTTTATGATTTTTTGTATTTTCTTTTAATGTTTTTCGAAAATCATTTTGAAAAAGAAAAATAAGGATTCCAAAATTTTTAATATGAATTCCAGGAATCTTATGCTCTTTAGCCTAAAGCTCCAATCAAAGGGTCAGGCATGGCTTAATAGCCAGCCAAGCTTTAGTATGTACTCAGACATGACACGTCTAACATGCCCTACAGTCGTGGCTTTACAGCCAACCAGGCTTCAACATGCTTTATGAAACACTAGAATTCATTCTTAAAATTTCTGAAGAAAAATATATTTTTGAAAATATTTTTATTTTTTATTTTTCGAAAACAAAGGAGAAATTTTTGAAAACAAAACAAAAAGAAAGTTACCCAATCTGAGCAACAAGATGAACCGTCAGTTGTCCAAACTCGAACAATCCCTGGCAACGGCGCCAAAAACTTGGTGCGCAGAAATTGTGATTACACTTTGATTATGTAAAATTCATTGCTCTTTCTTTCCCTGGCAATGGCACCAAAAACACGATGCCAATACCATGGTTCACAACTTCGCACAACTAACCAGCAAGTGCACTGGGTCATCCAAGTAATACCTTACGTGAGTAAGGGTCGAATCCCACGGAGATTGTTGGTATGAAGCAAGCTATGGTCACCTTGTAAATCTCAGTCAGGCAGATATAAAATAGTTATGGAGTTTTCGAAAATAATATAATAAAATAAGGATAGAAATACTTATGTAACTCATTGGTGAGAATTTCAGATAAGCGTATGGAGATGCATTCGTTCCTCTGAACCTCTGCTTTCCTGCTGTCTTCATCCAATCAATCTTACTCCTTTCTATGGCTGGCTTTATGTAAGGATGTCACCGGTGCCAATGGCTACTTTCGATCTCTCTCGAGAAAATGGTCCAAATGCTCTGTCACAGCACGGCTAATCGTCTGGAGGCATCACCCTTGTCGTTGGTTGCATCCTATTCCTCTCTGTGAAAATGGTCCGATGCGCTGTCACTGCATGGCTAATCATCTTGGAGGTTCTCGATCATACTGGAATAGGATTTACTATCCTTTTGCGTCTGTCACTACGCCCATCACTCGCGAGTTTGGAGTTCATCACAGTCATTCAATCCCAGAGTCCTACTCGGAATACCACGGACAAGGTTTAGACTTTCCGGACCCTCATGAATGCCGCCATCAATCTAGCTTATACCACGAAGATTCTGATTAAGAGATCTAAGAGATACTCATTCAATCTAATGTAGAACGGAAGTGGTTGTCAGGCACGCGTTCATAGGGAATGATGATGATTGTCACGTTCATCACATTCAGGTTGAAGTTCGAATGAATATCTTAGAAGCGGAACAAGTGAATTGAATAGAAAACAGTAGTACTTTGCATTAATCTTTGAGGAACAGTAGAGCTCCACACCTTAATCTATGGAGTGTAGAAACTCTACCGTTAAAAATACATAAGTGATAATGGAGTTCATTGGTCTCGGCCCCAGAGGGGAACCGGAGTAACCAAGACTACGAATATAATGATAAAAAGTTCTATTTATAATAAACTAGTCACTAGGGTTTACAGGAGTAAGTAATTGATGCATAAATCCACTTTCGGAGCCCACTTGGTGTGTGCTTGGGCTGAGCTTGAAGTCTACACGTGGAGAGGTTATTCTTGGAGTTGAACGCCAGCTTTTGTGCCAGTTTGGGCGTTGAACTCCACTTTGCAACTTGTTTCTGGCGCTGGACGCCAGAATTGGGCAGAGAGTTGGCGTTGAACGCCAGTTTGCATCATCTAAACTTAGGCAAAGTATAGACTATTATATATTGCTGGAAAGCCCTGGATGTCTACTTTCCAATGCAATTGGAAGCGCGCCATTTTGAGTTCTGTAGCTCCAGAATATCCATTTTGAGTGCAGGGAGGTCAGAATCCAACAGCATCAGCAGTCCTTCTTCAATCTCTGAATCTGATTTTTGCTCAAGTCCCTCAATTTCAGCCAGAAAATACCTGAAATCACAGAAAAATACACAAACTCATAGTAAAGTCCAGAAATGTGAATTTAACATAAAAACTAATAAAAACATCCCTAAAAGTAACTAGATTCTACTAAAAACATACTAAAAATAATGCCAAAAAGCGTATAAATTATCCGCTCATCAATATGATTTTTGAAAAAGATTTTAAATTTTGAAATAGAAATCTGAATTTTAAAAGAAATTTTCGAAAATTCACTTTAAAATAGAGAGAAAAGATATTTTTTTATTTTTAAATTTTATGATGAAAGAGAAAAACACACAAAAGACACACAACTTAAAATTTTTTGATCTAACGTTCCTTATTTTTGAAAATTTTGGAGGGAAACACCAAGGAACACCAAACTTGAAAATTTTAAGATTAAAACACAAGGAAGACTCAAGAACACTTTGAAGACTCACAAGAATAACAAGAACATGAAGATAGAACACCAAACTTAAAATTTTTAGAAAACCAAAATAAAATTTTCGAAAGCTAAAGAAAAATCAACAAGAAAACACCAAACTTAAAGTTTGGCACAAGATTTATTCAAAGAAAAATTATTTTTGAAAAAGTTTTTAAAAAAAAGATAGCCAATTACCAAGAACATAAGCACAACGCTCTAGCCAATTGAGCTATAAATTTAACGTGTTTTAACAAGGTATTTAGTAAATAAAAATTTTTTTGAAACTAAAAATTCGAAAAAAGCACAAAAAAAATAAGAAAAGACACAAAACAAGACAAACCAAAGATCAAACAAGAAAAATAAACAAGAACAACTTGAAGATTAAGAAAGAACAATGAACACAAATTCGAAAATTTAAAATAAAATAAAATAAAATAAAATAAAATAAATGCAATTGACACCAAACTTAAAATATAAAACTAAACTCAAGCAGAAAAACTCAATTATCAGTTTATAAAATTTTTGAAAAATTTAAAAAAAAATAAGGATTTAAAAAAAAAGAAATTTCAACCAAAAACAATAATAGAAGACTCTAAACCAAAAAGAAAAATTTTTCCTAATCTAAGCAACAAAATAAACCGTCAGTTGTCCAAACTCGAACAATCCCCGGCAACGACGCCAAAAACTTGGTGCACGAATTGTAAATCACTCATTTTACAACTCGTACCACTAACCAGCAAGTGCACTGGGTCGTCCAAGTAATACCTTACGTGAGTAAGGGTCGATCCCACGGAGATTGTCGGCTTGAAGCAAGCTATAGTTATTTTGTAATTTTTAGTCAGGAAATCAATAATAAGAGTGATTATATTTATGAAGAGTAAAAAGCATAAATTAAATAGTACTTGTTATGCACTAATGGAGAATATGTTAGAGTTTTGGAGATGCTTTATCTTCTGAATCTCTGCTTTCCCCTGTCTTCTTCTTCACGCACGCAAGGTTCCTCCTATGGCAAGCTGTGTGTTGGTGGATCACCGTTGTCAATGGCTACCATCCGTCCTCTTAGTGAAAATGGTCCAGGTGCGCTGTCACCGCACGGCTAATCATCTGTCGGTTCTCACTCATGCTGGAATTTAGGATCCATTGATCCTTTTGCGTCTGTCACTACGCCCAACCCTTGTGAGTTTGAAGCTCGTCACAGTCATTCAATCCCTGAATCCTACTCGGAATACCACAGACAAGGTTTAGACTTTCCGGATTCTTAAGAATGCTGCCAATGGATTCTAACTTATACCACGAAGATTCTGATTAAGGAATCCAAGAGATACTCATTCGATCGAAGGTAGAACGGGAGTGGTTATCAGGCACGCGTTCATAGATTGAGAATGGTGATGAATGTCATGGATCATCACCTTCATCATATTGAAGTGCGAATGAACATCTTAGATAGAAACAAGCGTGTTTGAATAGAAAACAGAAATAATTACATTAATTCATCGAGACACAGCAGAGCTCCTCACCCCCAACAATGGAGTTTAGAGACTCATGCCGTCAAAGAGTACAAAGTTCAGATCTAAAAATGTCATGAGGTACAAAATAATCCTCTAAAAGTTGTTTAAATAGTAAGCTAGTAATCTAGGTTTGCAGAGAATGAGTAAACTATGACAGATAGTATAGAAATCTGCTTCTGGGGCTCACTTGGTGTGTGTTGGGGCTGAGACTTAAGCTTTACACTTGCTTAGGCTGTTTCTGGAGTTAAACGCCAGGTTGTAGCCTGTTTTGGGCGTTTAACTCCAACTTGTAACCTGTTTCTGGCGTTTAACGCCAGACTGCAACATGGAACTGGCGTTGAACGCCAGTTTGCTGGAAAGCCCTGGATGTCTACTTTCTAAAGCAATTGGAAGCGCGCCAATTGGACCCCTGTAGCTCTAGAAAATCCATTCCGAGTGCAGAGAGGTCAGAATCCAACAGCATCAGCAGTCCTTTTTCAGCCTGGATCATATTTTTGCTCAGCTCCCTCAATTTCAGCCAGAAAATACCTGAAATTATAGAAAAACACACAAACTCATAGTAAAGTCCAAAAATATGAATTTTTCCTAGAAACTGAAAATATACTAAAAACTAACTAAAACATACTAAAAACTACATGAAATTAACCCCAAAAAGCGTATAAAATATCCGCTCATCACTTTCCCAAGCTTAATAGAGGGATTCACCTTCTCTTTGTCTGAAAGTTTGAACTTCCTCTCTGATTTTGCTCATCCTTTAAGGGGGAAAGAATTTAGCCAAGAAAGCATTAACCAGTTTTTCCCAAGAGTCTAGGCTCTCTTTTGGTTGAGAATCCAACCATATCTTAGCTCTGTCTCTTACAGCAAAGGGAAAGAGTATAAGTTTGTAGACCTCAGGATTCACTCTATTGGTCTTAACAGTATCACAGATTTTCATGAATTCAGCTAAGAACTGATGTGGATCTTCCATTGGAAGTCCATGGAACTTGCAATTCTGTTGTAGAAGAGAGACTAACTGAGGCTTAAGCTCAAAGTTGTTATCTCCAATGGCAGGTACAGAGATACTTCTGCCATAAAAGTTAGAGGTAGGCATGGTGAAGTCACCAAGAACCTTTCTTGCCTCTTCTTGAGGTTCGGCCATGGCTTCAATTTCTTGTTCAAAATTTTCTGAAAGGTTTCTTCCAGAGTGTTGTGCTTTAGTTTTTTGTAAGCTCCTCCTTAAAGTCCTTTCAGGTTCAGGATCAAGATCAAAGAGAGGTTCTTTATCCCTATTCTTGGTCATAAACAAGAAAAGAAGAAACCAAGGACAGAAGAGAATGGGAGCTCTATGTTCAAGAACAAAGGACTCCCTGTGAGATGTGAAGAAAAAAGTGGAAGATAGAAAAGTGAATATGGAAGAAGAAAGAGGAGAAGAATTCGAATAAATAGAAGTAGAGAGGAGAAGAATTAGAAGTAGAAAAGATAAATAAGAATTAAAATATTTTTTATTTTGTTTTATTTATTTATGTAATTAGAAAATAAAGGATAATTAATTAAAAGGAATTGAAAATTAGTTAATAAATTTCGAAAAGAGGAGAGAGAAACAGAGGAAGGATTTTCAAAAATTAGGAGAGAGAAGAATTATTTAGGAAGTTTTGAAAAAGAAGATAGAGAAGATAAGTAACTAATTAAGAAAGATTTGAAAACAAGATAAGATAGAAGATTAGAAAAGATTTAAATTTAAAATTTGAAATTAGAAAAGATAAGAAAAGATAAGATTAGAAACTAGAAAGATTTAAAAAGATTTTATTTTAAAATTTGAAATTAGAAAAGATAAGATAAGAATTTGAAAAGATTTGAAAAAATTTGAATTTTGAAAAGGTTTAATTTTTAAAATTTGAGATTTAAAATTTAAATTTTGAAATTTGAATTTGGATTTTAAAATTGGAATTTTGAAATAAGATAAGATAAGATTTTTGAATTTTGAAGAAAGATAAAAAGATAAGATAAGATAAGATATAAATTCAAAATTAAAATCTGAATTTTTAATGGAATTTTCGAAATTTTTAATTCAAATAAAAATAGAAAAGATATTTTTTATTTTTGAATTTAATGAGGAAAGAGAAAAATAACAAAAGACACCAAACTTAAAATTTTTAGATCAAAAGCACTCAATTTTCGAAAATTTGAAGACAAACACCAGGAAACATCAAACTTAAAAATTTTAAGATCAAAACAAAAAGAAAAATAAGAATACTTTGAAGATCAAGAAAAACACCAAGAACAAGACTCAAAAAAATTCAAAGAACACAAGAACATGCAAAGGACACCAAACTTAAAATTTTTGAAAAATAAACACAAAATTTTCGAAAACTATAAAGAAAAACACAAGAAGACACCAAACTTAAAGATTGACACAAGATTTAAACAAAGAAACTATTTTTGAAAATTTTTAGAGAGAAAGACTCAAATATTTTGAAAATTTTAACAAGAATAAAAACAAAAGACTCAAACCAAAAACAAAGATTAAACAAAGAAAAGAAAAAAAATAAAATAAAAGACACTAACAAACTTAAAGATAATACCTGATCTAGGGAACAAGATAATCTGTCAGTTGTCCAAACTCGAATAATTTCCGGCAACGGTGCCAAAAACTTGGTGCACGAGTCCCCACACACTTCGTACAACTGTACCAGCAACTGCACTAGGTCGTCCAAGTAATACTTGAGCGAGTCAGGGTCGATCCTACGAGGATTGTGGTTTGAAGCAAGCTATGGTTATCTTGCAGGTCTTAGTCAGGCGGATAGAAAAGTTGTTGGATTTATGAGATCTGAACTAGGTTGATCTGTTTACAATGATAATCTTAAATCTTAGATGGTTAATGCTTGAAGTTGCTTTGTCCTTCTGGATTAACTCTGGTCTTACCGTCTTCTTCAATTGTGAATGATTTCTTCTATGGCAGGCTGTATGTGATTGACGCTGGTTTGAGCAGCCGCCAATACTCCTCCAGATCTGAACCCCAGGGTTAGTGTGGATCCATTTTGATTGAGGGTGAAGCTCCTGCAGTCCATTCTGCTTAATGATCCTACTCAAAACGCCACAGACAAGGTCGAATCTTTAGGATTAGAGAATGTTATGCCTTTGGGTTCTAGCCTCTACCACAGAGACCCTAATCTCCCCATACCTCGGCTGAACTGGTGTCTCGAGGAGTCCCCAACGAAGTCGTGGATTAGCCGTCTGAGAGATGTATAATCAAGCTAGCGGTTCAATGCTTTCCACTGAAGTATTCACACGAACCCAAGAAGACACGGGTGGTTGTCAAGAACGCGGTCTTAGTATGAACAACGGAGCTGATTATCACGGATCATCTCATTCATCATGTTGAGGAACGAATATACATCTTAGAATTAAATCAAACATGGATTGAAGAGAAACAGTAATACTTTTATTAATCCATAAAACACAGCAGGGATCCTCTCCTCAACCTAGGAGGTTTAGGAACTCATGCTAATAGGAAATACAGTGATGAATGAAAATATGGTGTAAAAGTTTTTTATGATTATGTAGAATACTCCTTATATACTAAACTAATGACTAAGGATTACATAAGAAGGGTGTTCCGAGGGTTACCTAAAACTGTAGGCCGATCTCGGATGAGATCTTCTGTACTGGTCGGAGATGACGTGTCCGGCTAGCTGGTGGCGGCCGGAGCTGTTGTGTCCGACTTGTTGGACTGGCTTCACTTCTGATCCTTGGTCACCGGAGGGTGGGGGGTACCTGCAAGAGACTCCGATGCTTAAGTTAGCACGGGTATTAAGCAGGTTTATTGTAGAATCAGAGTATGAGTTATACCTGGGTGCTCCAGTGTATTTATAATGGTTGTAGAGTGACCTTTCTAGATAAGATAAGTTAGTTATCTTATCCTATCTTATCTTATCTTTGGGTGAGGTCAGCTTATCTTCAACGGAACCGCCCTTCTTTCTGTAGGCTTGGGCTACCTTTGGATTGGGTTGTGTTCCTTTGTTTGGGCCTTCTTGGGCCTTCCTATCGATTTGGCCGACCTCTTTTGTAAAGAGGTCGGATAGTCTGACCTGAAGAGGTCAGTCGCTTTGTCTCCAATCATCCCAGGTCGGATAACTCGACCCAGGGTATGAACAGTGCCCCTGCTTGAGCTCGGTCTTTTTGTTGAGGTCGAGTCTTTGACTTCGGTCCTTCTAGTGAAGCCGAACTCAAGCATTTTGTCGATTTCTTTCTTTGTAGAGCCTTTTTTGAATGTGAAACATTTTCCTTTAAAAAGCGCGCTTTTATATCAGCGCTTTGGGAACATGCGAGGGTTTAATGCCCTCATTAATTGACTTCAAATGCCCCATTTCCTTTGGTTTGAATTTTTCCATCAGAAACGGTTTCTCTTCTTCATTCTTCTTCGTAACTTCTCCCCTTACTCTCTCACTTTCTGTTTCTTGCCTAGAGTTCATAATTCCTTTCTGCGACGCCTGCTCTGCCACTGCTTTTGTGGAAGGAGGGTGATTCTGGATTTCTCTTTCCGTTCTTCGAATTTTTCCGTTTCACGGGGTAGCTCTGTCATTTCTGCTTTTCAGCTTTCTTTCGAGGTTTTCTTCTATTTTCCAGGTTCGATTTTTCTTCCTCTGTCACTTTTTATGTCTGATTTTGAGAAAGTTTAGATCTTTTCTGCTTTTTTACCGTGCCTGATTGTTGCGTGTTCTGGAATTTCTTCGCCGTTTGTGTGAGCTTTTTCGCCTTCCCTGCTGCTCGATGCTTTTTAGGGTTTTTTGCATGTTGCCGTCATTTCTGTTTGTGCTTCTGATGATGGTTTTGGAATGATGATTTTGTTTGATTCTGAAAAAAGGTTTGTGTCTTTGACGATTTCTGCTTGGCCTGTTTGATGTTGGTGATGCTTTTTGCTGATATACTGTAGAAAGATAGTGGCTTGGATGACTTTTGTGTTTTTACTTCCTTTGTTTCATTTGAAACCTTTCTTTTCTTGTTTGATGAATGCTGGGACGTAGGCTGTAGGAATTTCTTAAAACCTTGCTTTGTTTCTGCCTCCAAAGGATGCCCCAGGACTTTGGTTTGAGTCTTGGGGTTTTCCTTTTCTGCTTGTTCGCCTGTGTCATTTTAGTCGAGTTGTTTTGCCCCTTGTCCGAGATGTTTTTTAGTAATCCAATCTTCCTTTCTTATTTGTAGGATTAGTTGGCATCATGTCTTCTTGCAATAACATTGTAGAGGTGTCTTCCAAAGTTCCCAAGGGGATGTCCGATTGGCTGGACTCCCTTGTCTTAATGTGTGTCTCTGTCGTGGATGTTGAATTTTGTGTAGAGCTGAGAAAACGTCATAGGATTTTTGGTAGCAGTGCTCGGGAGAGAGATTATGAGCTTGTAGCTCCTGACTCTGATGAGAAGGCTTGTTTTTCTACTTTTGTCGAGGGGGAACGTTCGTTCTTCTACGCCTATGAATATTTCTTCAGCCAGTTGGACGTTCCTTTTCCTTTTACTGCTTTCGAGACCGACTTGTTGTGGTCATGTAATATTGCTCCATCCCAGCTTCATCCGAATTCTTGGGGTTTTATCAAAATATTTCAACTGCTTTGCCAAGAGTTAGGCATAACACCTTCTGAAACTCTTTTCCTCTATCTTTTTGTCTCGACCAAGCCCGGAGGTTCTTCCTAAAAGAAAGCTTCTTGGGTTTCTTTCAGATCGGCCCAGGGGCATAAAGTTTTTGCCATGTATGATGAGTCCTTTAAAGATTTTAAAAATTATTTCTTCCGAGTCCGTGCTGTTGAGAGGGTCCGCCCCTTTTTTCTTGATGAGAATGACGAGCCTGCTTTTCCTCTAGAGTGGCAAAAGAATGTGAGAGTGCCACGTTATACATGGGAGATGCTTAATGAGGTTGAGCGGGCTTTTGTAGTTGTTCTTGAAGATTTATGGGGGGAACCACCCCATCTGGATATAAAAAGATTCTTGAGTGATCCATCTTTGGTTCGAACTACTTTGGGTACTGTCTGACTTGTTTTTATACTTGTTTCTGAGCTTTTCTTCTCCTATATTGTAGCTCGTCATTTATGGTTTATTATGTATTTTCAGAGATGTCGAAAAACAATGATTCTATGAAGGCCTACAAGAAGGCGAAGAAGGCTGCTGCTACTCAAAACATCTCGGCCAAGGCGGCCGGAGAGGGATCTTCTCAAGTTCCTGTGAAGCCGCCCGTGCCAAGTTCTCCTGGGCCAAGAAAGGTGATCCCCACTCCTCGAGTTCGCCTGACTGATCCTCCACAGACTTCTGCCATTGCTTCTGGTGCTCCTCCCAACAAGAAACAGAAAACAATTGAGGCCTTTAACCTTGACGCCCCTGATTTTAATGCAATCGAATTCGTAGATCAGAAAATCGGTCCCTACGGTACCCTCCCCATAGATGATGTGTCAATCCTTCGCCATCTGGATTTTATGACCCGAAACAGTGTTAAAATGGCATATATGGGGGCTGTCCTGTACCGAACTGCTCGGAATCTTCCTCTCCATGCTACCAAGGAGTTTATGGAGGAGGCTAAACAGGAGTTCGACCGAATGAAGGGCCTGAAAGAAGAGCTTGAGGTAAGGGTAGCCAAGTTGGAGAAGGATCTGGAGAACGAAAAGGCGAGTTCCCTTGCTCTGGCAGCTTCTGTGCGGTTGGCCGAGGACACGGCATTGAGGCATAAGGACAATTATGTGACATCTTATCGGGAGGTGGTGCGCCTGAGGGAGGAGTTGGAAAATGCGCGAGCTGATTACTCCGAGCTCCAATGTCATCTTGTTGGCAGCGTAACTGCTGCCTATGAGAGCTTGAGGGAGCAGGTTCGGATTATTTCTCCCGAGGCCGACCTTACTCTTTTCAGCCTGGATAATGTTGTGAGGGGTGGTAAGATTGTCCCTAATGACCAGGATGATGATGATGTTGAACCTCCCCCTGTGTCTTCTGTCAAAGTGTCAGCCTCTTCAGTTTCTCCAGTTGTGTCTGACCCAGATTGCCAGATTCTGAACCAGGATGATGGAACCGTGGATGCTGTCCCCATTCAGACTCGGCCTCCTTCTCCCCGTACTGATGCTGCCGGGAAGGCTCCCGATCTTTGCTGATTTCTCTTTGAATATTTGTATAGTTGGCCCGGCTTGTGGGCTTTGAAACTCTTTATTTGTAGTTTGAATATTTTGCTGACTGTTGATATTCCTTTTGGTTGCTTGTTTAGCAACTTCTATCTTGAAAAAACAACAAGTAGCTTTTATGCTTTTGATCCTGACCCCGAAGCTTTATAATATTGTATTTCATATCATGCTTGTTTGTCTTAGCATTTTTTGAAAATGTCGGAGCCTTCGGCCTCTTTGAATTGGGTTGGATCCTTTGTGGTCGTGAAGGGGTGGTTCCAACTTGTTTCTTGGTTTTCTTGCTTCTTGCTTGTATTTCTATCGATCCATAGCCGATTTCTTTGCGTTGGTCCTCTTTCCAGTTACTTTTGCAGTCCTCTGTCTTGGACCTTTGTTAGGTCTTTTTCAGAGACTACTTTATAACTCTTTTTGTAGGAGGTCGACTTCTTTATGTCGTCCTTTTCCAAGTTATTTTTGTAATCCTCTTTTTTGGACCTTTGTCAGGTCTCTTTCAGGGATTACTTTTATAACTTGTTTGTAGGGGACCGACTTCGTTAGGTCGATCTCTTCTAAGTTATTTTTGTAATCCTCTTTCTTGGACCTTTGTCAGGTCTCTTTCAGGGATTACTTTTATAACTTGTTTGTAGGGAACCGACTTCGTTAGGTCGATCTCTTCTAAGTTATTTTTGTAATCCTCTTTCTTGGACCTTTGTCAGGTCTCTTTCAGGGATTATTTTTATAACTTGTTTGTAGGGGACCGACTTCGTTAGGTCGATCTCTTCTAAGTTATTTTTGTAATCCTCTTTCTTGGACCTTTGTCAGATCTCTTTCAGGGATTACTTTTATAACTTGTTTGTAGGGGACCGACTTCGTTAGGTCGATCTCTTTTAAGTTATTTTTGTAATCCTCTTTCTTGGACCTTTGTCAGGTCTCTTTCAGGGATTACTTTTATAACTTGTTTGTAGGGAACCGACTTCGTTAGGTCGATCTCTTCTAAGTTATTTTTGTAATCCTCTTTCTTGGACCTTTGCCAGGTCTCTTTCAGGGATTACTTTTATAACTTGTTTGTAGGGGACCGACTTCGTTAGGTCGATCTCTTCTAAGTTATTTTTGTAATCCTCTTTCTTGGACCTTTGTCAGGTCTCTTTCAGGGATTACTTTTATAACTTGTTTGTAGGGGACCGACTTCGTTAGGTCGATCTCTTTTAAGTTATTTTTGTAATCCTCTTTCTTGGACCTTTGTCAGGTCTCTTTCAGGGATTACTTTTATAACTTGTTTGTAGGGAACCGACTTCGTTAGGTCGATCTCTTCTAAGTTATTTTTGTAATCCTCTTTCTTGGACCTTTGCCAGGTCTCTTTCAGGGATTACTTTTATAACTTGTTTGTAGGGGACCGACTTCGTTAGGTCGATCTCTTCTAAGTTATTTTTGTAATCCTCTTTCTTGGACCTTTGTCAGGTCTCTTTCAGGGATTACTTTTATAACTTGTTTGTAGGAGACCGACTTCATTAGGTCGATCTCTTCTAAGTTATAGCAATTCCTCTTTTATAGGGTTGGCCAGACCTCTTTCCAGGGATTTGCTGATAACTTGGGTTGACTTGGTCCGACTTCTTAACGTCGGCCAGTCTTTAAGTTATTATTTAGCAATCCATAAGACCTCGTCAGGTTCTTTTTCGGATCACTTTCGATAACTTCTTACATTATTTTGTGTTCATTTTTTCCGATTTGTAGAAGGTGGTTTCTGTCTTTGTTTGGTCGACCTTTAGATGAATCGCGTTTTCATCTTTATTGGTCTTCCATCGTGATCGTGCAGTGAATCTGTTTTTCACTTTCTGCCGATCTGTTGCTTTATAATCGGGTGATGAATGCTTCAGATTAAAGCATCTTGAGAATTTGTAGAATATATAAAATATATTTTATTCAAAAGGAAATGCAAATATATACATGCGGGAGTTTTTCATCCCTTTCAGTCGAATAATTTCTGGATCTCAACTTGGTGCCTAATTAAAAAACCTTTTCAGGAAAAAGAGTGCACCTTATGACGAGATCTTCTAGCTATAGTACCTTCTTAGGTTGCGTGTGTGCCATGATCTAGGAAGCTCTCGTCCATCGAGTTCGGACAGTCTGTAGTAGCCCTTTCCAAGTACTTCTGTAACTCGGTAGGGTCCTTTCCAGTTTGCTTCCAGCTTTCCTTCTCCAGGTCGAGTTGTTCCAATGTCATTTCGGATTAGGATGAGATCATTCTCAGCAAAACTTCTTGGCACTACCCTTTGATTATATCTTGAAGCCATTCAGCGTTTTAGCGCTTCTTCCCTGATTCGAGCTCTTTCTTGGACTTCTGGAAGTAAGTCGAGCTCTTCTCTTTGAAGTTGGGAGTTGGCTTGTTCATTGTAGTGGACCACTCTAGGGGACCCTTCCTCGACCTCTACTGGGATCATTGCCTCCACTCCGTACGCTAATTGAAATGGTGATTCGTTTGTGGTAGAATGTGGTGTTATTCGATATGCCCATAGGACTTGTGGGAGTTCTTCGGCCCAAGCTCTCTTTGCTTCTTACAGTCTCCGCTTCAGTCCAGCCAATATGACTTTGTTGGCAGCTTCGGCCTGTCCATTGGCTTGAGGATGTTCGACGGAGGTGAACTGGTGTTTTATGTTCAAGTTGGTAGCTAGTTTTCTGAAACCTGCATCTGTGAATTGAGTGCCATTGTCTGTGGTGATGGAGTGCGGGACTCCAAACCTTGTGACAATATTTCTATATAAGAATTTCTGGCTTCTTTGAGCAGTGGCGTTGGCTAGGAGCTCTGCCTCGATCCACTTTGTAAAATAGTCTATCCCAACTATGAGGAATTTGACTTGTCCCGATCCCTGAGGAAAGGGTCCGAGAAGGTCGAGTCCCCATTTTGCGAATGGCCAAGGTGAAGTTACACTGATGAGTTCTTCTGGTGGGGCAATGTGGAAGTTGGCATGTTTCTGGCATGGGGGACATGTCTTTACAAACTCTGTAGCTTCTTTTTGTAGAGTTGGCCAGTAAAATCCCGCCCGGAGTACCTTTTTGGTGAGAGCTTGTGCTCCGAGATGATTACCACAAATGCCGCTGTGTACTTCCTCTAAAACTTCCCTTGTGTTAGAGGTCGGCACACATTTTAACAACGGTATTGAGATCCCTCTCTTATATAGGGTGTTGTTTATGATAGTGTAATACTGAGCCTCCCGTTTTAACCTCTTTGCCTCCTTTTCATCTGTGGGGAGTGTTTCTGCTTTGAGGTAGTTAATTATGGGGGTCATCCATTCTTGGTCCTGACTTGTTTGGCTAGGACTTTTTCCTCTTCCGAGATTGACGGGTTTTGTAACATTTCTGAGATTGACGGGTTTGGTGCTAGCTAGTTTCGAGAGTGCGTCAGCTCGGGCATTTTGTTCGCGGGTATGTGACAGATCTTATATTCTCCGAGTTGTCCGAGCTGTTCCTTGGTTTTATCCAAATACTTTTTCATGGTGGGATCTTTGGCTTGGTAGCTCCCTGTTATTTGTGAGGTGATTACTTGTGAATCCCTGAAGATGTTGAGTTTTTGAGCTCCAACCTCCTTAGCTAGCTTCAAACCAGCTAGTAGCGCCTCATATTCTGCCTGGTTGTTTGAGGCCGAAAACCCAAATTTGAGGGAAAGCTCAACTTAGCTTCCTTGGTTGCTTTCTATTATCACACTTGCGCCGCTTCCGGTCTTATTCGAGGAACCGTCCACGTAGAGATTTCATTCTGTGGGGGTTTCCAGGGTATCTGTGAATTCCCCAATGAAGTCGGCCAAGTACTGTGATTTGATGGCTGTCCAAGCTTCATATTGGAGGTCAAACTCAGACAACTCGACTGCCCATTGTAAAATTCTGCCTGCTAGATCTGTTTTCTGCAATATCCCTTTTATGGGCTGGTCGGTTCGAACCTTAATGGTGTGAGCCTGGAAGTACGGGCGAAGTCGTCGAGATGTCAGTATGAGAGTGTAGGAAAACTTTTCTATTTTTTGGTAGTTTAGCTCGGATCCCTACAGCGCTTTACTAATGAAGTATACATGTTGTTACCCTTTGTCGTCCTCCCGAACCAGTGCTGAGGCTACTGCCCGACTTCCTACCGCAAGGTACAATGTGAGTGGTTCTTCCTTTCATGGTCGAGTTAGAATAGGTGGTTGTCCTAGGAAGTTTTTGAAATCCTGGAAGGCTTGCTCACATTCCTTTGTCCATTCGAAATTTTTTTCCTTTCTTTAAAGTGGCGTAGAAGGGGAGAGATCTTATCGCTGGTCCCGCTAAGAATCTGGATAAGGCTGCCAATCTCCCGTTGAGTTGTTGTACCTCTCTGACACAAGTTGGGCTCTTCATGTTAAGTATGGCCTGGCATTTGTCTGGATTAGCTTCAATTCCTCTTTGTGTGAGCATGAAACCTAAGAATTTGTCTGCTTCTACTGCAAAGGTGCATTTTGCAGGATTGAGTCGCATGTCGTGCTTCCATATAGTGTCGAACACTTGAGCCAGGTCGGACAATAATATCTCTTCGCTTTGTGTCTTTATTAACATATCGTCCACATAGACTTCCATGATTTTTCCGATGTGATCTGAGAAGACTTTATTCATTAGCCTTTGATAAGTAGCTCCCGCATTCTTGAGACCGAAAGGCATCACAATGTAGCAGTAATTTGCTTTTGGCATCAAAAACGAGGTCTTTTCTTGATCTGGTGGATACATGGGGATTTGGTTGTATCTGGAATATGCATCCATAAACGAGAGGTATCTATATCCGGAGGAAGCATCTACCAGAGCGTCGATACTTGGGAGTGGGTAAGGATCTTTTGGGCAGGCTTTGTTGAGGTTGGTGTAGTCGGTGCACATTTGCCACTTCTCATTTGATTTTTTCACCAAGACGACGTTAGCTAGCCATAGTGGGTACTTGACTTCTCTTATGAATCCTACCTCCAGTAGTGCTTGTACCTGTTCTTCCACAGCTTGGGATCGCTCTGGCCCAAGATTTCTTCGTCTTTGCTGTACCGGCCGAGATCCTGGATAGACCGCCAACTTGTGACACATTAGCTTGGGGTCTATGCCTGGCATGTCTGCAGATTTCCATGCAAAGAGATTGACATTATCTCACAAGAACTGTACTAGTAATTCCTTTCCATCTCCTTTCAGGATCGTGCCAATATTAGTCATTTTGTCCGAGGTGTCTCCGATCTAAACTTTCTCTATTTCACCTTCGGGCTGTGGACGGAGTTCTTCTCGTCTCTGGACTCCACCAAGCTCAATTGTATGGAACTCTTCTCCTCTGCCTCTGAGGTTTAGACTTTCGTTATAACAGCGGCGTGCCATCTTTTGATCTACTTTTATTGTGGCTATCCCCTCTGTAGTTGGGAATTTCATGCATAGATGTGGAGTTGAGACTATTGTGCCGAGTTGATTTAGTGTTGTCCGACCTATTAGGGCATTGTAGGCTGAACTCACGTCGACCACAATGTAGTCTATCTTGAGTGTTCTGGATTAGTTCCCTTTTCCGAAGGTTGTATGTAGTGACATGTATCCCAGTGGTTGTACTGGGATATCTCCCAATCCGAACAGGCTGTTCGGGTATGCTCTAAGCTCCTTTTCTTCTAAGCCGAGTTTGTCGAAGGCTGTTTTGAATAAGATGTCGGCAGAACTCCCTTGGTCTATTAATGTGCGGTGGAGATTGGTGCTTGCTAGTATGATGGTGATGACCATGGGATCGTCGTGTCCTGAGATGATACCGGATGCGTCTTCTTTGGTGAACGTGATCGCAGGGATGTCGGGTGCTTCCTCCTTTCCTTCGACATGATATACTTCTTTGAGGTATCTTTTGCGGGATGATTTGGAGATTCCACCTCCTGCGAATCCTCCATGTATCATATGGACATGTCTTTATGGCGTACGAGGTGATCGCTCAGCTCGTCCGACATCTTCATCTCTTTGTCTTTTTCTTTGCTCATCATCTCGGGTGGCCAGATACCGATTTAGTTTTCCTTCTCTTACTAATTTTTCTATGATGTTTTTTAAGTCGAAGCATTCGTTGGTAGAATGCCCTCGGACCCGATGATATTCACAGTATTCGTTCCGATTTCCTCCTCCTCTTTTGCCTTTGAGTGGTCGAGCTGGGGGTATCTTTTCTGTGTTACAGACTTCTTTGTAAATATCCACAAGGGACACCCGAAGAGGGGTGTAATTATGACTTTTTGATTTTTTCGCCCGTTCGATCTTCCTTCTTAACTCCGCCTATGTTACACTTGCAAACTTGTGGTGGAGGGAGGTGCTTTCCATGTGATTAGCGCCTATACACCGCAAGTGGGTTTGGATGAACAACACAAGATAAGGTTTTGGGAGGATCTAGAGAGTTTGGTTCAAGGCATACCTTTGGGAGATAAGATTTTCTTAGGAGGAGATTTAAATAGCCATGTTGGGAGAGAAGTGACTGGATATGGGAGTATTCACGGAGGCCATGGTTTCGGGGTGATCAATGCCGAGGGTAAAACTATTTTGGACTTTTCCTCAACTTTTGATCTTCTCATCGCAAATACATGTTTTAAAAAGAGAGACGAACATCTTATAACCTATAAGAGTGGCATGACAAGCTCTCAAATCGACTTCTTCTTGTTGAGGAGAGTTGACCGAAAATTTTGCATTAACTGTAAAATTATCCCGGGAGAGAGTTTAACAACACAACATAGGGTGCTCGTCATGGATTTTCGTGTTGAGCAAAAATTGAGGAAAAGACATCATGCGAAGAACCCAAGGACGAGGTGGTAGCGGATGAAAGGTGAGGAACAAAGAAGCTTCCTAAGACGGGTAGGAGAAGAGGCAAAGTGGGATGGGAATGGAAGCGCGGAAGAGATGTGGAGGGAGATGGTAGAAGTTATTAGAAGAACAGCAAAAGAAAGTTTTGGTGAATCTAAAGGAATAGAACCAAGAGATAAGGAGTCTTGGTGGTGGAATGCGAGTATACAAGAAAAGATAAAGATAAAAAGGGAATGCTTTAAAGAGTGGTCTTTATGCCGCAATGCAGATAACTGGGAAAAATATAAGGCGGCTAAGAAAGAGACAAAAGTGGCTATAAGTGAAGCAAGAACAAGAGCATATGAGGGTCTCTACCAGTCTTTGGGCACGAAAGAAGGAGAAAAAGGTATATATAGAATCGCAAAGAGTCGGGAAAGAAGAACGAGAGATTTGGATCAGGTTAAGTGCATAAAGGATAAGGATGGAGAAGTGTTGGCTCAAGAGGAGAAGATTAATGAAAGGTGAAAGAGCTACTTCTACGAGTTATTTAATGAGGGACAGAAGACTCTTCCGAGCCTTGGTCGATTATGCACAAGGGAAGAAGATCAAAACTTTGACTACTATCGAAGGATCCGAGACTTCGAGGTAAAAGAGGCTCTAAAGCAGATGAAAAATGGCAGGGCAGTAGGACCTGATAATATCCCGATTGAGGTTTGGAAGGGTCTTGGAGAAAAAGGCATCAACTGGTTAACCAAACTTTTTAATAAGATTTTAAGGTCAAAGAAGATGCCTAATGAGTGGAGAAAGAGCACCTTGGTACCTATCTACAAGAATAAGGGGGATATACAAAGTTGCGGAAACTATAGAGGGATTAAGCTTATGAGTCATACTATGAAGTTATGGGAAAGGGTGATAGAACGGAGGTTGAGAAAAGAGACACAAGTAACAGAGAACCAATTTGGATTTATGCCAGTCAGATCTACCACTGAAGCGATATACCTATTAAGAAGGATGATGGAGAGGTATCGTAGTAATAAAAAGGATCTACATACGGTGTTTATTGATTTGGAAAAAGCGTATGATAGGGTACCAATGGAGGTATTATGGAAGGTTTTAGAAAAGAGGAGAGTAAGGATCGCATATATTCGGGCAATTAAAGACATGTATGATGGGGCCACAACTAGTGTGAAGACTTAAGGTGGTGTGACAGAGGAATTCCCTATTGGTATAGGATTACACCAGGGATCATCCTTAAGTCCATACCTTTTCACATTAGTCTTGGAAGTACTCACAGAGCACATCCAAGAGCCTGTGCCATGGTGCATGCTTTTTGCCGATGATATCGTCCTTATGGGAGAGTCAAGGGAAGACCTAAACAAGAAGTTGGAGTTATGGAGAGAAGCTCTAGAAGTATATGGTCTGCGCATAAGCCGTAGCAAGACGGAATATATGGAATGTAAATTCAGTTTGAGAAGGGAAAACCCCAATATAGAGGTGAAGATTGGAGAAAACATCCTACAAAAAGTTAAAAGTTTTAAGTATCTTGGGTGCATCATACAGGATAATGGAGAGATTGAACAGGATGTAAATCATAGGATCCAAGCAGGTTGGTCAAAATGGCGGAGTGCATCTGGTTTTATATGCGACAAAAAAGTGCCTTTAAAACTTAAAGGTAAATTCTATCGCACCGCTATAAGACCGGCTATGCTGTATGGTACGGAGTGTTGGGTGGCTAAAGGGGAGCACAAACATAAGCTGAGTGTGGCAGAGATGAAGATGTTGAGATGGATGAGTGGTCATACGCGATTGGATAAAATAAGGAATGAAGATATAAGGGAGAGAGTTGGAGTAGCACCCATTGTGGAAAAGATGGTTGAATCGCGTCTCAGGTGGTTTGGACATGTGAGAAGAAGACCGATAGAACATCCAGTCAGGAGAGTGGATGAGATGGAAGATGGACAAAGGGCGAAAGGCAGAGGAAGACCTAAGAAGACCATCCATGAGGTGGTCAAACGAGATCTACATGTAAACGGTCTCTCTGTAGACATGATACATGACAGAGCACAATGGCGTCGTTTGATTCATGTAGCCGACCCCACTTAGTGGGACAAGGCTTTGTTGTTGTTTGTTCGATCTTCCTTCTTCTTGGATTCTTTATCTCGGTAGGTGAAACCGGATTTCGAGGCTTCTCCAAGTCGGGAATTTTCTTCCATGTTGATGTACTTCTCTGCCCGCTTTTGCACCTCGTCTAGAGATGTGGGGTATTTCTTTGATATAGATTGGCTGAAGGGTCCCTCTCGTAGGCCGTTGATGAGGCCCATGACGGCAGCCTCTGTTGGCAAGCGTTGTATGTCTAGGCATGTTTTGTTGAATCTTTCCATGTAGTTGCGAAGACTTTCCCGATCTCCTTGCTTGATACCCAGTAGACTGGGAGCGTGCCTAGCCTTGTCTTTTTGGATGGAGAACCTGGCCAAGAAATTTTTGGCTAGGTCATTGAAGTTTGAGACAGACTTCAGAGGTAGGTTATCGAACCATCTAATTGCTGTCTTTGTGAGAGTCGTTGGAAAAGCTTTGCAGCGAACGGCATCTGAAGCATCGGTGAGGTACATTCTGCTTCTGAAGTTACTGAGATGATGGTTGGGATCTGTGGTGCCATCATACAAAGTCATATCCGGAAGTTTGAAGTCTTTAGGGATTTTAGTCTTCATGATTTCCCTAGTGAATGGATCTTGATCCTTGCGAGAGTTGTCCTCAGGGGTGGTCCGGGTAGCCTTTGCTTTGAGATCGGCTTCAAGTTGTAGGAGTTTATCTTCCAATTCTCGATGTCGCCTTACCTCTCTTTGTAGATCCTTGCCAACTTCTTGCTGGTACTGGCTTTCTTTTTCGAGTTGCTTTAGGCGATCTTGAAGTGCTTCTATCACTCCCAGATGTGATGAGTTTTTGTCTCCGTTAGATTCTGGAGTATCCTTTGGTGTGGCATCCATATTTTTATGCGGCGTTCTGTCCTCTAGATCTGAGTTGTGGTCGTTGTCATGGTCGTCCGCCATGGTGATGGGATGATTTCCAGGTTCCCCGACAACGGCGCCAATGTTCCGAGGGTTACCTGAAACTGTAGGCCAATCTCGGATGAGATCTTCTGTACTGGTCGGAGATGACGTGTCCGGCTGGCTGGTGGTGGCCGGAGCTGTTGTGTCCGACTTGTTGGACTGGCTTCACTTCTGATCCTTGGTCACCGGAGGGTGGGGGTACCTGCAAGAGACTCTGATGCTTAAGTTAGCACGAGTATTAAGCAGGTTTATTGTAGAATCAGAGTATGAGTTATACCTGGGTGCTCCAGTGTATTTACAATGGTTGTAGAGTGACCTTTCTAGATAAGATAAGTTAGTTATCTTATCCTATCTTATCTTATCTTTGGGTGAGGTCAGCTTATCTTCAACGGAACCGCCCTTCTCTCTGTAGGTTTGGGCTGCCTTTGGATTGGGTTGTGTTCCTTTGTTTGGGCCTTCTTGGGCCTTCCTGTCGATTTGGCCGACCTCTTTTGTAAAGAGGTCGGATAGTCTGACCTGAAGAGGTCGGTCGCTTTGTCTCCAATCATCCCAGGTCGGATAACTCGACCCAGGGTATGAACAAAGGGTAAAACAGTCTTTTAGTACTAAAATCCACTTCTGGGGCCCATTTGGTGAGTGTTTGGGTTGAACTTTGATGAGATCCACGTGCTATAAGGCCTATAGAGCATTGAACGCTGGCTAGGGGGTCCTCCTTGGGCGTTTGGATGCTGGTCTCTTCTCCTTGGGCGCTGGACGCCTGAAAGGAGGCAGGAGGCTGGCGTTGGGCACCAGTTTTGGGCCTTCTAATCTGGAGCAAAGTATAGACTATTATACATTTCTGGAAAGATCTGGAAGTCAGCTTTCCATAGCCATTGAGAAAGATCCATTCAGAATTTTGTAGTTCCAGAAAAGCTCTTTTGAGTGCAAGGAGGTCAGATCCAAACAGCATCTGCAGTGCTTTCTATGTCTCTGAATTAGACTTTTGCTCCAACTTCTCAATTTCAGCCAGAAAATACCTGAAATTGCACAAAAATACACAAACTCATAGTAGAATCCAAAAAATGTGAATTTAACACTAAAACCTATGAAACAAAAATTAAACAAAACATGCTAAAAACTATATGAAAATGATGCCAAAAAGTATATAAAATATCCGCTCATCAGTTTCTGTGTGGAGGTGCGGAGATTGTTAGCAAAGAACGATCCGCGATTATTGTACGACTTGGATGTGGTCTCGCACCAAATTATGTCAGTATCGACTTCTATGCAGCGAAGTTGTTACCGTTGTCTCCAGTCTACTAAGATTGCTAAGTTGCGGCCTCCAATATCTGCGTGTAGAACACCTGTGTAACACATGTTATGATTAGGACTGTAGTTAACTAAAAACTATATATCACATGATATTTACTCACATAATGATCCGCAGATCACTGATCAGCAAATCTTTCCTTATTCTCCTTCAAAGTGTGAGTATACTTGAAGGTCTCCACCATCGTTGAAAGACAAAGAAAACTTAATAACTAAATGAAATAAGTTATATACAACCTAGTCTTTGCCTTCATGAAAGTCGTTGACCCACTAGTATACTTCGACGACCTGACCGATGTCCTATTAGCTTTGTTCGTGAGAGGGAGATCCTTGAACGCCTCATCAGTCTACCAATGAACGTGCAGTGTCTTCTTAATATCTGGGTGGAGCCAAATAGTGAGGTGGTCACGTCGCTACGTACATCCTCCAACATCTGCTGAACTCGCTTACCTATCCGATGGTCAAAGATCTTCCTAATCATGGCATCATGAGTCTTGTTCTATATTAATTTCTACTGCACATAGAATATTTAGCACTATCTAATCAAAATTAAATACATAATTAAATAAAATAGAAGATATAAACTAACTAAGACTTGAATATGTTGAGTTTTTACCGCCTGCTTTTGAAACCATTGCTCTCTGGTCTCAACAGGGATCTTCTTGTAGCTCAGTCATGGGTGATTGTACATCAGCTTGATGACATTGGTATACTCATGTGTACATGCATTGTTATTTGGTGCTAACCTATCAACTAAAAACTTAAAATTAGTAGTATACTAAAAAATTATTTGAAATAATCTATAAAATTTAATTATATTTAAATTTTTTAGAAATTTTGACAAAGTTTTATCTATAAATAGATTGCGCTAAAAAATTCTATCCATCAACAATTCACTTAACCAATTCACAAAAAAACCAATATAGAATTATATGACTTAAGCAGCAACATCCATCAACAATCAAGAATTTTCAAACACTTTCAGCAGTTCAAACCTACTGAACCTAAATCAAACATATCTTAACAACCTAAATCCACTAGTATAAAACCAAAAAATTGAGTGTAACTAATTTGACTAACTAACTAAAATGAAAAATTTAAGACTAGCAACCACATATGTTGAATAAAAATATCAAGATAGTTTGCATATTAAAGACTTAAAATAATACTCATGCCGTCAAACTATTAGGCCAAATCGTCATCCGTATGATGCGAGGTGGTGGAGGGGCATCTAGCTGGGATCCGTGAAAGGATTTAGGCACCGCGGTGTCTGTCGCTGGAGGAGGCGTCGTCGTCAAAATGGTGGAGTGCTGAAGGGATGGAGGTGGTGGAGGAGTCCACTCTGGTGAACCAGTCAGACAACTTCCTGGTGGCGAAGATGGCGTGGCAGAAGGAGTCACGTAGTTGGGCTTAGGGACCATGATGAATAGTTGATCTTGTGCACCCATTGCCTGTGACGTCCTAGGGGTAGTCAGAGTAGAGGGTGATAATTGAGAAGTCCTAAGGATACCAATAAACGCCCTCCCTCTACGACGACCATGATGCCAATTCGTCACACCTCTGTCTGTCTTTAATTGTCTTTAAGTTATTAAATTTTTTTATCATTAAGCAACAAATAATGGTTCAAATCCTAATCCACCCAACTAGAGGTTTCAAGTATTGTTACTAATAAATTTTATTATTAGAGCTATTAATCCCTTTATAATATTTAATTAACTTCGACTCAATCATTTAAACAAACTTTAATATTCAAAATTAGATTAATGAAACCTTTAATAAAGATAATCAAGCCACAAAACGTTAATCAACTCAAATATATGCGTTTGCTAAACTTTCAAAGCATTTCAAATTTGTAAAACAAACATTCCCTAAATCATAATACTAATTAACAACTAAAACCTAAATTAATCCTAAATTTAACTAAAACAAATATGGAAATTAATTAGAAAATGATGATGTTATTGGAGAAGGGAGACAGGTGGCTGGAGGTGGTTGTCAATGGTCGCCGGAATGACAACTACTTTTGCTGGAGGCAGAGGGAGCAACGGTGACAGTAACAACGACAGCGACAGCAGAATGCTAGTGGTGGCCGGCGCTACGAGAGTGGCTGGCAGAGGAGAGAGAGAGAGAGAGAGAGAGAGAGAGAGAGAGAGAGAGAGAGAGACCAAAGAGACAAACTGGCGAACGACGATAGAGGGCCGTTGGAAGGGGCTACGTTGCCGAAGAGGACGTTGAGGAAGACATAAGATGAGAGGGTTAGAGAGATTGTGGGAGACAAGAGGGTGTGAGAAAAATAGTGTGTGTGTAGTTCAAAATGGGGGGAAAGAGGGTTTGCAGTTCGAATTTAGGACACGTTTACGATCATATTGAACGGCAGATAAATCTGACAGAAAAGTTTCACGGATGCTCTAAAACACAACATTTTACTAACCAAGGTTACTGTCGAATAAATCCAACGGTAAATGACGCACCAATTTTTTGTTTCTCCCTCCATTTATTACCGACAGAATTTACCGTCGAAAAACAAAATCCACTGGTAACTTTTTTACCTGTCAAATTAAATATCAAATCCGCTGGTAAATTTGTCGCTAATATTTAATGCTAAAACTGACGATAAATCTAACCGTATTTAATATTTTTTTGTAGTGTTTTCACTGGATCACTTGAGTTAAAGAAAGAGCCATCATTGTAGGTATTTGCATTCTGAAGTTTGGTAGTAATAACAGATTTTTTTCTAAAGTGGGTAGTCAATTCATGTAGGTTATAGCGAAGATTAATCCCTTGAAGTTAATTAACCTGTAGCAGGAAACTATTACCCAGTAAGGCTTTCACTCCATTTATTTTTCATGTTGGTGATGATTAGTATTTGGTTGTTCTAAAAATATTTCATATATCTTTATTTTGTGTCTCCTTTTGCAGCTTAATTTAGGAATTTATATTAAGGATAGGAAATCTAAATTCTCAGTCTTAGTTGATCGTGCAACTGGTGGCGCGAGCATCAGAGATGATGAGGTGAAACTAATTGATTCGATGAAAAACGAATGTCCATGTTAAGACATATATATGTTTGACTGAAATGCAGATAATTTTAAATCGTAACATCATTTTCATATTAGGTAAGAGGAAACAATTACATTGGCATCCACAAACTAGGTGGTTCTCATTGGCGCTGTTCAACTGGTCAAGAAATTTACTCACAAATCGTATTGACTTTTACACATGAGGTATGCCTTCATACAATGGCATGATTTACTCAAATATGTTATGCTATATTTCATTTCCAATTTACCATATAACATATATTCGATATTGAATAATTGATCAGAACATAGAAAATTGAAAGTCCTCATATTTGAACAAAGGAACCGTGATGGACCCAAATTACAGCTTGCCTCCCAATGTTGCTTTGATAACTCTTG
This sequence comes from Arachis hypogaea, assembly GCF_003086295.3. NCBI lineage: Eukaryota > Viridiplantae > Streptophyta > Magnoliopsida > Fabales > Fabaceae > Arachis > Arachis hypogaea. The sequence goes on from NC_092054.1 coordinate 23,565,190, forward strand.
AGGTGCACTTAGCTACAGTAGCTTTCTGCGCTTGCATTGCACCCGTGCGTGCGCAACTTATACGCATGCTTTCTTACTCAATGCATTTTGTAGGAATTGGATTATGGTAGTGTGCTTCTTCGTTTGACATATCTATATGAGGTATTATAATTAGCAAAAATCACTTGATGCTAACTTTCTTTCTGCTACCGAATTACTCAGTTTCTCTCGTGTCTTTTCAATGCTAAACCACTAAGGTGAAGATGCTCAGTATTCAAGTTTGGCCAAAGTTGAATTGAAGAGAATGTTTGCCTTAAAAGAGGTAACTTAATGCTCTCCCATAGATGAGTACTGTTCATACCCTGACCCAATAAATAAAAGTCAGGTCCAAGAAGACCAAAAAGGAGGTCGGACAATGACGTGGAGGTCCAGCTCTGCTCGACTTAAACGAGTAACTGCCTCCTTTAATCTCTCCTACTATCTTTACCTCATTTAGAAGGTAGATTCCAACAAACTCCCAAGATAAAGGAAATGCTTATCTATCAGAAAAGATAGAACTACTCCAACAACGGTGGTTATCCACTCTATTATAAATACATTAACACCCCTAAGGTATATTCACGTTCTACTCTACAAAAAACCTACTAAAAATCCTTGCTAACTTATGAATCGGAGTCTCTTGCAGGTACCACCCCCCACCTCCTCACGAGGAACTCGGACAAGCGGTATCTCGACATCAACAAGTCAGACGCTGCCATACAAAGAGACCTGGACCTCACGTCCAGGCCTAAATCAATGTTTCAGGTAACTCTCGGAACAAGTATAATAAAATGTGGATTTTTGAAATTTTGAGAACAATGTACATAGCATTAGTTAGTATAAGGACCCTCGTTACAACAAAAATTAACATCTTGTTTCTCTTTGACTATTAGTTTGTAATAGGATTAAGATATTATGCCTTTAACCTGGGCAGGAAAAATTGTTTGCAGTCTTCATGGTGTGTTATGCATGGAAAAAGTTCTTTGGTGTATTATGATGAGAAAGGAGAAGATGGATTATTTGCCGGATTATCAAAGTAAGTATTCATTGATATTATTTATGAAATTCGATTGTTGTATTTTGATTTGTTTGATTTCTATTTTCACTCCAATTAACCATCAGTTCAGCATCTGCATTCTCTTCATTCATAATGTAAATTTTGTAATGTAGTAGATATAATATAATATATTTTGATTTATGTTATTTAGACTAAAAATATATCTAACTTATAAAGTAAATTTTATGATTTAAATTACTTGAATTTATCTTTTTTTAGATTGATTTTGTGATTATCATTATTTTTGGACATAATTATGCTTTAAAAAAATAAATCTCACAGAAAAAAAAAAACCTATGATCACGATTTTAAAATAGCATGACCATAGATTAGGTTATGGTTACGGTTTTACAAAAAAGAGGCTATAGAGTAAGTTTTGGTCATGGTTTTAAAATAGTCATCTATGGTCACGCTAAAACCGTGACCATAGATTAGGCTATTGTTACGGTTTTACAAAAGGGTGACCATAGAGTAATATGGTCACGATTTTACAAAAGGATGGTCACTGTTTTAAAATAGCATGACTGTAGAGTAAGCTATGGCCATCCAAAACCATGACCATAGATTAGGTTATAGTCATGGTTCTACTAAAGGGTGACCATAGAGTAAGCTATGGTCATGGTTTTACAAAAGAATGACCATAGAGTAAGATATAGTCACGATTTTAAAATAGCGTGACCATAAATAAGCTGTGGTCAAGTTAAAACCGTGATTATAGATTAGGCTATGGTCACAGTTTTACAAAAGGTGACCATAAAGCAAGCTATGGTAACGGTCTTTATGCGTGATCATAGAGTGATAAAAAAAACGTGACCTAAAGTGTGAGATAAAAAATACTAGAATCGTAACAAAAAAAACTATGATCATAGATTATAAAACTGTGACTATAGATTTATGACCATGTCAGAATAGGTCACGATTGAAAAACCGTGATCTAAAGTCAAAAACAATAACTATAAATTTATGGTCACTCTTTTTACTAATTTGTTTGCTGTAACTATAGACCATTTTTGTAGATCAACCTACTAAGTGCAAGTTTTTTGAGCAAAACTACACGAAGAAAGAAGATCACAACAAGTAGGTTGACGCACACTCCAAGAATGTTGCTGTGAGATTTTTTCTTTTTTTTTTTTTAGCATGTCTCCTATTTTTTCAACTTAGACATTACATATATTCATTGTATATTTAATTGGTTATGTTAATTTATGTCAGTACCAATTCGAGGTGTCCATTTGAAAAATCAAGGAAGAAAGTGCTAGCCAAATCACTGTGGAAAACCAAAATTGCCTCCAATTTCAGGGGATAACAAGTAGATGCAGACTGTTGGCGGCTATAAACATGGAAAAGTCTACAACTCTACATGATATCGGGCGTGTCAACACCACCATGTCTCGTTTCCGTGATGCTTAGGCGCCAGAGGACCACCCTTGATTCATGCTTGATACATTCTAGTTAAATGCCTTAGGTTATATGATTATGTTTTTTATGAAATAGATATAATTTGGTTTATAGATTATTTATTTCCTTTTGCTGAAGTGATAACGGGGAAAAGAAAAAAGGTTTGGCTAACATGCTTTAAGGAACATAATAAAGTTACTATTATTAAAAAAAATTAATTTATAATTTTAACATGTGCTTTTAAAGTACAAGTTAGATAAATCGAATTAAAGAAAAAAGATAATTTTATTATCTAATTTATCCCTCTTAAATATATTTATATTTTGATGAGTAAATAATTAATTATTTTTGAATAATAAGAGACTATGTCTAACAGCTTCACTAGAATTTTAACATAAGTCAACGATCTGAAGCAGTGTAGCACTAAGAAAGTTAAAAATTGAGAAGAGATGGATCTCAACCAGCAAGGAGAGTCCATGAAAATTGGTGCGGATAGTTCCTTTGGACCTAATCATCTACCGGTGATATCGTATAAAGAATCTCTTTTGTCTTCCTTTGGGATTACCATGGAGGAAAACATCAAGGACGTGACGGAGAAAGCTCTTAATCCTGAGGATCGGTGGTACATAGATGTGGAGAATTTGCTAAAGAGAAACAAGGCCTTTGACCATTGTCTGAATATTCCAGTATCTAAAGAGGAATATGACGAATGATGCAAGTCATGGCATGTTTTTCTGATTGTCAAAGTGCTGGGAAAACAAGTTGGTCTGGGGTTCATGGAACAACATCTAAACAGAGACTGAGTTAAGAAAGGTAAGATAAATATTGTTATTGATATGGACCGTGACTATTTTCGGGTTCACTTTTCAGATAAGGAAGACTATTAGCATGCTCTCCTGGATGGACCTCGGATGATCGCAGGGCATTATCTGATTGTCCAAAGGTGGAGGCTGATGGAAGATTTCCAAAACTCGGCAAATGCACCAAATCGTATCAAGTAATACCACAATGAATGGATTATCGTTTCTACAGGAATTAGTGGACTAAGCAACAATGATTAATTGATTATTCTAACTAGACAAACCAAAACAGAGGAATGATGAATCAAACGTGTAAGCAGGGGATCAAAGTAAATAGCAAAATAGTGAATAAAAACAATAGTGATTAGAATGCTAAGGTTTCAGAGATGTTCACTCTTAGAAAATCAATCCTTGTGTTCATTTATTTAAGGCATGCAGAGATCAATTCACAACAAATCATAAGTAATATTCTAATTCCTTGGTAATTCAATTTCTTTTTGAACTAATTAGCTAATTCCTTAGTCAATTACTTAAGAAAAGAGGTGAAGCACAATTCTAATTTATATTCACATAAAGTTCAAGAGTGATCCTAGGTTGAATTATATGTCACTTATTCGAACTAGTTCTAATCCAATTGAAGATTATGAGAATTATAAAGTTGCACACTTTTTTAAACCACTATTCTTAGTTAATATTAAAAAGTTATGTTAAAGAGTTTTTAAACTAATTCCAATATTAAATTTTCTAAAGTAATACTAAAATCCAAAACGGAGTTAGAATATTTTTCAACAATTCTAATCTTGAGGGATGAAGAACAAAAACTTAATCATGAAATAGATCAAAGCATTTGTCTCAAAATAAAGTAAACACTTAGATTAATAATCCATAAAAAGATGAACAGAACTCCTAACCTTAACAGAGGAGATTAGTTGCTCATGGTGGAATAAAACCAAAACAGTGATGGAAAGTAACGTGAGACGTAAAGTGGTCTGGTACCTAAGTTGTGTTGTTCATGGAATCGTTCCTGGACTTATTTAAATTCTAAGCTGAAACCTAAAATTCAAATTCAAAACAAAATCAAATCAAATCAAATCAAACCTTTTCCTAATTAATTTAAAACTTAAGAGTGATCTTCTCTTTTCTAATTGAGATTCAAAAGTTGGTGTGTTACTTTTTTGGAATCAGGGACTTGCAACTTAATCTTGGATTTGAGTGAAGTGTGTGGCATTTGGTGGAAGTGGAGTGGCTTGCCAAGGTGTTTTAGAGGTCACTGGAAGTTGGCCCAAGGAGTGGTTGAATGAGTGTGCGCATGGCGTGTATGGGCATGCATGGGCATGAAGTTGGGAGGCATGGAGTGTTCCTTGGATAATGGCCCAGCATGCCACGCCACGCCACTCCAAGGAGGAGGACACGGCGTGTGGTGGCATGTAGAGGAGTATATGGGCATGTGGGAAAGTGGTTGGGTGTGTAGGGGATGTTGCATGCCTTCGAGGGGGCACCTCCAGGGGACTTTGGTGCATAGAGAACGTGTAGAGGGCGTGTATAGGCATGGCACACCGAGCTTCTTTGCGCTAATTTTTTTAGCTCAAAGGTGAGGGTCATTCATAGCCCAAACAGAACGTTTACTATAGACATATGCATATTGTTTTGAAGATCTAGATGTTAGATTTCTAAGGCCACTAGAACTGCCTCATTTGAACCTTTGTAACTCAAGTTATGCTCACTGGAGTATGAAGAGGTCAATATTGACAACATTTGCAAATTCTCTTTGAACTTCCCTTGGAATTTTTTTCAATTCTTGATTCCCTGAGAGGTTGCTTCTTTTTGCATGCCCCTTCCTTGGTTCTTCTAGGGACTTCTTTGGTTGTCCTTCTCCTCCTTTGTTCTTGTCTAAAATCTTTCAACAACTTCCTAAACATATCAAAGCTCAAAGCAACTCCAAGAAACATTAATTAAAGCACAAAAATCTCAATTAAAATAAGGAAATCACTAACTTTATTCAAGGAAATAATAAAGAAAACAACTAAATATGCTCATGCATCACAACACTAAACTTAAGATATTACTTATCTCCAAGCAAGAAAAGAACTATGCACAAAGGATTCTCTAATTAAAGTGAGTTGAAGAATTGTTCCATGAAGTTTTGGTAAGTGAAGTGATCAAGTGACAATGGGGTAAATTCCAAATTGTGTGATCATGTATGGATTCCAGTGCTTGCTAGCCCTGCAGTTGAAAGTCTTAGAGTTTAGAAATTTCATTCAGATGATACATAGGGGTCTCTTTATAAGTTTTCATGTTGAAGATAACTTTTCACTTTCTTTTTTTGTTGTGATCATTATTTTTTTCTCAGGTATACTTATTTTCTTTTCTTAGCTCTTTTTGGGGGGTTATTTTCACTTGGCTTTAACCCTAAATGTTCTATCTCAAGGCGATTTTTTAAGATGTGTTTTCAATCGACACTCCTGAACCAGATAGTTCATGGTATCGGGTGATGAAGTACCCCTCGGATTTACTTGCTCAAGCCTCTTTCTTTGACACAGCAATACCACAAGCACTTAACTAAGAAACTCTTTGAGTTTTGTTTCTTTTTAACCTTCTTAGCTATTAATGCTCAGAGTCTTGGGCATTTTTCTTTATTTTTCTTTTTCTTTTCTTGCTACTTCAAGGTTCTATAGATTTTTTAGAACCTCCATAATATTTCTCTAAACTCCATTCCATATCTTAGAGCTCCCCATGCAAGTTTTTACAAACATGAAACCTCATTACACAATCACACTACCAGACTTCCACTTTTCTTAATCTTGCTTGCCCCAAATTCTAAAAAAATTTCTTCAATTTTTTTCCTTCATAAGCTCTTTGTTGCATGCTTAAAGATATTGGGTACAAAAAATTTCAAAAGTAATGTGAAATTGATGCATTCACATCTTTAGTAGTTTATATTATGTTTTTCTTATGTTTTTCTCTTATTTCTATATGTTTAATTATTTAATCTTCTTCTAATCTCGTCACTTATAGTGTCATTTGCTACTGAGTATTTTCAAAGTGTATTGAAGAAAATACAGGATTAAAAAGGTGAAAATCAAGTAGCAAAGAGAGGATGATCAAAGAGCAAGCAAAGTACGTGAGGATCCAAGCCATGCAAAGGAGCTGAGGCATGGGCGTGCCACGCCATGGCTAGGGCATGCCACGCCTTGGAGAGAAGATAAAGAAGGCATGCAACACCTGGAGCAGGGGCGTGCCACACCCTAGGAGAAGAAGCAGAGGCATGCAACGCATAGAGCAGGGCGTGCCATGCCCTGGAATCAAGAAGCAGAGGTATGCCACGCCAGGTGAGGGTGTGCCACGCCCTAAAAAGAAATCCAAAGCCCTGGGAGCAACGCAAGCCAGGCATGCACGCCTATGGCAGGGCATGCCATGCCCATAGAGGAGAATGAAGCTGGCGTGCCACATGGTGAATAGAGCGTGCCACGCTTGAAGAAGAAAACCAAGCCCTGGAAGGAGCCCATGCTGATGCATGAGCATCCTTTCTTTAATTTCTATTTATTTTAGATACAAATTTGTTGAGTTTTAATTAGATTTTAGTGTTTGAATCCTCTTTAGATGCTACTTTGAGTTGCTTTAGTGTTTTAATTATTCCAGGTGAAGTTTAGATCGGTTTGGCGGAGTTCGCGTGTAAGAAAAAAGAAGAGTTTGGAAGCTACCAAGCTGGCGCTAAACGCAGCCTGGGCATTTAGCGCCAGCAACTCAAATGCAAGGAAGCTCTCTGCCTATTAGGGCGCTAAACGCCAAGCCTGCCGTATAGCGCCAGCAAGCCAGAATTGAAAGAAGACTTTCTGCCCTCTAGGGCGTTAAACGCCGAATCTGGCACAATACGGATCAAACTTCACCAAAGGAGCATCTTTAGTTGGATTTGACTTTCAATTGCTATATTTTATTTTATTTTAGTTATTTTTATTTACAAACAAAATCTTTTAGCTTTAGAATTTATTATTTTATTTTAGTTTCAAATCAAATTAGGTTAGGTATAAAAAGAAAAAGATTTAGCCCTTTGGGGGGATTCTCACTTACGAACTTTTACACTTTTGGAGCCTTAGTTTTCTCTTTGAGTCATGAGCCACTAAACCTCCTTGGTTAAGGTTAGAAGCTCTGTTTATTTCTATGGATTAACACTATTATTATTCTATTTTAATTAATGTATTGATTCAGTTTCAAGGATTACTTTCGTTCTTCATCTTATGAATCTGGGTATATTGGAAGAATAATCCTTGTTCTATATGAATTCTTGTTGATTCTTGGAAAAGTTATCTCACTTGAACAACCTTATGTGATCCCTTAGGAGTTATACAACATAGCGGCAAAGGCCTCCACCTCTGCTAGATTGGCCTTTCCCCACCTCATCTTCCGCCTATGTAAGGCCGCTCAAGTCAGCATTGATGGAGACACCCCTATTGACATTGAGAGGCCAATCACCAAGAGGGGGGTATGGAGTATACCAAGGAGCTTGGACGAGCACTGCCTCAAGAGCCAGTTCTCCCTCCTCAACAGGAGCAGTCTGAGATGCCTTAGGTATATTATTTCCCTCTACGTGATTATTAGGATCAATTGACCACATCTATTGGATAGTTGACATCATTAGTCGATCAGCTGAGGATAGAGTATGAAGACCACTCTGCCCTCCTCCATTAGCTAGTGGGGGAACAGTAGAGCGAGAGTTGGAGGAGTTGAGACGCTTGAGAGGATCCCTGGGAGGGAGCGGCCACCATGATTGAAATGGTTGAGTTTCATTATCTGCTGCTTTACTTATTTCTTATTTTTCCAGTTATTTTATCTTGCTTTTCGTTATCTATTTGAAGTATTTGCATGATTATTAGTAGTATTTTATTATTTTTCTAGCTTAGTTATTTAATTTGGTATTTTATGTTTATTCTAAAAAATGTCTCATGTATTGCTCACTGAACTTGAAAAATCAAAAGAAAAAGAAAAGAAGTAGTAAAATGCATGAGACTTGAGTTATATATTCTGAGTTGTCTTGATAACTTTGTTGTGGTGGTATTATCTATGATTCTGAATGTATGAAGTGAACAGTACATAGTTGATATTGAAGTTAAGAATGCTGATTCTTGAGTATAGGAACTTAGAGAAATATTATAGATTCTCTAAATTGAGTAAGAAATTGATCCTTGAAACAAAAACAAACAGCAAAAAGAAAAAGAAAATAAAAAGCAAGGTCCAAGACTCTAAACATCAATTGTTAGGAAGGTCAAACATGATTAAAAGCTCAAAGAGTTATTTTTCTAACCACATGCTCGTGGTGTGAATGTGTCAAGTAACCCTTGAGACAGAGTACTAAGAGTCGAGACCAAGTGCAATTAAAGAGTACGCCAAAGGCTTTGAGCACCACTGACTGAGAGAAATTAAAAGAAATAAATTAGAACTCAAAGAGTTCCCCAGTTACGTGCTTGTGGTGTTTTTGTGTCAAGTTAAGTTTAAGACAAAACATTTAGAGTCACGGCTAGACTCAAGGTGCAAAGCACCAAAGAAAAGACAAGAAAAAGTTGTGTTCAAGGATTAATCAGAGCTTAAAGAGAAAGAGAATCCATAATATCATCCGAGTTCTAGTTCTGAAGGGCATCAACATTTCTGGGCTTCAAAGGATAGTGAGATGCCAAACCTATTCAGAATTACAGAGTCATTAACCCCACTCAGTAATTGGACAGGAGTTTAAATGAACATTCAAGACGATTTCTCTTCTCATTCCTATATTGTTTTTAGTTGCTTGAGGACAAGCAATAGTTCAAGTTTGGTGTTGTGATGCGTGAGCATCCTTTCTTTATTTTCTATTTATTTTAGATACAAATTTACTGAATTTCAATTAGATTTTAGTGTTTGAAGCCTCTTTGGATGCTACTTTGAGTTGCTTTGGTGTTTTAATTATTTCAGGTGATGTTTGGATCGCTTTGGCGGAGTTTGTGTGCAAGAAAAGAGAAGAGTTTAAAACCTGCCAAGCTGGCACTAAACGCGAACCAGCAACTCAGAAATGCAAGAAAGCTCTCTGCCCATTAGGGCGTGCCAGCAAACCAGAATTGAAACGAGATTTTCTGCCCTCTAGGGCGCTAAACGTCGAATCGGCGTTTAGCAATATGAATCAAACTTCACCAAAGGAGCATCTTTAGTTGGATTTGACTTTTAATTGCTATATTTTATTTTACTTTAGTTATTTTTATTTACAAACAAAATCTTTTAATTTTAGAATTTATTATTTTATTTTAGTTTCAAATCAAATTAGGTTAGGTATAAAAAGGAAAAGATTTAGCCCTTCGGGAGGCTTTTCATTTACGGACTTTCACACTTTTGGAACCCTAGTTTTCTTTCTGAGTTATGAGCCACTAAACCTCTTTGGTTAAGGTTAGGAGTTCTATTTGTTTTTATGGATTACCATGATTATTATTCTATTTTAATTAATGTATTGATTCAGTTTCAAGAATTACTTTCATTTTTCATCTTATGAATATGGGTATATCGGAAGAATAACACTTGTTCTATATGAATTCTTGTTGATTTTTGAGAAAGTTATCTTACCTGAATACTAGCTTAAAAGTAAATTCCTCTCAAACTGCTAAATATATAAATTAAAACACGTATACAAATTTATGCAAATATATATTAACTAACTTAATGATCAACTTTTTTATATTATAAATAATTTTTTATAATCTATACTTATATACATTTTAACTTTTTAAACAAGTTTTTTTTTTTGTTTTTTTTTTACGGTATCCTCTAATCTAATAGGTTAAAGATTAATCTGCTATGGTATTGAGTTTCATTTAAAAATTTATTGTTGGTCAATAAATTATTGTATACACAATATAAAATTTAAATTTTTGATATTTATTTAAATAAATTTATAAACTAACTACTAGATGAATCTAATTTGATTGTAAGTATTATTATTATTATTATTATTATTGAAAAAGAGAGAGAGGAGGGGGGGGGGGGGGGGGTCCATTTAGCTAAATGGCGGAGCTTCTGTTGCCTTAATTTATGTCAATCTTGTGCAAGTTCATTTCCACATTTGAGCGGGACAAGTGGACAACCGGACAAGGGAGAAGGAAATAAATATCATAATGATTTGCTTCGTTATGTTTTTATTAAGGGTCTTCCTAATAACATGATTAAATTAGTTTTCAGTTTTCTAATGAGTCAAACAGAAATACGAAGCCAACCAAACTTTTTTTTTATCCTAAGTCTAATTAAGGTAATTTTATATATGCGTGATTGCATTTTTGTTTTTATTCTCCTCTTTCTTCGTTATTGATCATTATTACTGTTTTTTTTTTTTATTATTATCTCTTTTTTTTTCTTTATCTTCTTTTTACTCTCTTTTTACTTTTTTTTTTTATTTTTTTTCTTTTTTTTTCGTCATCTTTTCTTTTTTTTTTTTTTTTCTCTTTTAATATCACATTATCATTACTATTGTCATCATCAACATCATTTTTTTTTCTTAATTTAATATCACAGAATTAGTTACCGATAACAAAAATGACACAAAAAATCTGTTAAAAATACTAACACCAAAACTTTTAATAAATAACATAAAAAATTTATAAAGAACTATAAATCTAAAATATTAATTTATTTAACTAATAAAATACATTTAAATAAATATATTTTGAAACTAAAAAATTCAATAATTTATTACAAATAATATAAAAATAATTAGACTTCTTATATATGAATTTAATACCACTCAATTAGTTAAATGATAAGAAAAATTAGTTAAAAAAGTTTCTGTATCAAAATTAAAAAATTTTAATACTACTTTTTTAATAAATTCTCCATAATTCAATTTTTTTTTTCTTTTTCTTTACTTTCTCATATTATCTTTTTCTTCTTTTTTTATTCTTATTTTACATTCTCATCATTCTTCTTGTTTTATCCTCTTATCAAAAATTATGTTACGGTTAAAAAATTTCGGTGTCAAAACTAAAAAATTTCTTATGTCGCAGTAAAAAATTTTGGTGCTATTTCTAACCAATTTTGCATAATTCAAAAATTTGTGTCATAGTTAAAAAAATTTCGGTGGCAAAATTAAAAATCTTTTTGCATTACGGTTAAAAAATTTTGACGCTACTTTTTTGAATAAATTCCACACAATTCAAAATTACCCATTCTCCTCTTATTCTTTATCATCCTCTTGTTTTTTTCATTATCTTCTTTTTATTTCATCTTCCTAACAAGAATAAAAATACAAGAAAAAATTCATAAAAAAATTAGGCACGCAACAATAGAAGGAATAATAAAAGAACGACAATGATAAAAAATAAAAAATAAAAAAGAACGAATACGAAAAAAAATACATGAATCACGTACATATTGTGTGAATAATTTTTATTAGATCTAGACAAACTTTATTAGATTTAAATGACAAAATTAAAACATTTAAATGTATAATTAGACTGTTAACAAATTAGTTCTTCAATTTTAAATCATCAATTAAATTAATCTTTTCGTTAGTTGATCAATCAATATGTTTGTAACAAAAAAAATTACATAAATCGTTAATTCGTTAACCGTTACGTGACATGTTATTAGGTAAACTAATGTGGTACGAAAAATGTTGAATCAATTGATCTCTCAGGATTATGGGAAAAAAACCGTAAAGAACCAAATTAATTGTTATTTATATTTATTAACTAATTTAAAGAATATTTTCTACTTTTTTTTTTCTTTCTCCCAGAGACAAAATGCCTGTTTAAGTTTCCAAATAAAAGAGATTGGTTTGAGAAGAGATGTTTAATTATTTTACAAATATAAACAAAAGAATATAATTTGTTGCTAAACTAGAATTATAATGATGTAAGTTTCATAACTTTTTTTTTTGTTCGTAATATTTTTTGATAGGTTAGAGCTAATTATAATAATCACATAATTAATTTATATTCTGATAAAAAAATTTACCTAAAGATATTTTTATTAATAATGAACATTACAAAAAGAAACTTTTTATAGAATATACAAAACAAAAGTTAATATTTAATTTTTTTTATATATTCAATGCATTTAAAAAAAATTCGAAAACTTGTCTCACTTATTCTCTTAACCGATATCTTTAAAAAACTCTTAAGAAAATTGTTTAAAATAAGGCAATGAATTGAAAGGGATAAGTTCACCACTCTGAGTGGGCCTTCTGTAATGAAAAGTAACGGTTAGGTGGGGTAAGAAATCTTGTATCATAGATACATCAATCATGAGACATTGAGCAACCACTAAAACTAATGTCACCAATTAAATAACCATTTAATTTTCAGCTTCTGACCCGGCAGTAATGGAGGTGTTGTCATTGATAACAAAAAACCCAAAAGTACGGCCGTCATTTTGATATATAATGATCTAATATTATAGGAAAATTATCAGGTGTTCCAAATACTTTTATGGAACATGGCTGTTCTAATAAGTAAAAGGTTCTCATATTAATTTTGTTCTTTAGCAACTTTTTAAAAGATTCTAAAATCCTCTCAATCAGACATTAAATGACATAAATGGACAGTTATAAGAGGTTCATTGCCCCTTGAATTGCTGGCTTTCAATAACTGGCTTAATTGTTTGTAAAAGTTATCAATAATTTTTTATAAATAATAACTTTATAATTTTTTAAGACAAAAAATAAATAAATAAATTTCAACATAGTAATGATTTAAAAAATATAAATTCTAATATTTAAAACATTTGTATCTATTTATGAGTATCATTTATCATCAATAATTTTAAAATTTAAATTCGTTATAATATACCACTAATCAATTAAATTTCATACTTATCATCTCAATTAAATTAAAATATGATATTTAAATATAATTAATATTTAATTAAAATAGCTATAATAACAACTTTTAATTATAAATATTCAGAATATATAACATTAGATTTACTTAAATATATTCAATAACACTTTTATCAATATTACTCTATTTTACATCTTCTGGATCAAATAAATTATTTAAAATATCTCTAAGTATGTCTAGCTTTAACACAACAACAAATACTTATTTGGTATACATTCTAATATATTATAATTAATAAAGTTTATTTATACTTCTATGTTATATTTTTTGTATTTTTATTCTCAATAATTTTTTTAATTCTTTTCTTTAATTATTTTCAAACATAAACTAAAAAAAATTATAATTAAAATTCAAAATTACACCATAAAATATCATCTTAAAAAAATATTCACACCAATAAATAAAAATAAATTTATCTTCTTATAACTAAGTATACTAGATAATTATATTATCTATTACATAAAAATACTAGAAAATACACATAAATCAATATAGGCAAAATTAATATTATAGGCAAAAATACTAGTTTTGTAACTAAATCTGTATAGTTACAAAAACGTTGAAATTAACAGAATATTTTGTTAAATTATACAAAATATTATGTTAATTCTAGTATTTTTGTCACGACAGAAACTTAATTATAAAATCTGATATGGTATAATAACTCAATCGAAAAGAAAAAAAGTATATGGACTTAATTGAAAATTCAAACTATAAGGATCGGCAAAATAATTAAACTAATAAAATATAGAGTTTAATTTTTTATGCTCGGATAGTGTAAAATGTTTTACACATTCATATAACCACATCCGTTTTTTGGATAACCATTCACGCGATCAATGAAAATAGTAATTATTTTTATGATGTGGTACTTATGATTAAATGCATATGTAAAATTTTTTACGTATCAATTAAATTTTAAAATATATCCATGATTTAAAGTTATTTTTTTATATTTAAATATAAAAATTATTTGTTACATTATACACAAATTAATCGTAAGCAAATATGCAAATATTTTTTATTTAAATTTAAATAAAATACTAATATACTTTTATAATGAAAAATTTAGATAAAACATATGAAATCTTAAGTTCAAATTTCATCATTGTCAGAGTCTCGCTCTAATTGTTATATGTTACGCTATTTTTATTTGAGATTATTCAAAAACTAATGAAGCAAAATATATATGTTTAAATTAATATATTTTAATTTCATCCGATTTCACAGTCTTTTATATTAATATTTTATTTGAGTCAAACAGTATATATTTTTATTAATATTGTAAAAGTTTTAAGATCCGTTTAAAAAAAGATTACGTGATATGCAGCTTTGACTCGCATAATTTATTTAGTTATGGCTAGACTCAGAAAGAAGTCTTAAAAATCTTTCTACAAGTGTCAATTTTATCAGAAGAAAATTGGATAAGGCCATAATGGAACTACCAATTAAAGACCATCTATAAACCACTCAAATTGCACACTCACAACATGTTTTCCATCTCAATCTTGACCGTTAATATTTTTTATATTAAATCTGAATGATTAAATAAATTGGAACGAAAAAGTTCTAGATTTGTACGATGGAATAGGTAATAAGCTTCTAATATTATATTATTTTATTAAAAAAATATAAGTTACTAACATATCATCTGTTAATTTATTATCAATAATAATTAATTATTATATTTTAAAGACATATATAAAGAGACACATCCAAAAAATATATCTATAAAGACATTTCTATTAAATACAGTCATAAAAGAGACCTTTTTATTAGACACATTCACAAAAACACCTCCATTAAACATATTTATAAATAAGAATTGACAGAAGTTGGTAGAAATACTGTTGGTAACGTAGCGGAATTGTATTTTATTTTGTGTAACTATACAGGATTGAATCATTCTTTTACCCAATGTAAGACTCAATTCTTTTCATTAACAATTTGTAAATTTCTCTAAAGAGGATTGGCTAATACCAAAGTAGCAAAGTGGGAAAATAAATTAAATTGAAGAAGGAGGAGAGAACGATTGAGAGGAAATTAATACGAAAAGAAAAATCAAATTATAGTAATTTCAAAAAAAAATATTAGTTAAAAAATAATTAATTTTCTAATTAAACTCTAACAGAAAATAAGTAAAAAAATAAGTATAGAGAATAAACTTTAATTAAATAATATTAATTAATTTTTTCTTTATTTTAAAAGTATTGTTTGACTTTTCATTTTTTAGAAAATTTAAAATTTAAATTTAAAAAATAATTAAAAATTAACTGATATTAATTAAAGAATTTAATTTTAATATATTATTAATATAAAATAATTTTATACGTATATTTAATTATATAATATTATATCAATATAAATAATTATTTTTTGTAAATAATTATTAAAAAAATAAATATAATTACATAATTTATAAAATATTTTATATTATTAATATATTAAAATTTTAATTTTAATTAAAAAGTTAACTTTTTAATTAAACTAGTAAAAGAAGTTGACCCAAAATACGTAATAAATTAATTAATATAAATATCGGATAACTATTAAGTAGCCTGGACTGATGACTGTGGTCAACTTTTGGGATAGGGACTCACAGCAAATCAGCAATCACCAATTTTATGTCTCTATTTTGTCCCTTTCTTGAGTTCCCCAAGGGTATCCCATAAGCAACCCCAATCAAAAGAGAAATTATTGTGTTCTCATGGCAAATCTCTCTTCTTGCTCTCTTCCACTAGAGAAACATATCTTCGAAAATAAATCTCTTCACATCTTTTTTATTTGAGGGAGTAAAATATATTTTTTTATAATTAATTTTATAAATAAAATAAAAAATATTAAAAATATTAAAAATTATATTTTATTTTTTTAATTAAAAAAATAAAAAGATTCGTTTCTTATATTTTTCAAAATAAAATTGATTAAATTTAAAATTTATTATCATCATAAATTTAAAAATTAGTGTTTCAAATATATATTGGCACCTTCACCGGATTGGATGTCAGTTACCTTGTCAATTTAATTAATAATATATATAATAGTGTGTAAAAATTAGGATAAATTACATAAACAAATTGAATAGGTTCTAAATTTATATAAATGTCCTAAATACAAAAAGATTATATGAATATTTTAATTATATATTTATATAAATTAAATTTAATTATTTAATTTACACTTTTTTAATGTAAATCGAATTCAATTGATTCTAATTAATAGGTATACTAATAAATTAAATTCATTTAGTAAGAGCAGTTTTTATGGAGATAAATCGAAGTTATAAAAGTCAAATCACGTGCAAACTCTAAAGTAAATTAAATTCATTGATTTTGATTTAATGATTTTGAAGCCATGCATCATAAATTAAAACTATTTAATTCAATTTAGTGTATTTGATACAAGAATAAGTAAATTGAATACATTACAAACTTTTATAGTACTCATCATATCTTTTAATCCATTTACAATAATTACATAAAATGCATACAATAAAAAATTTTAAAATTTTATAAAAATATTTAATTTAAAATTATTAAAATTTTAGTTATAGTCCTTAGAAAATGAATAATTATGATAAAATTTTTAAAATTATAACAATATATAAATACAAAATGAATGAACCATTTAATATGGTACAATTAATTTAAATAATTTTGTAAATTTTAAAACTTTTTTAGAAAATGTTAGGAGTACTATAAAAATTCTTTTAATAAACCGATTTACATAAATTGACCTACAAATTTTGATAGTACTCATAATATCTTCTAAAAAATTTTTAAATTCATTTATTTTATATTTATATATTGTTAGAATTTTTAAAAATTCTTATGATAATTATTTATTTTTTAATGACTATAACTAAAATTTTAATAATAATTTTAAATTAAATATTTTTATAAAATTTTAAAATTTTTTATTGTAAATATTTTTTGTAATTATTGTAAATAGCTTAGAAGATGTTACTAATACTATAAAAATTTGTAATGTAGTAAATCGAATTAAAGTGGTTTCGATTTACTATGCATGAACATCTATCAAAACCATCAAATCAAAACCAATAAATTCGATTTACCTTGGGTGTAGTTCGACTTTTATAACTTCGATTTATTTTCGTAGAAGTTGTTACTACTAAATTGAAATTTACATCAAATAGTCCAAATCAAACTTAGTAGATTCGATTTACATAGAAAAAATAGTTTCTAAACATGTGCATGTAACATGATCCTATGGGCTATTTCGCTAAAAATAGTTTTCATTGTAAATCGATTCTAATGAATTCGATTTACTAGTACACTTCCTAATTTAAATCAATTGAATTCGATTTATATTAAAAAAGTGTAAATCGAATTAATTGAATTTAATTTATATAAATATACAATTGAGACATTCATGTAATATTTTTATATTTAAGATATTTATGTAAATTTAGAACTCATTTATCCCAAAAATTAAATTAAATTTCTTTTATAAAATTGTGTTTAAAAAGCTTAGAATCAAAATTCTTTTGAGAATTGAATTTTTTATTTTAAAATATAAAAAATACATAAATTAAAATTTTTTTGAAAATTTTAATTCTTATTTTTAAGTAAAAAATAAATCAAACTCAAATAATTCTGATTTACAAATTTATTTTTATAAAATTTGTATTTAAAATTAAGATGTTCAAATTAATCATATTATAATTTGATATTTTAAATATACCTATTTTTCTTTTCTCTCACTCATTTTCTCTTTTCTCTTCTTTTATCCCCTCCAACCTTCATCTGTTTCTTTCTCTCTGCGCAGCACCATCATTTATCATCACATCACACCTTCTCTCTTCTTTTTCCCTCTCTTTTCATTTAAAATTATTATAAAAAATAATTTCTTTAGTTTAGGGTAAAATAATAATACTAAATATATTTTAAAAGTTCATTCTTAATTTAATCTATTATTTCAAATTTAAAAATTAATGTGAAAATTAAATTACAAATTAATTTTTTAAAGAATTCAATTTAAGTTCTTCGCAAAAAAATTTTCAAACACACCCTATATGTCGGTATATTGAGTAATCAAACTTTTGTTCTACGTACATAAATTAATTTGATGATTAATTAATTTGAGTTGGTCGAGTAATCAACTCATTTGTCCGTTTAAATAAGTGTCAGAGATTTGAATTTCACCTTGTGCATGCAGTAATCTATTAACCAGCCACAGACCCCTTAAATGAAGCTTCGATCTGCGACAAATTAATCCTTAGCCTGTCGAGTTAAGAGATATCGTAAACAAAAAAAAAAAAAACTAGATGATTATTGTGCATGAGGCCGAACACAAACATGCTTCATGCATCATTGGATACCCTTTTAGCTTGGAAGTATTTTAACAAAATGGAGTATTAGGGTCAGCAAATTTTATAATTTGTAGTTATTAATTAGTCATTATTAATATTTTTAATGGTTTGAAATTATATTTAATGGTATATAATTGTTTACTTTTTTTTACTAGTTAAGTGCTGGCCAAATTTTAATAAAACTGCTAGTCCCATTGACTTTCTCTTTTAACTAATTTGAAACATGATTTGCTATAAAATATTAGTGTGAGTATGTACGAACAATTTTGGGGAATAGAGATAAGGTATTGCACCCTACGAATTAGGTTCCATTCATGTACATAGGTGACCACTAGAATGGTTGTGTGTAACATTTATAGTTGTAAGAATTAAATCGGTAATTAAATTAATTAACCTATTGATTTAAATTTATTAGTTTATTGGTTCAATCGATAAATTATTGGTTGAATTGATAGAACTGGCCTCACATAAATAAAAATATATAAAATAATAAAAAACTTAAAATTAAAATTTAAAATATATATTTAATAATATTTTAATATGTAAATATTTAAAATATTTAATATTTATTTTAGTAATTATATAAATTCTAATAAATAAATATATAAAATTATAATAAAACAAAAATATTAATAATAAAATAAAAAATACAATATTATTATTAAAAGATAAAATTAATATTTGATATAACTTAATTTTGACTTAATTAAATTATATATAAATTATAATATAATATGAGTTTTTATATTTATTATATGAACAAATATATATATATATATATATATATATATATATATATATATATATATAACAAAAAAATTCTTTTTAAATTGCACTAAGTATTCAATATATAAAATTATTAACACACTTTGTAGTTAGAAGACAATTAGCTTAGTAGTGGAAGTGTGTTTAGCCAACCCTTCCTGAATCTTATAATTATGTCACTTGTTTCTTACTATTATAGAGTACTATTATTATCATTACAAGACAAGCGGGAAATAATGACAGTATTTTAAGGTATTTGCTACCGTTTTAAACCGTCGTAAAACAGAATATCAGCGGTTCAATAAACGTTGTGGTTTACGGGGCGGACATTTGATTTTGCGGTGAGTTTTATGAATTATTGGTATAACCGCCGCAAAACAATATATAGCGGCGGTTTTGCACCGTCTCTATATGATTAACTTTAAATTTGACAATATTTACTGACAATTATGAACCGCCGTTATTTGAGGACCGTTATTTTTTTCAAATTTATTTGGCGGCGGATTTCGCTATCTGATACCGTGAAATTTTTAAATTTATTTTCGCCCGTTTCGTAACTGCCGCTAGTTCCCTGGCTAAATTTCGCAAAAATATTGTGTTTTGCACCATAAATCGACGATGTTTTTAATTTGAATAGACTAGTTTTTTTTTTGTCAATTTTTAGATTTTTTCTTAATATTACAAATCTTATTATTTTCTCAAAATATAAATTGAAGGCGAAACAACATTAAAAAAACTACGAAGCAAAATCATATATAAATATGAATAAAATGTATCCCTTACTAAAAGTTGCATAGTCAACTTTTAGCTGTCAGCTCTGCTTATAGTTCAAGTAGTACCGTTTGAGTCTCCTCTCTTTGAGCTCCATCGTTCTTCTCTTGAAAAGTTGTACCGAAGAGTTGACTAGAAGTCGGTCTGAAACCCACGCCACGGACTCTACCCGGGTGCTCTTTTCCAAAAGCTTGAGCAACCGAATCATTCTGAGACAACAGTCTAGAGGATTCATCATGTTGCTCAATCTCCACAATTATTTCCTACACACATAGATAAGCAAACATAAGTATTTACCAGTTAACGTTAGAACACAACTGCATGGACTTTCACCGCAATTTTATAAATAAAACATATGGGAAACAACTTAGCGATTCTCAACGTATTACTTACACCAATGGCCCGAGCTTCTTCATGGATATAGGAGCCATCACTTCATTTGTGCACTAAGGTCCATAACTCTCCTCTACTAACTTTCCTCTCTTGTAGTTCTGACTGTAACAATATAGTTTAAAAAGTGAATATGTAGACGAAGAGATGGTTCAAGAAGTGAATTCAAACATAAATTACCTTTTCTTCTCTATGCCTTGCCAAGCTTTTTGAACCACCAGTGTGAGTGTATAGTTGCTTCAATTAATTCATAACATTTTTTCTACACTTCTCCTATCATGCCATCAAAAGTAAGAGTTACTAGACACCATTTTTGACCAACTCAATGCAACATAAATAGACTTATTCTATTATGAGTTAAAAATATATTACCTTTGTGTCTTCACTATTGCGATAATCAAGGAACCATCTCCAATGATCTGCACTAATTCCTGGTGGGCGTTCTTCAATATTTTGTTCAATCATTTTTTTAGAGTTGTAATAGTCATGGTACAATCTGCTCCTCATTTCCTCCCAAGATCTCCCTATACTTTTTATAATTATACGCTTGATAATTCCTCTACTATCTTCATCAAAATGGAACATTTCCTACAACGATAAATTTAAATTGTTAGTAATTATCAAATTAATTTTCTCTAATTCAACAATACTATAAGTTTTTACCTTTTACACATTCGTTATAGATCTTGTCCTTGGAGCTAATCTTTCTCCAGTCTTTCTCACAGATTGAAAATTTATTGTAGTCAGCACCTAGCAATCTAAGAACGCCACTCAGTATACCAGCTTCATCTCCAATTGCTTGGAATTTTTTGTTGAATTTGAGTACGATCTTTCTACCGTTATGTGACTTCATAGCTTCCATCACACTCAAACGAGCTTGTTTGATTGTGCCATCGGATTCTGTAAAAAATAGTAACTCTATGTGAGTAACCATTGTGGCCAAGATGCGATGAAATCATAAAAAAAGAGCATACATCATTTTGATTATAAAAGATCCAAGATTTGTATACTAATTGTTTAAACATCCAAAATTCAGTGGTCTTGCATCCCTTGCGCCCGCTTTTGAGCCTTCGATTCAGCAAATAGGTTGTCAATGTGTTGCTAAAAGGAATCTACTTCATTTTTCTCTGGGTCTAAGTCTTCATCGCCCGGCTCTGAGTTTTGAACACCAATTGTGCAAGTCTATGGAGCAGGTTATGGTTCGCTACGGGACGGACGAAATGGGCATAAAGATGTAGCTGCGGGGACATCACTACCACTAGACGGGGGAATTGGACAGTCCACTTGATGGGAGGATGAAGCCGCAGCAACTCCTATTTGAGGTTGCTGACATGCTGTATCTAACTTTGATGTCTTCATGTAATGACCTATCCTAGGCATCTTAATATACTGGGTATCACCAAGGTTATCACTTATACTATTATCAAACTGAAAAAATGTAATAGGAAAATTACAGCATCAAATATCAACACAACAGTAAATCAAAACCAAAAATAGAATAACAATAAATCATTGAATCAATAACAGGTTAAAAGCAAAAAATAGCGGCAACCTTCAAGATAATAATGCAAGCAGACTTGTTCATCGTATTTATTATCAACCCCATCACACCACCAAGAACAACACAGTAGCAGCAGCAAGAACAGTTAAGAGATAACAAACTCAAATTAAAAGTAATTAGCAGCAACAATATTAAGAATACCCAATAAGATTGACTTTACATAGTTCTCAATTTTGAATATTTACATATGAAAATATATTTTTGTTTTGATTACATAGATATTTTAATTTAAGCAAAATAAAAAAAAATCACAGTAGCAACAGCCAACAAACATTAGAAGAAAAAAGATCAGTACTAGTGAAAAGTAAAGAATCAAGAGAAGAACACCACAAAACACCACCAAGAATAACAATTAACAATAGCAGCAGTAATAACAATTAACAGTTAACAAATTTAGATGAACAATGTAACGACCCAATTTTCAATATGTCTAGATCATACTGGAAACTGAGTGCTACCAACTTGTCTTCCTAATTATTATCTATTATTTATTATATGAGCCTGATTCATTGTTAAAAGCGTAGATACTTTGCGAGGTAAATTTTTTTTTGAAAATGTTTGTATTAATATACGGGATCATTCACGATAATTTCGCATATAATAACAGATACAATAGTTATAAACAACCACACTTATATACATCTCAAGTAGTTAACAACATTCAGTTACCCAGCCGTTATCAGAGTATAGATCTTAGTTAGAGCACCCTTAGATATAGCTAGATAATAACTATATACTTATATATACTTACAACCTCCCAGGCCCTGACCTGGTCAAGAAGTCCCTAAGCTGGTGCCCAGGCTAGCCTAGACTCTATACTCACCTAATCCCTCTAAACTACTAAAGCGAGGGAAACTACATTTTAGGTCTTCAAAACTCAAGTCAGGTGGAAAGTCATCAAAAGGCGGAAGATCGTCTACTACTCCTCTGCACGATGATACATCGTCAAAGAGCATCTCACTGGTACTTCATTGAGTGGCCATAAAACAGCAACATCGTACGAAGGACTTAGGCTAAAGTTCATAGATAAACGGGGTGTAGATGTCGGCTGGTCTCACGGTATATACGTATAAACAGAAAACAAATCTCGCTCTAGACTCAGAAGACTACCCAGAGCAGAACTCTTTTGTAGAACAATCATCATTGGACTACGGAAGGATACTCTTGCTTCCATCTGGAGGGGGAAAAGATAGAGAAGGGGGTAAGAACTGGGGAGTTCTTAGTAGGGTGATAAACCACTATTTTATGGTTTATCTTGTGCTAATTTGAGTGGTTTTTACCAACTCTTTACTCACTTATTCATACTATTTGCATGATTTTATAATTCCTTCCTAATTATGTTCTATGATTGAAAACTTGCTTCCTAAGCCTTTAAATTGTGTAGTTTAATTCCCCTTTATACCATTCGATGCCGTGATCCATGTGTTAAGTGTTTCAGGCTTTATAGGGCAGGAATGACTTAGAGGATGGAAAAGAAGCTTGCAAAAATAGAAGGAACACAAGAAATAAAGGAGACAATCAACGAGAAGCGACGCGCACGCATGGCTTATGCGTGCGCGCGAATTGGAGTTTTGCACAGCGACGCGTGCGCGTACCTGACTGGTACGCGTGACACACGAAGATGACTAGCGACGTGTACGTGTGACTGACGCGTACACGTGACATGCGCGATCTACAGAAGTTGCAGAAAATGCCGGGGCCTATTTTGGGCTGAGTTTGGACCTAGTTTTCGGCCCAGAAACACATACTAGAGCCAGGGAACAGTAGAGACTCAAGACACATTCACATTACGCATAGTTTTAGTTTTAGTTTTTGGAATCTTAGAGAGAATTCTACTCCTTCCTCTAGGATTCTTCACATTCATAGTTTTGGAGTTTTAGAGTTTATTACTTTTGCTTGGGATATTGAGAAGAGTCATTACCTCCATTGAAGTCACTATTATTCTAGTTTGCTTTCTTTTTTCCCTTACTCTTTCATATCCTTAATTTTTGTTCAGAATTTGGTGCACAAAATCACAATCACACTTTTGCAATTCCGCACAACTAACCAGCAAGTGCACTGGGTCGTCCAAGTAATACCTTACGTGAGTAAGGGTCGATCCCACGGAGATTGTCGGCTTGAAGCAAGCTATGGTTATCTTGTAACTCTTAGTAAGATATCAATAATAATTCTCAATTTTAAATGGAATGAGTAAAAGAACATGGATTAAATAATACTTGTTATGCAGTAGTGGATAACAGGATGAGGTTTTGGAGATGCTCTGTCTTCTGAATCTCTGCTTTCCTACTGTCTTCTTCTTCACGCACGCAAGGCTCCTTCCATGGCAAGCTGTATGTTGGTGGATCACCGTTGTCAATGGCTACCATCTGTCCTCTTAGTGAAAATGGTCCAGCTACGTGTTTCGTAGGGCTAATCATTTGTCGGTTCTCACCAGTGTTGGAATCAGATCCATTGATCCTTTTACACACTGTCACTGCGCCCAACATTTGTGAGTTTGAAGCTCGTCACAGTCATCCCTTCTTGGATCCTACTCGGAAAACCACAGACAAGGTTTAGACTTTCCGGATCTCAAGAATGCTGCCAATTGATTCTAGCTTATACCACGAAGACTCTGATCTCACAGATTTGAATGCTCTGTTGTCAGGAGAGGCAATCAAACTCGTGAACCAGGAACCAAAGAGATACACACTCAATCTAAGGTAGAACGGAAGTGGTTGTCAGGCACGCGTTCATAGGTTGAGAATGGTGATGAGTGTCACGGATCATCACATTCATCATGTTGAAGTGCGAGTAAATATCTTAGAATAGAAACAAGCGTGATCGAATGGAAAATAGTAGTAATTGCACTAATCCATCGAGACACAGCAGAGCTCCTCACCCCCAACTATGGAGTTTAGAGACTCATGCCGTAGAAGATACAAAATTCAGATGTAAAAATGTCATGAGGTACTAAATGAATCTCTAAAAGTAGTTTTTATACTAGACTAGTAACCTAGGTTTACAGAAAATGAGTAAGCTAAGATAGATAGTGCAGAAATCCACTTCCGGGGCCCACTTGGTGTATGTTTGGGCTGAGCACTGAAGCTTTCACGTGCATAGGCTATTTCTGGCATTGAACTCCAGCTTTTGTGCCAGTTTAGGCGTTTAACTCTAACTTTTATGCCAGTTCTGGCGTTTAACGCCAGAAAAGGGTAAGGAGCTGCCGTTTAAACGCTAGTTTGCGCTACCAAATCTCGGGCCAAGTATGGACTATTCTATATTTCTAGAAAGCCCAAGATGTCTAATTTCCAACGCAATTAAGAGCGCGTCAATTGAATTTCTGTAGCTCCAGAAAATCTATTTTGAGTGCAGGGAGGTCAGAATCCAACAGCATCTGCAGTCATTTCTTAGCCTCTGAATCAAATTTTTGCTCAAGTCCCTCAATTTCAGCCAGAAAATACCTGAAATTATAAAAAAACACACAAACTCATAGCAAAGTCCAGAAATGTGATTTTTGCATAAAAACTAATAAAAATATAATAAAAAGTAACTAAACCATACTAAAAGATACATGAAAATATCACAAAAAAGCGTATAAAATATTCGCTCATCACAACACCAAACTTAAACTGTTGCTTGTCCTCAAGCAACTAGACAAATAAAATAGGATAAAAAGAGGATCAAGTTGCAATAGAATCCCAGTGTTTTAAGTGAAGCTCAAATTCTAATCAGATGAGAGGGGCTAGTAGCTTTTTGCTTCTGAACAGTTTTGGCATCTCACTTTATCCTTTGAAGTTCAGAATGATTGGCATCTATAGGAACTCAGAATTTAGATAGTGTTATTGATTCTCCTAGTTTAATATGTTGATTCTTGAATACAGCTACTTTATGAGTCTTGGCTGTGACCCTAAGCATCTTGTTTTCCAGTAATACTACAGGATACATAAATGCCACAGACACATAACTGGGTGAACCTTTTCAGATTGTGACTCAGCTTTGCTAAAGTCCCCAGTTAGAGGTGTCCAGAGTTCTTAAGCACACTCTTTACTTTGGATCACGACTTTAACCACACAGTCTCAAGCTTTTCACTTGGACCTGCATGCCACAAGCACATGGTTAGGGACAGCTTGATTCAGCCGCTTAGGCTAGGATTTTATACCTTTAGGCCCTCCTATCCATTAATGCTCAAAGCCTTGGATCCTTTTTACCCTTGCCTTTTGGTTTAAAGGGCTATTGGCTTTTTTTGCTTGCTTTTTCTTTTTCTTTTATTTTCTTTTTCTTTTTCGCCTTTTGTTTTCGCAAGCTTTGTTCTTCACTGCTTTTTCTTGCTTCAAGAATCAATTTCATGATTTTTCAGATTATCAATAACATTTCTCTTTTTTTATCATTCTTTCAAGAGCCAACAATTTTAATATTCATAAACTTCACTATAAAAAATATGCACTGTTCAAGCATTCATTCAGAAAACAAAAAGTATTGCCACCACAAATAAATAATTTTGAATTCTTCTCTTAAAAACTTGAAATAATTGCATCTTTATTCAAAGAATCTACTATTTTATTCATGTTTAATGATGAAGAGAAAAATAAATTATAGCTTACTTGGAGATAAAAATAAAGTTAAAAATAAAGACCCTAATTACTAATATTCATATAATTCTTAAGATAGGTTTCTAATAATAAAAGTTATCACAGAGTTAAGATTAGGACTCAACAACCTTTATTTTAGGAGATGGATGCTCCTTCAATATGTGGGGTGTCTAGTCCCTCAAGGGAGAGCCTCTGGCGCTTCAGCTCCTGTAGCTCACGTCACTGGGCATTTTTCTAAACGCCTAGGATGCTGCAATTCTGGCGTTAAACGCCCAGAATGGTATCTTTACTGGCGTTAAACGCCCAGAATGATACCCATTATGGCGTTTAACGCCCAAAATACCCCTTACTGGCGTTTTCGTGCCAGTGAGCTCCTTTTCTCTGCTTTATGCTTTGAATCCTTCTGTAACTCTGTGAACTCCTGCAATTGATAATTAACCTTGAAGATAATTTAAATTAAACTCCTATAATTATTATTTAAATAACAAATAAAGTTTACTAATGGCTGGGATGCCTCCCAGCAAGCGCTTCTTTATTGTCTTTAGCTGGACTTTACTTAGCTTTAATCTAGTCTCAGTTTTGAGCATTCTTGCTCAACATTGCTTTCAAGATAATGCTTTACTCTTTGTCCATTAACAATGAACATTTTGTCAGAGTCAGCATCCTGAAGCTCTACATATCCATAGGGTGACACACTTGTGATCACATATGGTCCCCTCCACTGGGATTTTAATTTCCCAGGGAACAATCTGAGCATAGAGTTAAATAGCAGAACTTTCTGTCCTGACTCAAAGACTCTGGATGACAGTTTCTTGTCATGCCATCTTTTTGCTTTCTCTTTGTAAACTTTTGCATTTTCGAAAGCATTGAGCCTGAATTCCTCTAGCTCATTCAACTGGAGCAATCTTTTCTCTCCAGCTAACTTGGCATCAAAGTTTAGGAATCTGGTTGCCCAGTAGGCCTTGTGTTCCAGTTCCACTGGCAGGTGACAGGCTTTTCCATACACAAGCTGGTATGGAGAGGTCCCTATAGGAGTTTTAAATGCAGTTCTGTATGCCCATAGAGCATCATCCAGACTCCTTTCCCAGTCCTTTCTATGGGTACTTACAATCCGTTCCAGGATTTGTTTTAGTTCTCTATTTGAGACTTCAGCCTGCCCATTTGTCTGTGGATGATATGGAGTTGCCACTTTGTGGTTAATTCCATATCGGATCAGAGCAGAGTCAAGCTGTTTATTGCAGAAATGAGTCCATCCATCACTTATTAGTATTCTAGGGACACCAAATCTGCTGAAGATATGCTTCTGGAGGAACTTCAGCACTGTCTTACTATCATTAGTGGGTGTGGCAATTACCTCTACCCATTTAGATACATAGTCTACTACCACCAGAATGTAAATGTTTGAGTATGATGGTGGGAAAGGCCCCATGAAGTCAATAACCCATACATCAAACAACTCAATCTCTAAGATCCCTTGATGAGGTATGGCGTAACCATGAGGTAGATTACCAGCTCTCTGGCAACTGTCACAGTTACGTACAAACTCTCAGGAGTCCCTATAGAGGGTAGTCCAGTAGAAACCACATTGGAGAACTTTTGTGGCTGTTCGCTCACCTCCGAAATGTCCTCTATATTGTGATCCATGGCAATGCCATAGGATCTTTTGTGCCTCTTCTCTAGGCACGCATTTGCGGATCATTCCGTCTGCACATCTCTTGAAGAGATATGGTTCATCCCACAAGTAGTACTTTGCATCAGAAATTATTTTTTTTGTTTGCTGTCTACTGTACTCTTTGGGTATGAATCTCACAACCTTAAAGTTTGCAATGTCTGCAAACCATGGTATTTCCTGAATGGCAAAGAGTTGCTCATTCGAAAAGGTTTCAGAGATCTCAGTTAGGGGAAGAGATGCCCCTGCAACTGGTTCTATCTGGGACAGGTGATCAGCTACCTGGTTTTCTGTCCCTTTTCTGTCTCTTATTTCTATATCAAACTCTTGCAGAAGTAACACCCATCTTATGAGCCTGG
This sequence comes from Arachis hypogaea, assembly GCF_003086295.3. Lineage (NCBI taxonomy): Eukaryota > Viridiplantae > Streptophyta > Magnoliopsida > Fabales > Fabaceae > Arachis > Arachis hypogaea. The sequence continues at coordinate 23,593,723 of NC_092054.1, forward strand.
GTTTTGAATCCTGCTTCGTGTGTAGATATTTAAGAGCAGCATGGTCAGTGTACACAATCACTTTTGATCTTACTAAATAGGATCTAAACTTGTCAATGGCATAAACCACTGCAAGCAGCTCTTTTTCTGTGGTTGTGTAATTTTTCTGTGCGTCATTTAGAACATGGCTACCATAGTAAATGACATGCAGAAGCTTGTTATGCCTTTGTCCCAATACTGCACCAATAGCATGGTCACTGGCATCACACATTAATTCGAATGGTAATATCCAGTCTGGTGCAGAAATGACAGGTGCTGTGACCAACTTAGCCTTTAGAATCTCAAAGGCCTACAAACACTATGTGTCAAAGACAAATGGTGTATCAGTAGCTAGTAGATTACTCAGAGGTTTTGCGATTCTTGAAAAATCCTTTATAAACCTCCTGTAGAATCCTGCATGTCCCAGAAAGCTTCTGATTGCCTTAACATTGGTGGGAGGTGGTAATTTTTCAATTACCTCTACCTTAGCTTGATCCACTTCTATTCCTTTGTTCAAAATTTTATGCCCAAGGACAATTCCTTCAGTCACCATAAAGTGACATTTTTCCCAGTTTAAAACCAGGTTAGTCTCTTGGCACCTTTTCAGAACAAGTGCTAGATGATCAAGACAGGAGCTGAATGAGTCTCTAAATACTGAGAAGTCATCCATGAAAACTTCCAAAAATTTTTCCACCATATCAGAGAAAATAGAGAGCATGCATCTCTGAAAGGTTGCAGGTGCATTGCACAGACCGAAAGGCATCCTTCTGTAGGCAAATATTCCAGATGGACATGTAAATGTTGTTTTCTCTTGATCCTGAGGATCTACTGCAATTTGGTTATAACCTGAATAGCCATCCAAAAAGCACTAATAGTCATGACCTGCTAGTCTTTCTAACATCTAGTCTATGAATGGTAAAGGAAAATGATCCTTTCTGGTGGCTGTATTGAGCCTTATGTAGTCAATACACATACACCACCCTGTAATTGTTCTTGTAGGAACTAGTTCATTCTTTTTATTGTGAACCACTGTCATGCCTCCCTTTTTGGGTATAACTTGGACAGGTCTCACCCATGGGCTATCAGAAATAGGATAAATAATCCAAGCCTCTAGTAATTTAGTGACCTCTTTCTGTACCACCTCCTTCATGGATGGATTCAGTCGCCTTTGTGGTTGAACCACTGGCTTAGCATCATCCTCTAATAAGATCTTGTGCATGCATCTGGCTGGGCTAATTCCCTTAAGGTCACTTATGGACCACCCAAGAGCTGTCTTGTGTGTCCTTAGCACCTAAAGTAGTGCTTTCTCTTCCTGTGGCTCTAAGGCAGAGCTTATGATCACAGGAAAAGTGCCATCCTCTCCCAGAAACGCATATTTCAGGGATGGTGGTAGTGGTTTGAGCTCGGGTTTAGGAGGCTTATCCTCTTTCTGAAGAGTTTTCAGAGGCTTTTCTGTTTCCTCTGGTTCCTCCAGATCAGCCTGAACATCTTTAAAGATGTCCTCTAGCTTTGATTCGAGACTCTCAGTCATATTGATCTCTTCCACCAAGGAGTCAATAATATCAACACTCATGCAGTCATTTGATGTGTCTAGATGCTGCATAGCTTTGACAATATTTAACTTGAACTCATCCTCATTGACTCTCAGGGTCACTTCCCCTTTTTGGACATCAATGAGAGTTCATCCAGTTGCTAAGAAGGGTCTTCCTAGAATGAGAGTTGCACTCTTGTGCTCCTCTATTTCCAGCACTACAAAGTCAGTGGGAAAGGCAAATGGCCCAACCTTGACAATCATGTCCTCAATTATGCCTGATGGATATTTAATGGAGCCATCAGCAAGTTGAAGACATATCCTGGTTGGTTTGACCTCTTCAGTCAAGCCAAGCTTTCTGATAGTAGATGCAGGGATTAGGTTGATACTTGTCCCAAGGTCACATAGAGCTATTTTGGTACAAGTACCCTATAATGTGCATGGTATCATAAAGCTTCCGGGATCCTTAAGCTTCTCTGGTAAGCTTGTTAGAATGACTGCACTGCATTCCTCAGTGAGAAAAACTTTTTCAGTTTCTCTCTAATCCTTCTTATGACTTAAGATATCTTTCATGAACTTAGCATAAGAGGGTATTTGCTCAAGTGCCTCTGCAAACAGAATCTTTATTTCAAGAGTCCTGAGATAATCTGCAAAGTGGGCAAATTGTTTATCCTGTTCCGCTTGGCGGAGTTTCTGAGGATAAGGCATTTTGGCTTTATATTCTTTAACCTTAGTTGCTGCAGGTTTATTTCTTACAGAGGCAGGTTGAGAAGCCTTCTTGAGGGAGTTATTATCAGCACTTGCAGGTGTCTGATCCCTCATTGGTGTTTGAATGCCAGGATAGGGAGATGGATGGGCGTTTAACGCCAGATTCCTACCCTTTTCTAGCGTTTGAACGCCAAAACTGGACATGGATTGGGCGTTTAACGCCAGATTCCTACCCTTTTTTGGTGTTTGAATGCCATAACTGGACATGGATTAAGCGTTTAACGCAAGTTTTTCACCCTTTTTTGGTGTTTGAATGCCAGAATTATTCCTCTCTGGGCTCTTACTATCCTCAGAGGGATTTTGGGCAGTGGTCTGCTCATCCTCTGTCAGTTGTTCCTTCCTTGACTTTCTGTTGCCTTGAGTTGAGACATTTAATGTCTTTCCTCTCCTTAATTGAACAGCTTGACATTCTTCTATTATCTGTTTAGATAGCTGCTGTCTTGTTTGATCCAATTGTGCTTCCATATTCTGGTTAGCATTTTTAGTGTCTTAGAGCATCTCCTTGAATTCTGTGAACTATTTTGTTATAATAAGCAATTGCTGATTGAGTTCAGCAACTTGTTCTTGAGGACTAAGTTCAGTGGATACTGCTTTAGCCTCTTCTTTCAGGGAGGACTCACTACTTAAGTACAGATGCTGATTTCTAGCAACTGCATCAATGAGCTCTTGAGCCTCTTCAATTGTCTTTCTCATGTGTATAGATCCACCAGCTGAGTGATCTAGAGATATTTGAGCTTTTTCTGTAAGCACATAGTAAAAGATGTCTAACTGCACCCACTCTGAAAACATTTCAGAGGGGCATTTCCTTAGAATCCCTCTGTACCTCTCCCAGGCATTGTAAAGAGATTTATTATCCTCTTGTTTAAAGCCTTGGATGTCCAGCCTTAGCTGTGTCATCCTTTTTGGAGGGTAATATTGATTCAGGAATTTGTCTGACAACTGTTTCCATGTTCTTATACTTGCTGTGGGTTGGTTATTTAACCACCTCTTAGCTTGATCTTTTACAGCAAATGGAAATAGTAATAATCTGTAGACATCCTGATCCACTTCTTTATCACGTACTGTGTCAGCAATTTGTAAGAACTGTGCCAAAAACTCAGTAGGTTCTTCCTGTGGAAGACCGAAATACTGGCAATTTTGCTGCACCATGATAATGAGCTGAGGATTTAGCTCAAAACTGCTTACTTTGATGGGAGGTATGCAGATGCTACTCCCATATGCAGCCGTAATGGGGTTAGCATATGAACCCAGAGTCCTTCTGGACTGTTCATTTCCACTTAGGTCCATGATGGAGAAAAGAGAATTGATGTGAATTGCAAATAAAATATATTTTTATTTTTATTTTATTTAATTAAAAACAAACCGAATAAATAAAAAAAGAAATAAGATAAAATAATTAGAAATTAAACTGTAAATTTCGAAAACTAAAATAATTACTTAATTAAGAAGAATTGAAAAACTTTGGATATGACTTTTGAAAGGGATTTTGAATTTTGAAATTTCAAAACTAAAATAAGATAGAATAAAAAATTTTCTAAAATAAAAATCTGAATTTTTAAATGAAATTTTTGAAAATTCAATTAAATAAATATGAAAGATATTTTTGAATTTAATGAGGAAAGAGAAAAACAATAAAATGACACCAAACTTAGAATTTTTAGATCAAAACAAAGAAAACAAAAAGGAAAACTTTGAATATCAAGATGAACACTGAGAGCAACTTTTGAAAAAATTTTAAGAAAACAGAAACACAAAGGACACCAAACTTAAAAATTTTTATACTCTGAGCACTAATAATTCGAAAAAAAAATGAAAGAAAAATAAACTTATGTAATTGACACCAAACTTAAAATATGAAACAAAACTCAAACAGAAGACTAAATTATGAAGTTATTGGTTTTGAAAATTTTCAAAAATAATTTAGAAAAATAAAATAAGGATTTTAAAATTTTAACCAAAAACAATAATAGAAGACTCTAAACCAAAAAGAAAAATTTTTCCTAATCTAAGCAACAGAATAAACCGTCAGTTGTCTAAACTCGAACAATCCCCGGAAACGGTGCCAAAAACTTGGTGCACGAAATCACAATCACACTTTTTCAATTCCGCACAACTAACCAGCAAGTGCACTGGGTCGTCCAAGTAATACCTTACGTGAGTAAGGGTCGATCCCACGAAGATTGTCGGCTTGAAGCAAGCTATGGTTATCTTGTAACTCTTAGTCAGGATATCAATAATAATTCTCAGTTTTAATTGGAATGAGTAAAAGAACATGGATTAAATAATACTTGTTATGTAGTAGTGGAGAACAGGTTGAGGTTTTGGAGATGCTCTGTCTTCTGAATCTCTGCTTTCCTACTGTCTTCTTCTTCACGCACGCAAGGCTTCTTCCATGGCAAGCTGTATGTTGGTGGATCACCGTTGTCAATGGCTACCATCCTTCCTCTCAGTGAAAATGGTCCAGCTACGGGTTTCCTAGGGCTAATCATCTGTCGGTTCTCACTAGTGTTGGAATAAGATCCATTGATCCTTTTGCACACTGTCACTGTGCCCAACATTTGTGAGTTTGAAGCTCGTCACAGTCATCCCTTCCTGGATCCTACTCGGAATACCACAGACAAGGTTTAGACTTTCCGGATTTCAAGAATGCTGCCAATTGATTCTAGCTTATACCACGAAGACTCTGATCTCACATATTTGAATGCTCTGTTGTCAGGAGAGGCAATCAAACTCGTGAACCAGGAACCAAAGAGATACACACTCAATCTAAGGTAGAACGGAAGTGGTTGTCAAGCACGCATTTATAGGTTGAGAATGGTGATGAGTGTCACGGATCATCACATTCATCATGTTGAAGTGTGAGTGAATATCTTAGAATAGAAACAAGCGTGATCGAATGGAAAACAGTAGTAATTGCATTAATCCATCGAGACACAGCAGAGCTCCTCACCCCCAACTATAGAGTTTAGAGACTCATGCCGTAGAAGATACAAAATTCAGATGTAAAAATGTCATGAGGTACTGAATGAATCTCTAAAAGTAGTTTTTATACTAGACTAGTAACCTAGGTTTACAGAAAATGAGTAAGCTAAGATAGATAGTGCAGAAATCCACTTTCGGGGCCCACTTGGTGTGTGTTTGGGCTGAGCACGGAAGTTTTCATGTGCATAGGCTATTCCTGGCATTGAACTCCAGCTTTTGCGCCAGTTTGGGCGTTTAACTCCAACTTTTATGCCAGTTCTGGCGTTTAACGCCAGAAAAAGGTAAGGAGCTAGCGTTTAAACGCCAGTTTGCGCTACCAAATCTCGGGCCAAGTATGAACTATTATATATTTCTGGAAAGCCCAAGATATCTACTTTTCAACGCAATTGAGAGCGCATCAATTGGACTTCTGTAGCTCCAGAAAATCTATTTCGAGTGCAGGGAGGTCAAAATCCAACAACATCTGCAGTCCTTTCTTAGCCTCTGAATCAGATTTTTGCTCAGGTCTCTCAATTTCAGCCAGAAAATACCTAAAATTACAGAAAAACACACAAACTCATAGCAAAGTCCAAAAATGTGATTTTTGCATAAAAACTAATAAAAATATAATAAAAAGTAACTAAAACATACTAAAAACTACATGAAAAGAGTTCATTTGTCTCCATTGTGGCAAGCCGAGGCATATCAAGAGGTATTGTAGGTTCTTGAAAAGAGAACAATCAAGGGGAAGAAATGAAGACAAAGGTAAAGATAGTGATAAAGAGATTGCTGCTATTGTTTATGAAGATGTTCTTATCACATATGATGAAAATTATGTCAATCTTGTTTGTGATGATTCCACTTGGATTATGGACTCTGGTGCCTCATGTCATGTCACTCCGAGGCGTGAATTTTTCACTTCTTATACTATTGGAAGTTTTGGCAAGATAAAATTGGGAGATGAAGGAGTGTGTGATATCATTGGTATGGGTGATTTGTGGCTTGAAACTAACATGGGATGCAAGTTGCAGTTGAAGAATGTTAGGCATGCACCAGATATGCTGTTCAATCTCATTTCAGTGAAGGCATTGGATCAAGAGGGTTATTGCACTTCCTTTGGTAGTAAAAAATGTAAGATTACCAAAGGGGCTCTCATTGTTGCTAGAGAAAACAATAGTCTCACTACTCTCTACCGATTGCAAGCAAAGTTGTGCAAAGAAGATGTGAATGTAGCTGATGATTTCTCTTCTGATTTGTGGCACATACGTCTTGGCCAAGAAGCACTCACTTCCAGTGAAAGGTACAACTTTAAATACTTGCACTCATTATTTTGTTGGAAAGTATGCTAGAGTACCATTTCATAATTCTGGACTTCATAGGAGATCACATGTTCTAGATTTAGTTCACACTGATGTTTGCACTATGGATGCCAAGACACTAGGTGATGCATCATATTTTGTTACTTTTATTGATGATTATTCTCGAAATGTGTGGGCTTTTGTTTTGAAATCTAAAGACCAGGTGCTCAGAATCTTCAAACACTTTCATGCAAGTGTTGAAAGAGAAACAGGAAGGAAATTGAAATGTGTTCGAGCAGATAATGGTGGTGAATACAGGGTTCCGTTTGAAGAGTATTGTAAAGGACATGGAATCAAGCTTGAGAAGACGGTTCCTAAGAATCCTCAACATAATGGATTTACTGAGAGAATGAATCGTACTATCAATGATAGAGTCAGGTGTATGCTCTCTCATGCAAAGTTGCTTAAATCCTTTTGGGGTGAAGCGATGAGGACTGCAGTAGATCTGATCAACCTTTCTCCTTCAGTTCCATTAAATGGTGATGTTCCAGAGAAATTTTGGAGAGGGAAAGATGTCTCCTATAGTCACTTACGAGTGTTTGGCTGCAGGACTTTTGTTCACATTCCAAGAGATGAAAGGTCTAAACTTGATGGGAAGTCAAAGCAGTGTATCTTCATGGGTTATGGTCACGAAGACTTTGGTTACAGATTATGGGATCCGGTGAGCAAGAAGATAATTAGAAGCCGAGATGTGATTTTTCTTGAAGACCAAACTATTGAAGACTTGGAGAAGACAGATAAGCCTACAATAACTGTTAGACGTTCTACTGATGATGAACCTGGTCCTTCCATTAGACCTCCTATTGATGGGGGAGATGTACAAGTTGATAATGATGGTGATGATTTGCTTGATGAACCCACACCTCAACCTTGGGTGCCAGATGTTGAAGTTCCACCTCAACCACCAATTGAGCCTGAATTGAGAAGATCTACTAGAGAGCGTCATCCTTCTCAGAAATACTCTCCTCATGAGTATGTGATGAACACTGAGACTGGGGAGCTAGAGAGCTACCAGGAGGCTGTGTCTGATGCACATAAGGAAGATTGGTTGAAGGCCATGTAAGAAGAAATAAAATCCTTGCATGAGAATCATACTTTTGAATTGGTGAAGTTACCGAAGGGTAAGAGAGCATTCAAGAATAATGGGTGTTCAAGTTGAAAGCGGATGAAAATGTCTCATGGCCAAGGTACAAAGCTTGATTGGTTGTGAAAGGCTTTGAGCAAAAGAAAGATATTGATTTTGAGGAGATTTTCTCTCCAGTTGTGAAGATGTCCTCTATTCGAGTTGTGCTTGGATTGGCGGCTAGCTTGAATTTAGAGGTTGAGTAGCTTGATGTGAAGACTGCATTCCTTCACGGTGACATAGATAAAGAAATTTATATGGAGCAACCAGAGGGTTTTGAGGTTAAAGGAAAGGAGAACCTTATATGCAAGTTGAAGAAGATCTTATATGGGTTGAAGCAAGCGCCAAGGCAGTGGGTACACGAAGTTTGATTCTTTCATGGAAGGTCATGGATATAGTAAGACTTCTTCTGATCATTGTGTCTATGTTAAAAAATTCTTTGATGGTGATTTTATAATTCTCTTGCTCTATGTTAATGACATGTTGATTGTTGGTCATGACACTAGAAGATTGAAAGTCTTAAGAAAGACTTAAACAGATCCTTTGCTATGAAGGATTTGGGTCCTGCGAAGAAAATCCTTGGCATGAGTATCACTCGTGACAAGAAGAATGGGAAATTGTGGTTGTCGCAGCAGAAGTACATTGAGAAGTTTTAGAGAGGTTTAGCATGAGTAATTCCAAACCTGTTAGTACTCCACTTGCTAGTCATTTTAAGCTGAGTTCGCAGCAATGTCCTACAAGTGAGAAAGAGAAAGTAGAAATGAAGAAGATTCCATATGCATCTGCAGTTGGCAGTTTGATGTATGCTATGGTTTGCACCAGGCCGGATATTGCTCATGCAGTTGGAGTTGTTAGTCAGTTTCTCTCTAATCCTGGCAAGGAACACTGGCAAGCAGTGAAGTGGATTCTCAGATACCTCAATGATACTTCCAAAGTTTGTTTATGCTTTGGGAGTGGCCAACCTGTGTTGGATGGTTACACAGATGCAGATATAGCTGGGGATCTTGATTCAAGGAAGTCTACTTCTGGTTATATGATGACTTTTGCAGGGGGAGCTGTGTCGTGGCAATCTCGACTTCAAAAATGTGTTGCTTTGTCTACTACAGAGGCAGAATACATTGCTGTTATTGAAGCTTCTAAGGAACTCTTGTGGATGAAGAAGTTTTTACAAGAGTTAGGCATCAATCAAGAGAATTTTGTGTTATTTTGTGACAGTCAGAGTGCTATCCATCTCAGCAAGAATCCGACGTTTCATTCCAGATCGAAGCACATAGAGATGAGGTATCATTGGATACGTCAAGCGCTTGAGATGAAGTCATATGCACTTGAGAAGATCCATACTGATGATAATGGTTCAGATATGATGACTAAGAATTTACCTGCAGTGAAGTTTGATTCCTGCAAAGAGAAGGTGGACTTGGTGGAGCAGCCTATCCCCACTTGAGTTGGTGAGGGGGAGATTTGTTGGTGGGTCCCCAACCAAGTGGGGCCCACAGTTTTTAAAAGAAAAACAAATAATAAATAAATAAAAGAAGTGGCTAACAGCCACGGTGAGAGAGAAGAGTTTCATTCTTTTGAATGAAAAGAAACACGAAGCACAGCGTCGAAGGAGAAGAGAAATTGGGGGAAAAGGGCATGACAGCCTTAATCACATTGATCTGGTAAACTTGCTCCATTTCTTATGAAATTTTAGTATGTTATTCCTGGTGTAGAGATGAACATTAGGATATAACTTGCTAGTTATATTGCCTTCTCTTTTGGCTGATTTGAGATACCCACTTTGTGGAGGGTTTATGTTGATTCCATCAGTTTTGATGATGTATTTTATTGATTGTTGAGATGCCCTAGTGTCACTAGGAAGACTGTTTGTGTACCCATTATTCTGATAGTAAAAGATTTTTTTTCTGGACTAGGTCCCGTGGGTTTTTTGTCCCTCTTTTGGGGTTTTCCCACGTTAAAATTTGGTGTCTGGTTATTTAATTTCTGCCATTATATTTGCTGCTTGGAGTATCTTTGGTATTGCCTATTTAATCGCACAGGTTGTGGGAAAATTATTTTTGGTGCTTCCGCTGTTAGACAGGTTCTTGTTTTAAACCTGTGTTGAGGTTTTCCCAACACAATGCCCTCAGCAGTAGTGCTCTATACAATTTTTTCTTTTTTAATCAATACGATCTAGCCAGCTAGAAAATCAGATGCTCAATGTAGCATAATTTCTTAGACAACATATAGATTTTTTTCCCAAAAGAGACACAGAACTACAGAAGCATGTCTGCCAATCATCATAGACTATCCCAATTCTTCCACAAAAATAATAGCTTTCTTCAGCAGATACTCAATGAAACCTACCTCTGCTACTGCCAGACAGAGTGGCACAAATGGCATCAATGACGCCTGTTCTCATCTTTCTTCAATTTTCAAGATACTAAACCTAAATGAACTAACACATTCAAGAAACAAAAAGAAACCAACTTCTACAGAAAGCTACAGTGATGGACAAATTAGCACTAATAACCTAGAATTATCACTTTCCAATCCAAGATTCACATAACCAAATTTAATCACAAGGGACAAGGAACAAAAGATCATCAAATAACCCTGATTTGAAACTGTTAATAACCCCAACAACGAGTCAACTATTAACAAGAAACACAAGAATACATTACAATACAAAGTGAAGACTATACCGTCTTCTCTTCGATTCCAAATTGAAAGATCCGAATGTTCTTTGATCAAAGAAACTCCAGATTTTCTTTCAGATAGGGCTCTGGACACAAGTATCTGCACCAATTTGCAATCCTCATAAATTCCAAGTCAAGCTTTTAATACCAACAATAACACTAAGAATAAAACAATAATGAGAACAACAATCAAGAACAGAAACAGCAATGATGAGTTTGAGAAGAAGTTACCGGAGAGACTGTTGTTGTTGTTGCCGGAGAATAAGTTACCAAAGGAGGTGGCGGAGAGAAATGAACTACGTGACAAGGAGAAATGGCGGATTTGGACGGCAAGGCGACGATCTGCAACAAAGGAGTGAGCGAAGGAGGTGGCACGAGGCGACGGTGAGAAAAGAACAGCATGACAATGAGAAAGTCAGATCTAGACGGTCATGAGACGATCTGCGAACTCAGACAATGCCAACGCTGCCGAGATCTCAAAGACGAAGACGACGACGCCGAGACCTCAGAAGACGACGGCGAAGAGACCTCAGGAGACGGTGCTATGCTTTCGGCGGGTAACTCAGTAATTGTTTGGAGAAGATGAGAATGGTGTCGGCGAATTGAGTTAGGGTTTGCAAGGGTATTTTAGTAACTCTTTTATTTTATTTAAATTAGTAACCGATTTAGCGACCATTGCATTAGTGACCGAACAATTTTTTACCCTATTTTTCTATCGGTTGCAAAATCGATCGCTAAATTAAAAAATATCGACCGATTTAGTGACCAACTTTATTCTGGTTGTATAATAAACTTATCGGTTGCTAATTCGGTTGCTATTAGTGACCATTGCCTTAGCGACCGAATTAGTGGCCAAACAAATTTTCACCCTATTTCTCTAACGGTTGCAAAATCAGTCGCGAAATTAAAAAATAGCAATCGATTTTGTGACAAAAAATCCCAAAGTCATTTCTTCTCTTGTTTTGGTTGCTAATTCGGTCACTAAATTAAAAAAAAAAAGCGACCGATTTAGCGACCAACTTTATTCTGGTTGTATAATAAACTTATCGGTCGCTAATTCAATTGCTATTAGTGACTGATTTTGTGGGTCGCTAAAATCGGTCACTGAATATAATTTAGCGACCAATTTTTTCCTGGTCCTCGAAATTCTATATTGGTCGCAAAATCAGTCGCTATTAGCAACCAATTTTTTCGGTCGCTATTTACATGTTCTGCTATGTTTCAAAAATGTTATTAAAACTTTTATGATTAGGGGTGGCAACGGGGCGGGTAGGGGCGGGTTTTTCCTCTACCCGACCCCGCCCCGCCCTACAGAAAACCCGCATCAAACCCGCCCCACCCTACCCGCGGGTTGTAAAATGTTAAATCCTAACCCGCCCCTGCGGGTACCCGTCCCGCCCCTACCCGCCCCTATAATTATTAAATTCAACAAATAAAATTAAATTTTAAAAATTATATAACCACCATTTACATACATAATATAAATTAAAGTAAAAATTTATATATGATATAATATTATTAATCATTTTACTAATTATTTTATATATGTTACGTATATTATATATTAAAAATATATATATTTACATATATATTATATATACCGGGGCGGGTAGGGGCGGGTTCAACCTAAACCCGACCCCGCCCCGCCCCGCCCAAGAACCCGCCCCGTTAAAACCCGCCCCGGTGCGGGGCGGGTAGGGTAATTACCCGCCCGAGCGGGTAGGGGCGGGGTGGGTACCCGCGGGTTCGGGTAGTGTTGCCACCCCTATTTATGATTCACAACACGAAAAGATAAGTATTACACAAGAAGATCTTTTGAGTAAATCAACTTGTTAACTACTATAATGCCGACCAAGTTCCAAATAAGTAAAACAGCTCGCCCATTAACCACAAAAAAGATCTAATTCCAAGTCCAAACTCTTTCAAACCCACATACCAGGCTACACAAGCAAATCACCAAGTTGGTGATTAACCAAATACAATGAATAAACAAAGTACACCACTTTGTACACAGAAATAAACCACCCATAACTAGGAAGTTCCAAACATCTTGTGCATCCAAACACCAATTTCACATAAAATATAAAAGAGATCAGAGTGACCAAACTCAGCAACCCAAAATCTAATCATCTAAGTAGACTAGTGTTCTCTAGTTACTACTCTAGCAGATCACTCTAACCAATCAAGCAAAGGTATATATATACACAAAAAGAAAAAATTGAAATATGGAAACATAGACCATTTACTTGATTAGTATATCATAGAATTCATTATGGAAACATATTATCATTAACCTGATCAGAATTCTTTTGACCAGTTTTAGTGACAATCTCTCAAGTGCATAGCAATACAAAATAACAATAAATCTGAAACAATGCCATTGATACAACACAAAACTTTGCTTACCAAGTATGATTATATTCATATGCAATTTATTTTATGAAATAATCAAAGAAACAAACAATCTATGAATGCACAACAATTTGAAATTCAGCTACTTATATCATGCAATTCAAAATAACAAAAACAAATGCAATTAAGGAAAAAAATTTATTTGTGCATTTATAACTCAGCTCAAGTATGTTGCAAGAACACAATTATTTGATAATCTATTGTCTATTTGTCTTAAGGTCTATGAAAATAGTGTATTTTTTCCATAAGAAATGCATTTTATTTTATAATAATTATCTCAAAAATTATATATAATTAGCTAATAACATATAGAATCGGATACTAAAAGTTTGTTAAAATTATTCTCTTTCTATATGTATATGAATTAAAAATGTCCATAAAGTTGATCAATGAACTCATCAAAACCCTTATCAATATCTTGTGACTCAAGTTCTCCAATATTTCTGAACCAGATATGGATGATGATCGTTTCTTCTAGATTAAGCATGAACTATTTTTGAGTAATTCACAAAAGTATTATTTTTATTAGTTTTATTCAATGATGACCCCAAGCAATAAACACTACTGATCCAAATATCAAGACTCATTAGGTTTAGAAATTGGACCAAAATTAAATCAGAATAGGATTTGAACCAAAATACAGAAGGTATAAGGATGAAATTGGAACAAAATTAATCGATCAACAAGCAAACAAATTAAATTGGGACAAAAGTACGAAGATAAAGGGATGAAATTGGAACAATAGGACAAGGGGGAAGAACGAACCAGAGAGGAGAGAGGAAGGATCGAGCAGTGCACAACAAGGCAAGGGGGAAGGATGACGATGACGACACCAGGACGGATGGGCAGCCACACAACTCCACAACGACACGGACGTACACGGCGGAGGGTAGAACATTGGACATGCTCTTCCACTTTCCTTTCGCGCATAGGAGCTACATGGTGGAGGGAGCAGATCAGTGACGGGAAGGACGTAGCGGCTGAAACTGATGGAAGAAAGCTACATGGTGACAAGGATTCGCAGAGTTGGTGATTCGCACCTTTGCTCCCTTTGGGTTTGCGCAAAAACGAGAAAGATGGTGTAAGACCCAAAATTTTCAAATAAATCTTATTGTGAATTAATTTCATTTCATTGATTCATTAGAAATTTTATTTTCAGAAATTATTTTATTAAAGTTATTTAAATCAAAAATTAAATCAGGTTTTGATAATTAATTAGAATTTTACCTAATTTTATAATTTTTAAATTATTTTCTATATTTAAATTACAAAATTAGTAGTTACGGAATGACAAGAATATTTGTGACTTAAATCAAATAATTGATATTTTTATGATTTAATACCTCAAATTTTAGGAATAAAGAAAATTAATCTTATTATCTTATAAATTCAATTAGAGAATTTGATTTCAAACCAATTAGTATTTTAATGCAACAAATAATATTTTAAAATAATTTTAAAGATTAAATTAGATTTTAAATTAACACTCTATATCCTAATTTGATTAAAAATAACCAAAATCCAAATTAAACCCTAAATTGCTAAAACAAAAAAATAACCTAACCATAATTTCCCCTAAATTAGCCGCCATTTCCCCCTTTCCCTTTCTCTAACACAGACACACCCACAACACATACGGATAAAGAAAAGAAAGAAAGGAAAAAGAAAAAAAAAAAGAAAGAGAAGAGAAGAGGGAAAACGGAGAGGGTAGAGGAGTGGGGAGCCGAAGGAGAGGAGAGGAGAGAAAAGAGTGCCGCCGCTGTTGTGGTTGCATGTTCATCCTTGCTGCCGCCGCCACTGTGGGTCCGATGCCGTCAAGCTCGAAGGAGAAAAGGAGAGCGATGTCGAGATTGAGAGAGACAAAGACGGTGTGATGCAAAGAAGGAGGCGAGTTGTTCCCGTCACCACCGCGTCGCCATGCGCGTCGCCGCCGAGTGAAACCGCAAATGTCGCCGTCATTGGAGCAGAGAGCGAGAGAGAGAGAGAGGGCTTCCAGTGGAGAGAGGGACGGCGCTGTCGTGCAGCGCGAAGCCGCCGCCGCCGTCGCATGCTCTGTCGCCGCGATTGATGATGGGTTGCCGAGCCTTACTGCCGTGCCTGGTTGCCGGGAAACGGCGCTGCCGTTACTGGGATCCACTGTTGGTAAGGGTTTCGTTTTAATCTCCATTCTTCTGAATTCCTGCAACATTGTTGTCACTACAGAGCTTTTACAGTTGCGTCATCGGAGCCTGGGGCTGTTGTTGTCACTTGAGGTAGCTGCCGGAGCTTCTGCCCCTCTGTTGTGGCATTTTTCTCTTTAACTGTGGTAATTTATTCTAGCCTTGGAATTCTTACCGTTATTATTCTGCTATAAAATTTTGAGAAGTTCATGATGTTAATATGCTAGGGTCGCGTTCTGGAAACTGTATGATTAAAATAGAGGCTGTTGCGGTGTCATCCTTCTTCGTTTCTCGTGGTTGCTGCCGCGAGTTAAAACTAAAAAGGGACCCTTGACGCGTTAACCCTTAAAGGTTTTGACTTTTGAGGTAGGGGTGTTTTTCTTAAACTCGTTTTATTTTCCAAAGTTGTTATAAATCGATATTAATGCATAAAATATATCTTTGGTGATTCCCTAAGTTTTATGAATTAAATAGAGTTGTTTTGGATGAATGAGATTATTAGTTTGATTGATAGATTGATTGATTGAGAAAGCTGAAATATTCTGATTAGTTGATTGATTGAAATTTGATTTGATATTGAACCGGATTTGATATCGGAATTTGATTTCAAAACAAATTTGGAAAGGACTAGATATTTGGAAACGGTTTGTATATTGAGAATAGTTTACTATTTTGGTAATGGTTCGAACAAGGTTTGAGGAACGGTTTGGTTTGAAACTTTTTAAGAAAATTGAAAGTTCTTAATTATTGATTAATGCTGTTGAATGAAGTTGATTTAAATTGCAATTTATAGGATTGATTGATTGGATTCTGGATTTTGCAATTTCCTTGTGTTGAGTGTGGTTGTTGTGAAAATTGTTATTGGAAGTGATTTGAATGATTAACAGGTGTTTGGTTTGGTTTGGTTGGGACCCGAAAAGGGTGGCAAAGTCCGAGTTTTAGAGGAGATGCTGCCGAAATTTTATAAAATTGGAAGTTTTGTTTGAAGTAATTGTTTAAAAAGATTTAGTTCTTAAACGTTATTTGTTTCAGATTGATTTATTTATAAAAGAAGAATTATGTTTTGAATCGAGATTGTTGATTAATGGAAAGAAGGATGATGAGGATTAATTTGAAATATGATTTTTGAATGAATTTGAAAATGGGATATGGATTGACGAATGATGATGATATTGAGAATGGCTTAGATATTGATGAGTGATGAATGAATTATTTATATGGCTTATGAATTTGAATCTGAGATACGAGGTTCCCTGGATTAAGTGCCGTGGCTTGCCACCACGTGTACCAGGTTGAAAACTCGATACTCTGTTGACCCTACGACGTAAGTGTGACCGGGCACTATATAAATTCCCGGGAATGATACCCCCATTGAGCAATATTGATTATTTGAGAAAAAGCTATGCATAGACTCTTGGGGATGCACGTCGGGGGACAGTCTAAGGACAATTTAGACTTGTCGGGTTGGCTGGATAACCGACAGATGAGCCTCATCAGTCATAGGACAGGCATGCATCATATGCATTTGTATGCTTTGCTTGGGTTTGAACTTGTTTTGGTTTGCCTAATTGCTAAACTGTTCTTAACTGCTACTTGAACTATTTGCTGTAACTGCTATCTACTTGTGCTTTCCTTGTCTGTCTTGCTTGTGTTTGTCCTGGCGTGCTACTTTTGAGAATGAACTTGGATGCTGAATTAATGATTGTGTTGTTTGATTGCGTGGTTAATTTCTGATTGAGATTTTCTTATAAGTAAGGAAAGATTTCGGATATCTGAAAGATTAAACATTGTTTCTTTGAAAAGGGTTTTGAACGATTTCCTATTGGTTTTAAAAGGCAATGATAATCACTGAGCTTGAAAATAGTTTCTTATTAAATATCTTCTTATGACAACTTTGAAACTCCGTGGTGAGACCGTGTGGTTAGGTTCTCACCCCCTACAGCTTTACCTTTTCAGGAACCGGATGAAGAAGTATTAAGAAGAGTTATACTGCGTTTGGTTTATATGCTGTTGTATTAATTAGATTATTTTTTTTCCCTCGTCTTTGTTATTACAAGTTTGTAAGAGGGATAGGAATTGTATGTTTTATATGTATAATATATTGAATTACTATGTAAGGAGTTTTGTATATGAATCTATGCATGTTTGTATTTTTCTTAGATAAAGTATCAATTTTTGGTTTTTCAAATAAATCAGCGATACAGTGTCCAGTCATAGGCTCCTATTTTAATATTTAATATGTAAAGTAGTCGTAATACTTCTTGCTATCAGAGTAGCGCAGCCGGAAGCGTGACTTCTGATAGTGTGGGTGTTACATTATGGTATCAGAGCGGTCTTTCCTATAGAGCTTGAGGAATGGACCGGTTATGCTTCAATTGCATACTCTGAGAGTCTGTCATGTAGTAGGTCTTGTTTGAATAACGAGAATTAGAGCTTTATGCACATGACGGTCTATTGATTAATGCCATTAGTCTTGCATTGCATAATTCCTGGTATTAAGTTTGGCCGGCTTAACACTAGTGAATTATGTATATGTAAGCACTAATGGGTTGTCGTAGACAATATATGAGTCATAGATAATGCGAGTCGCGGGTTTTGGGAACGCTAGAAACTAAATTCTAGATATTATTTTTGTTTCGACGTATAATCTTTATTCGTGCTTGACGTTATCTTTTCTTTATCAATTTTATTGGAATCCCTAGTTCTTGATTTCTTTCTTGAAATGTGTTTTGAATATTTTTCTACCATATCTCCTCATCCATATACATCCTTGTTTGATTTTGTTCCTAATTGTTGCTAGAATCTTTAAGGAACATTCAACCTTGACACTGTTCATAAATTTGGTATTTATTGATTTGATCTTGAATTAGTTTTGGTGCAATGCATAATCCTTGATTCCTAAATTATTTGAAATCTTAAGAGTCGCGATTCATAGTGAACTGATTATGCGATTTAGTTCTCCTGTTTCGTGTTCTGCAACTATTATGTGTCCTGCTCAGATTACAATTTTTGGTTTTTTGTTTCTTCGCAAAAATGATGAGAACTGACCTTGTTTTAATAAAATGTATCAATTCTAGTAGTTTTCTTTTACAACTCTTATTTTAGAATCTCTTTTAAAAATAGTTTTATTTTGGTTCTTCTCTGTTTGATTCTGATTGTAACCATTATTTGAATTTTGAATACATTCTTTGATTTTGTAAGTACTTTCCTACATAAAAAATAAATATAATAATTTCTTTATATAGTTAAAACATGCTTCTATTTAAAAGTACTACTTAGTCTTTATATATTTTTACAAGAATACTTTATCTTAGATTTTCTCATTTGAATATAATTTGATCCTTTTGCAACATTATTCGAATTTTTATGTATATATATATCTATTTACTTAACTATGTATCTACGAACTCTTCAAACTTCCTAAAGCAAGATTTTTATTTTTATTTCAGTTAATTTTCATTCAATAAACTTCACACAAATAATTTTAATTTGAATTTGATTTAGCATAACATAATATTTACCTTTGTTTAATTTTTTTGAAAAACATTGAATTTATATACTTTCTTTAGAAAAGATAAACCAATTTCTTTAGGTTCAATTTGAAATTGTTCTAAATTGTTGTACTCTCTTTCCTATTATTGCCCATGTCGAAACTCTTTGATTCAGAATTCTTTCTTAAGCTTTCGAATTAACTCTCTTTACACTACACTCCATTGCTTATATACATCTTTGTCTGTTGATAGCCTCACGTGTGCTTTCAAATTCTTGCGAAGTACCCTCCTTGTCCAACTGCGAACCTGAGCAATCTCCCGATTTTTTGTAAATACCGTTTATGTCATTTGTTCTTCTCTTCTCAAATTCCGTATTCCTTGTATGTTAACTTCTAGTGATGTGAATTGTGCGCACAAAAAATGAATTTGGTAAGTGTACAAGGTTATAAGGAGTCGCGAAGTTTCAAGGTAATGCAAACATTTATACTTTGTTCAGTTCCCTCAATTGTTTATTTCATATCTTCTCTTTTCACTAGGTAGAATGATCTCCCTCTTAAATTTATCTATTTCGTGTGGACCTTTCATTTGATTGCGTTCCTACACATTTTCTTGGATTTTGTAAATGACGTCCTTGACTCTGGTCACCTTCTTGTGAATCTTGTACCTTGATTCAGCTTGAATTCAATTCTAACGAATGCACCATTTTCTTCTTATTGTCTCTATTGAAGTTTTTTAATCTCCCTATTCGTCCGCCTCTTATTTGTAAACTATTATTTGGATCTTTAAGAATGTCTATTCTTGTTATTATACTTCTTTTTATGAAATCTTGTATTCTTGACATAACATTGAAATTGTTTTGGGTACGATGCCGTCCCTTGAATCTTTGAAAATGTAAAGTGCCCCTTTTTATTATGTAATATTGGCTTATGCGTTTTAAATTGTGTCAATCAATTTGATGTGTCGTTCCTCCTTCTCTTTCTTTGGAGTGTAATTTAAATTTCCTTGCTTCGCCATTTGTACCTTACGCATATCTTGACTGTTTACACTTCTGACTATGTTAAAACTCTTGCAACATGGCTATTAATTCCATATTCCTCCATGAACTATAAAAACCCCGTGATCATTTGAAGTTATTCCGCGGTAATGCGTCACCATAGTCTTTAATAATTCTTTTTCTATGAAATCTCATATTTCTTCGACTCAGCTTGGATATGTTTTAAACTAATGCGTGGATTTTCTTCTTATTGATCTTATTGAATTTCTTTGATCTAAGAATTATCCTTGAAATTATCAATCGATTTCTTTCTAGCAAACTTTGTTGCTTGAGCATCCTTGTTTACCTGCAATTGCATTTGTTCTCTCAAATTTTTGCGAACGCGGTTCTTGTCGCTTTTCTTTTTTTCCTATGATCTATTATCCTTCTGAGTATACTCGAGATTAGTTTTGGTATCTTGTGCGACCGTTAGACTTAGTAAACGACACCTTAGTCCTTTAGGACACGTTTGGTGAACGCAAAAGGTGAAACCCGTAAGTGTATGACGTCACAGGGAGTTGCGAAACCTTATTTTACGTGAAAGGGTTCTGTTAATGTGGGACTTATGACTAGTAGTAAGATTTGTAAAGTGGTTGACAAAATTGAGAACCTTTGGATGAATTGTTCAATGAAGTACGGTTGAGAATGATGAAGATAAGTTATGTTGAAGTTTGAATAGTTGAATCTCTGAGGTTGGTATGGGATTAGTAAGCGGACATTAAGCACATCGTTTTAACCCCAACTTGATTTATAAATTTTTTCTACCTTACTTTACTATCACATGTTTGAAACATATCATCAAGCCTATCTTGTAACTTCTGTTTCGCATAACACTTATACCCTTTATACTTTTGTGCCATATGAAAAACCTGGTATTTGAAACTATATGTATATATATACTGAAAATTTTTTGCCTTTTCTTTAAATAAGTTCAAGAGTGAAGTAATATGAAATCTCTTTTATTTTGTATCAATTTTCGAGGACGAAAATTTTTTATAAGGTGGGTAGGATGTAAGACCCAAAATTTTCAAATAAATCTTATTGTGAATTAATTTCATTTCATTGATTCATTAGAAATTTTATTTTCAGAAATTATTTTATTAAAGTTATTTAAATCAAAAATTAAATCAGGTTTTGATAATTAATTAGAATTTTACCTAATTTTATAATTTTTAAATTATTTTCTATATTTAAATTACAAAATTAGTAGTTACGGAATGACAAGAATATTTGTGACTTAAATCAAATAATTGATATTTTTATGATTTAATACCTCAAATTTTAGGAATAAAGAAAATTAATCTTATTATCTTATAAATTCAATTAGAGAATTTGATTTCAAACCAATTAGTATTTTAATACAACAAATAATATTTTAAAATAATTTTAAAGATTAAATTAGATTTTAAATTAACACTCTATATCCTAATTTGATTAAAAATAACCAAAATCCAAATTAAACCCTAAATTGCTAAAACAAAAAAAATAACCTAACCATAATTTCCCCTAAATTAGCCGCCATTTCCCCCCTTTCCCTTTCTCTAACACAGACACACCCACAACACATACGGATAAAGAAAAGAAAGAAAGGAAAAAGAAAAAAAAAGAAAGAGAAGAGAAGAGGGAAAATGGAGAGGGTAGAGGAGTGGGGAGCCGAAGGAGAGGAGAGGAGAGAAAAGAGTACCGCCGCTGTTGTGGTTGCATGTTCATCCTTGCTGCCGCCGCCACTGTGGGTCCGATGCCGTCAAGCTCGAAGGAGAAAAGGAGAGCGATGTCGAGATTGAGAGAGACAAAGACGGTGTGATGCAAAGAAGGAGGCGAGTTGTTCCCGTCACCACCGCGTCGCCATGCGCGTCGCCGCCGAGTGAAACCGCAAATGTCGCCGTCATTGGAGCAGAGAGCGAGAGAGAGAGAGAGGGCTTCCAGTGGAGAGAGGGACGGCGCTATCGTGCAGCGCGAAGCCGCCGCCGCCGTCGCATGCTCTGTCGCCACGGTTGATGATGGGTTGCCGAGCCTTACCGCCGTGCCTGGTTGCCGGGAAACGGCGCTGACGTTACTGGGATCCACTGTTGGTAAGGGTTTCGTTTTAATCTCCATTCTTCTGAATTCCTGCAACATTGTTGTCACTACAGAGCTTTTACAGTTGCGTCATCGGAGCCTGGGGCTGTTGTTGTCACTTGAGGTAGCTGCCGGAGCTTCTGCCCCTCTGTTGTGGCATTTTTCTCTTTAACTGTGGTAATTTATTCTAGCCTTGGAATTCTTACCGTTATTATTCTGCTATAAAATTTTGAGAAGTTCATGATGTTAATATGCTAGGGTCGCGTTCTGGAAACTGTATGATTAAAATAGAGGCTGTTGCAGTGTCATCCTTCTTCGTTTCTCGTGGTTGCTGCCGCGAGTTAAAACTAAAAAGGGACCCTTGACGCGTTAACCCTTAAAGGTTTTGACTTTTGAGGTAGGGGTGTTTTTCTTAAACTCGTTTTATTTTTCAAAGTTGTTATAAATCGATATTAATGCATAAAATATATCTTTGGTGATTCCCTAAGTTTTATGAATTAAATAGAGTTGTTTTGGATGAATGAGATTATTAGTTTGATTGATAGATTGATTGATTGAGAAAGCTGAAATATTCTGATTAGTTGATTGATTGAAATTTGATTTGATATTGAACCGGATTTGATATCGGAATTTGATTTCAAAACAAATTTGGAAAGGACTAGATATTTGGAAACGGTTTGTATATTGAGAATAGTTTACTATTTTGGTAATGGTTCGAACAAGGTTTGAGGAACAGTTTGGTTTGAAACTTTTTAAGAAAATTGAAAGTTCTTAATTATTGATTAATGCTGTTGAATGAAGTTGATTTAAATTGCAATTTATAGGATTGGTTGATTGGATTCTGGATTTTGCAATTTCCTTGTGTTGAGTGTGGTTATTGTGAAAATTTTTATTGGAAGTGATTTGAATGATTAACAGGTGTTTGGTTTGGTTTGGTTGGGACCCGAAAAGGGTGGCAAAGTCCGAGTTTTAGAGGAGATGCTGCCGAAATTTTATAAAATTGGAAGTTTTGTTTGAAGTAATTGTTTAAAAAGATTTAGTTCTTAAACGTTATTTGTTTCAGATTGATTTATTTATAAAAGAAAGAATTATGTTTTGAATCGAGATTGTTGATTAATGGAAAGAAGGATGATGAGGATTAATTTGAAATATGATTTTTGAATGAATTTGAAAATGGGATATGGATTGACGAATGATGATGATATTGAGAATGGCTTAGATATTGATGAGTGATGAATGAATTATTTATATGGCTTATGAATTTGAATCTGAGATACGAGGTTCCCTGGATTAAGTGCCGTGGCTTGCCACCACGTGTACCAGGTTGAAAACTCGATACTCTGTTGACCCTACGACGTAAGTGTGACCGGGCACTATATAAATTTCCGGGAATGATACCCCCATTGAGCAATATTGATTATTTGAGAAAAAGCTATGCATAGACTCTTGGGGATGCAAGTCGGGGGACAGTCTAAGGACAATTCAGACTTGTCGGGTTGGCTGGATAACCGACAGATGAGCCTCATCAGCCATAGGACAGGCATGCATCATATGCATTTGTATGCTTTGCTTGGGTTTGAACTTGTTTTGGTTTGCCTAATTGCTAAACTGTTCTTAACTGCTACTTGAACTATTTGCTGTAACTGCTATCTACTTGTGCTTTCCTTGTCTGTCTTGCTTGTGTTTGTCCTGGCGTGCTACTTTTGAGAATGAACTTGGATGCTGAATTAATGATTGTGTTGTTTGATTGCGTGGTTAATTTCTGATTGAGATTTTCTTATAAGTAAGGAAAGATTTCGGATTTCTGAAAGATTAAACATTGTTTCTTTGAAAAGGGTTTTGAACGATTTCCTATTGGTTTTAAAAGGCAATGATAATCACTGAGCTTGAAAATAGTTTCTTATTAAATATCTTCTTATGACAACTTTGAAACTCCGTGGTGAGACCGTGTGGTTAGGTTCTCACCCCCTACAGCTTTACCTTTTCAGGAACCGGATGAAGAAGTATTAAGAAGAGTTATACTGCGTTTGGTTTATATGCTGTTGTATTAATTAGATTATTTTTTTTCCCTCGTCTTTGTTATTACAAGTTTGTAAGAGGGATAGGAATTGTATGTTTTATATGTATAATATATTGAATTACTATGTAAGGAGTTTTGTATATGAATCTATGCATGTTTGTATTTTTCTTAGATAAAGTATCAATTTTTGGTTTTTCAAATAAATCAGCGATACAGTGTCCAGTCATAGGCTCCTATTTTAATATTTAATATGTAAAGTAGTCGTAATACTTCTTGCTATCAGAGTAGCGCAGCCGGAAGCGTGACTTCTGATAGTGTGGGTGTTACAGATGGCCCTAGATTGTTTAGGGCAAATATTTTACCAAGCTCACCAAAATTCTATTTGTGGCGGTTGGAACACCAAATTGCCGCTATTCTCATCAATTTTTAACAAAGTTTGAAAACACTATCAGAACTGTCATTATTCTGTCAATTCGCGGCAGTTCTAAAAACGTCGCAATTTTCTGCCGTAATTTTCTGTGTATCTTATAGTGTCAGTTCAGTAAGCAAGTAATTTCATACTTAAATTTGGATATGAAACTTATTGACGAGTTGAATCGGGACGTAGAACACATGGTTCTCATTTTTGGGGGACATGGACACAGAAGAATATAGGGGATGATGTATATGTACCACAATAATTCAATAAGGAACGCACATAAAAAAACATGGTTAGAGGTGTATATTCGTTGTTGGGGATGATGTATATGTACCACAATAATTCAATAAGGAACGCACATAAAAAAAACATGGTTAGAGGTGTATATTCGTTGTTGGGGTTGGGGATATGTCTAGAATATTATTTGTTAATATGTTGTTACTAGAAAACAAATGAAAGAAACTTGAACCTCAAAAAAACTAATGAGAACTATGACGAACTCGAGAGAGGGAACAGAGAAATGTATGAAGAGTTATTGTTATATGTGATAATGTATTGAATCAATATTACAACGGAGTCTCACAATGTTTTGGATGTTACTTGTACATTATATTTTTGTTGACCATTACTAAAACACACACAAGATTATTTGTGGAAAGACGGTTTGCATATTTTCACTTGTTTTTACAATGAGTGTAACTAGAAAACCAACTTTTGGTATCTAATTTTATCTAAGTTATTTTAAATTTTTGGGTAAAGTATCATCATATATAGCTAGTGAAAGGTGTGACTATAGATCTATAGTCATTGTTTTTTACTTTAGGTCACGATTTTTTAACTATGACCTATTCTAGCGTGGCCAAAGATCTATAGTCATAATTTTTTTTATCTATGGTTATGGTTTTCTTGGTCACGGTTGTAGTGCTTTCTAAAGCAATTCTTGAAGAAATACTCGTAGAGTAAACTCTCATATTGATAGGAATTTGTGGAAAAGAATCATGAGCAATATTTGCTTAAATCATAAAGGTAATAGGTTTCCTAAATTTCTCATATATATCATCAAGCATCATAGTTTTAACATTAGCTAAGCTGAAAAACTCAGATTTAGAATTAATTATAGTTAATAAAATATGATAGTCTTCATTTAGTCTTTCCAAGATTACTTCATTGTGTTGATTAGAGAGGTAAAAGGCTCTCTCAGGACAACAAAAGAATCTGCAATATTTTTTATTTGAGAGATGTAGTCAGAGGTATTCAAACCTTGCTTCTTGATGGTCTTCAACCGAGTCTTCAATTGCTTAATCTTATATTTAGTAGACTTTGCAAAATAGCCTTCAATTCTTGCCTAAATTCTTTAGGTCATGCTTTAAAACCGTGACGATAGACCTTTTAGGTCACACTTCATAACTATAACCATAGATCCTTTTAGATCATGCATTAAAACCGTGATCATAGACCTCTTTTCGGTTACTCTTTAAAATCGTGATCATATAGATCGTTAGATCATGCTTCGAAATCATGACAATGTACTCTTTAGGTCATACTTTATAATCGTGACTATAAATCTCTTTAGGTCACTGTTTAAAATCGTGATAATAGACCGTTTTAGGTCATTCTTAAATTTAATATGAGAAAAAATCTAACCTAACATCAACATATTTAGTCAAATTTTAAATTTTGTTTGTATTGAAAAAATTCGTTGATAAAAATTTAAATATTTGTATCAAATTCTAAAATTCAACAGTAATATTTTTTGTCAAACTTTTTTTACAGATACTATCCGACTATAACAAACATTTTCTCCCTAAAACAAAAAATAAACTATTCTCTATATATCTACTTAATATACTAAAACTGGGTTTTTCCCCAACTAATAGAAATGAGGTGTCGATTCCTCATGAATCCATTTTTTCACTAAAATGAATGCACTATTTTCTCTTCTAAGTTTATCTTATAAAAATATCTTTATTATAATTATACTATAATTAGCATTTAAGTAATAATATATAATTATACTAATTTAGGAAAATATCTTTATTATAGTTATATAAAATCAATATTTAATGCATTATTAACTACTTATCAATTATCAATCGAAAATATTTTTAATCATTTTAATTATATTGATGATGATAATAATAATAATAATAATAATAATAATAATAATAATAATAATAATAATAATAATAATAATAAAAATTTATTATTATTATTATTATTATTATTATTATTATTGTTATTATTATTATTATTATATGATAATGGCACTGGTTATTAATAATCAATTTATATTTTTCTAAATAAATTTATTTTAAAAAAATATCTTTATTATAATTATATTACAATATTACAATTAGTGTTTAATGAATAATGCATAATTATACTAATTTAAGAAAATATCTTTTTTATAATTATATAAAATAAATATTTAATGCATTATTAAACTAATTATCACTCGAAAATATTTTTAATTACTTTAATTATATTAATTTTAATTATATTGATAGAATTCTAATTCTTATTCATTATCAAATGATTTTATTAATGGCAAGTTGTTACCTTAATGGTGATCCATTTATGTTGATAATAATAATAATAATAATATGGTATGTTAATGATATGAAGTTGGCCCCAGTTACTCTATTCATAAAAAAAAATAATGATTCTAATCATGATATGATATGATAAAATCATATAATTTTAACTGAACAAATATATGATGTACAACTAACGTAAATAATAAAAAATTATCTTATTACTAATAATGAATTTACATATTTATTTTTTTAAATAAAGCCTATATATAAAGTTTTTTGTGGTACATGAGACTAGATCTGAGAGCCAACTCATTTTCTTTAAATTTATTATTCTTCTTTTACTACTTCATAGAATGTATTCTTCGTTTTTCATCGAAGTTGATCCTTTTAAGGTACAATTTATAATTTTGTATAGTAGTTTTTATATACTCATTTTATTATATTATTCTTTTGATAATTTAATAATTGTTCTTACTCCAACTTATTCTTTTCGTCTAATGTTCCAGTGCGATTGTCTTTTACCGCAATCGTTTACAATGCATCACATCCATGAAATACTTCATCGAGTTGTATTCACTGATTCGGGTTCTAACTACATGGATGTAAGTGTCCAAAGAAGAGGCAATAAACTCTATTTTACCGAAGAATGGTTGGATCTACTCACATATTATGACCAACCTAATGGAATGTGGGTAAAATTGATTAGTTTTCTTGGGAGGAACTCGATTTTTTATTGAGAAATTATTTTCATGGAGCTTTGTAGGCCAAGTTCAAGTTCCATCCTCTCCATGCTTTCTATGTCTGTCCGGAGATCTTCGAAGTGGAGCACATAATGAGATTGAATTCCCTCAATTTAAGTTCAGTTTTGCTAAATTTGTGTCAAACTCGGATATGCAATTTCAATGATTGGTAATATATTTAAATTTTCTTATTTTAAATTTTTTATTATTAAAATAATTTTATAACATATTGTGATTTTTTTCAGAAATTACCGGCCTTTTTTTGTATCAATGCAATGCCATTGAGGGGAATAAGGGTTAGTTTAGTTTCTTGGTGTGGCAATTCTATACCTTGCCGTATTGTATGGATAGTGAATGATGAAGCTTATTTAACAAGAGGATGGTCTGAATTTGCACAAATTCTAAATGTCCAAACTTACAATCAGTTGGTTGTCGTTACGAGAATGACTATAATCTATACGTGTCTAAGGATTAGAATAAATTAAATATTATTTAAGTAATTTAGTTCTAATATTGGTATTTGATTAAATTCGTTTTACATTAATTTAAATTTAAATTGCTACCTCAATTTATATATTACGACTATTTTTATTTGATATATTATTTTTAAATGTTTTAATATAAGATTTCTTTTTTTTATATTTAAGTTTATTTTTTTCCTTTGATATATGTATCACCTTTTTTTTCTCTTTTTATATTTTATATTAGTAATACAATTCTTAATAAAAGTGTACTTAAAACAAAAAAGAAAAAAAATTAATATATCACTATTTAAAGAAAAAAGAAAAGGACAATTTACATAAATAAAATAAATGGGAGAAAGTGTTACGCAAATACAACAATCCGAAAAACAAGACGCAAATACAACAAACCTATCTATATGTAATCCGCAACACCCTAACGCGGTTTCTAATTACACGTAATCCGCTACACTCTGTCGCGGATTACGTTCAAAGGCTGAAACACATAAACCGCTACACCCTGCAGCGGTTTATGAAGAGATAGGCCCAAAGCGTATTCCGTGATACCTGCAGCGGATTATGAAGGAGTTGGCTCACTATATAAACCGTGGTACTCTATCGCAGTTTCTTCACAATGTGGCTGCTTGGAAAATGCTTATGTGTGTGTTTGGCAAACGAGTTGGGGAAAAGAGAAGTGATTCCATCTCTGAACGCATGTTCACGTGAAACTAAAATTTGTTGCTTCTGCGTTATGTTCATGGTGGCTGGTTACTGTTAGAAAATTAGATGAGAAATTTTCTTCGTTCCAATTTTTTTTTCATCAAAATCTTTTAAATTTGTTTCAATTACTAGCAAGGTGAATATTTTTATTTTTTTATTATTTTTAGTACTCTCTTTCATATTTTAATTTTTATATTTTTTTTGTTCATTATTGATATATGTGATTGGTTTTATTGAATTTTTATTCTTTCTTATTTATATGAATTTTTTTCTGTAACACCCTAATATTCAAATCCTTATGCTCGAGTCATAAGTCAATGATATTACGGTGGTACGACTCTCAGGTGGATTTTTAATAAATAAATATAGGTAATTTCGAAAGGAGTATTAATCGAGAAGCCTGAAAAGAGTAGAAATAAAATCGCGAAGACGTATCTCTCACGTTTCGACAACAAAAGATAAACCGTGAAGCCAAAAAAAATATACGGACAAGGCGTAGAGGAGATTAAGAGATAGATAACAGATAGATATATATAACATAAGTAAGTAGCTACTAGTCGCGACCCGCGAAGTTTAGGTCGGCTAGAGTACATTATGAAATTAGTTGACAACAGTATATCCTAATCTCTCCCGAAGGAAACATGAGAGCCTCTATAGGCAAATTCAAAGAGTTCAATACATAATATAAACTTTCCAAAACAAAGGTGGAGAGATTCTAATCAAAACACAAAGTAGAGGAAATAAAGATCTTCGCCGTCTCTCAGACGACCCACAACTCACTTCTGAGCACCTGGACCTGTATCTGAAAAACAAGAGATATATACGGAATGAGAACCTCGGGCCCATGGGTTCCCAGTATGGTAAAAGTGCCAAATAAATTCAATGTACTGCAACAAAAACTCACTAAGCATCCTAAACTTCTTCACCAATTATTCATCCTAGGTTCTCACTAATCCATGAATAGGCAACTGTCATAAGGGAGTGCTAAATTCAATTCATGTTTCACATGTTTCCCAACTCGCTGACTCTTCCACGAATCAGACTCAGAATCATAAACAAAACCATCACCAGTTGTTCTGCCTCAGCAGTTCTATATCAATACATCATCATGCAATCGCATCATCAATTCATCCCATCAAGAACAGCCCTCACACCCACCGACACCAGCATGAGGGGCCTCTCAGTTGTACAAACACAAGCAATACAGGCAAGTAATACACAAACATGATACAAGTAGAACAAGTAGCATATAGTCAGTTAACATGGCATATATAATGTAGAAATCCAAGACAAATGGCAAACCCAAACAATTCAAACATATGCAAATGATGAATGTCTGCCCTATGGCTGATGATATCATCTGTCGGTTATATAGCCAACCCGACATGTCCTGGTAGCTAACCATTGGACAGAAACACCCCTTGCGGAGCAAGTAGGTTTGAGCTACAACCCCCTTGCTACTGCCCGCTCAACCAAGAGCCAGTAAAATAATCACTACTGCGGCTACTACCCAGGCGGGTGTCTAAAAGCTCAACCTGGAGCGAGTGGATTCACCACTACTGCCGCTACTACCCAGGCGTCGCAATCTCTGACCTGGAGCAAGTGGGACGAACCACAACCCTTGCTACTACCCAGGTATCTCAAGCATTGGCCCGGAGCAAGTGGGACGAACCACAACCCTTGCTACTGCCCAGGCATCTCAAACATATATTCATTCAATCTCAATTCATATTATCAACATTCATTGTTATCAAATCTCAAACATTAACTTGGAGCAAGTGGGACGAACCACAACCCTTGCTACTACCCAAGTATCACAAATAAACATTTATTCATAATCACCCTTCATTATTATCAATCCTCAGACAATGACCCGGAGCAAGCGGGACGAACCACGACCCTTGCTACTACCCAGGTATCACAAATACACATTTATTCAAAACCCCACGATTAAACTCGTTTATCATAATCCTCCTTTTCCGTCTCATACCCGGAGCAAGTGGATAACGCCACTGCCTACTACCCGGGGTCGCACATCACATTTCAATATTTTTTCATTATTATCCATTTAACATATTCATTCATTAATCATATATGCATTTATACTCAGCCATAAACAATAATGGCTTTGCCGTAACCCGGCAATAACTCAGCCATCCGGCTCATGGTCCAATCAAGAACGGGCCATTTATCAATAAATATAGCCCTCCGGCTCATGGCATACACGGTACTTTCACCGTCATCCTCCACATCTCATATAATCATCTTTGATCATCATTGATCATAACTTTTCCCCTTGCTTCACTCGCAAGTTACCACATCCCCTAGCTCATTGCTAGGCATATCAGAATGATTTAATACATAAGAGGTGAGATCGGAGGCTTAGAAGTATGAGATTTGACTTTTAAAACTCAAAAATCAACTTTGGCATGAAAACAGGGCCACGCGTACGCGCACTCCACGCGCACGCGTGGATGGCCACAAAACTCATCGACGCGCAAGCGTCATACGCGCGGACGCGCGGGTTGAAAAATAGCCAAACGACGCGCAAGCGTTAGCCACGCGTACGCGTGGGTGCTCTTGCGCCCCAGGCACAAAACTGGCACAACTCTGGCATAACTCTCGGGAAAATAGTTGGGCATTTGGTGCAGCGCATCAACGCGCCCGCGCACACCACGCGCACGCGTGGATAGTGCCTTCTTGAAGAACGACGCGTACGCACCAAGTGCGCCTACGCGTGGAGGGTCATTCTGCTAAAAATTTTCTAAGTTAAAAGCTGCAGAATTTACAGATTCAACCCCCAATCTTCCGACGGACATAACTTTCTCATTTTAAATCATTTTTCACCCGTTCTTCAAACGGCATGGACATCTCAGATCCAATTTCATTTCTAAACAGATTTGGCACAAAATCGAGATCCGTAGTCCAAGTTATGTCCCGTCAAAGTATGCCCAAAAACCATATTTTCATACAAAACCACTAGGTGCCATTTTCAAAACAAGCCATTTTCAACTCTTTTCAAAATCAACCAAAACATGCCAATTTCAACCCTTTTTGAAATCAATCAAAATGTACCAAAATCCACATCAAGCCATCCTCAACTCACACATTGACACTTTACCAAAAATTCCCAAAACCACATCTAACCATTTTAACACTTCTCAATCAAATGGCTAAAGGACAAACACAATATCATGTCATACATCCTTCCTCATCCCAATTTCCAATAATACCATTTCCAATCAACCATCATTATACGTAATCAATATCATACTCACTATCACGTGATTTCACCCACAAATCAACCTTAATCATTTCCCAAGCATATATCACAACATACATATCTCTAATGCATCATCATACCATCAAGGCATCAATAATCATAATCACATATATGATCACATAATATATCTCAACCGAACCAAACATACCTCGTCTACATAATTTCACTCAAAATTACCAAATTCCACACTTCAACTTCTCAAACCTTATTCTTCAATAACCAACCTAATCATTCATATATTCATTATCTGAAATTCATCCAATCACTTGTGCCATCATACAATGCACACATCGACTTACCTTTCTTACCTCTTTTCGGCCTCCGGCCTAAAATTCACGGCCTCCGGCCCAATTTTTACAATTTAAATGCATAAACCACAAATCAATACTCATTACCCAGTACATCAAATTCTTAATACACCAAGCATACAAGGTCACACAATTCTCAACCCAATCATTAATTCACATTACATATCAACTATGCATATTAGCACCAACCATTTACACAATCCAAACTTAATCCTAGGGGCATCTAGCCTAGGAATTCTCATCACAACACACGGTACTTAAATGAAACTTAAACCGTACCTCTTGTAGCCAAACCAATTGAGCCTCTTCTTTGGAATTCTTCACCAACCTTAGCTCCAAGCCTTACCAAAGCTCCTCAAGCAATACCAATCTCCCAATTGTGCACCAACATCACCAAATACACTAACATAACCAATGTCACATACATACATCAACCTAGGGCTCATAAAAATGACAAATCACAAGGGTTTGAGCACTTCTTACCTCAGCCCATATGAAGTAGGGATAGAACCCACTTAGAATCCATGTTGGAGTATCCCTAAACACCCAAAATCACAAGATTTCAACACTAACTACCCAAAAACGTGTAACAGTGGGGAATTTCGAAAACTGGGCAGAGATGAATGAAATACTCACCACCAAACTTAGATAGAATTGTAGAGGAACGCGTGGCCGCAAACGGCTCGTCAATCGGAGCTCCGTAGCTCAAGTTATGGTGGTTTGAAGATCAAAGAGAGTTAGGTTTTCTCTCTTCTCTTCTCTCTTCTCAAATCAGCGCCCCAACCCTTCTTTTTAGGGTAAAATGAGCTGAAATGCTCACAACTAATGTTTATATATGTTGGGTCTTGGGCCCACTTAGGCCCGGTTCACTTATTTTTGCCCATTGGCCCAATTTTGGGCCAAAACCTTTAAGATTAGCGCTCTAAATCGCACTTTAAATATTTCTACCTTTCCTAATTATAATTCCTCATTTCTTAATCTTATTTACCCATAATCAATTTCCTCAGTTGTAGTACCAGACAGATCTCAGCCGGTACTGCCGGTCAAAATTCCACTGCGCACTTTTACGCAGAAAACTATATTTTCCGACTCGGAAAAATTCACTGAATCCAAATATCGTATTTAAATTATCAAATTCCAATTGCCAAATATTCCAACCATATTCGCTCCTATTTAACTTATTATTTACTAAATTTCGGTTAGACCGGGTATTACATTTTCTATTTTTTGATGTACTCTATTTTCGTTTTGTATAAAGAAATTTATTTTTTATTCGAGTTTGTAAAAGTTGTAATTAAAAAGTTTGGAAAATAAAGGCAAGAATAACGAGTAAAGATGGTCTGCGAGTGCTGTTGTAAGATCACAGATACTTGGAAGATAACTGCACGATGAATGTGGTATATAGAGAAGTTTTTGAGATCTTATAATGAAAAGGTAATAACGAAATCTCTTAATTAAATTATTAATTTATTAAAATTTATTACTATCAATTTAAAAAATTGACAAATTCTAGGTGCTAATGGATAATGCATTCTTATTGTATATTTATAACTTGAGAATATTAGAATTATCATAAAAATTCATATTATTTTATTTTCCTGATAAACAATTTTATAATTACGTTAATCATATAATTTTGTATACTAACATTGATATAGTATTGTTTTAGGTATATATTTTGCAGGTATCAAAGGATAGTGTTGAGTTGTTATTTAGTGGGTTTAAATTATTTATGATTTATTGGATAACTTTTTGCATTAGAATTCTTCTCTAATAATTTGTTGTTCATTTTTAGCTGATTTTGATATGTTCTTACATGTATAAGAATTTGTTGGTAGATTTAGGTATTACTAGATTATTTATGATCACATTCAGTATATATGTCTGATTTATTGAAAAAAATAGATTACTAAAATCGGTTAATAACTATTTTAGAGTTAATACAATTAATACTAAATTAAAAAAAAACAAACAATACATAACTCATTATTTTTTTTATTAGTCAAATTATTATAATTTAAATTAATTTTAATAAAATAACTTAAAATTATAATTTTAATTTTATCACGTGCGAGTAATTACGCTTGTTTTCTTATATAATTGCTGCTTGGTTGTATCTCTTTTAACATGTTTATGATTTGATTATCACTTGAAACTAATTAGTGATTAGCGATTAAAATTATTGGAAATAAAACTTATTAGTAATAAGGTTTTTATTTGCTTACGAAGACAACAAAAAGCAGACACATACATAGCCACCGACAAATACTATGGAGATTTAGAGTATTATGTGTGCACACTATAATGCTGCCGACTGCCTCCTTTGGATATGCTCGTTTCACCAAACAAAGGTTACGTGGGTGTTTGTTTGGCACAGACAACAATTCAAAGTCTGGCATGGTCCAAAATAGTCAGGGTTTTAGATTAGGTTGGAGTGATTCCAATTTTCTTTTTTTTTTTTAAGTTAGGAATGGTATTCGAATTTAAGATCTTTAGTTAAGAATAGAAAAATTATACTATTTGAATTATAGTTGATTGATGAATCATTATTTTTTATTTTAAATTTTTTGTATTTACTGAATTAAATTTGCTGGGTTACAATTCTGATATAGCTTTGATGCATTATATATTTTGCGGTTAAATAATTATCCACCAAATTGTCATTGCACTGCATTGCCATTTACACGTTGATGTAATTATAGACATATAATAGTGCGTGACAACAACTATAATATTGGTGAGCGTAGCGGACTACACTGTATAATTTGCAAGGTGAGTTTTAGTATTATATATCATCCTAAGTTTGTTCTAATAATTATGTAAATATTATTAAAATTAAAATTATATTTTTTTATATTTTAGTAATATTTTGTTATAATAATATTTTTTAAAGAGTATTATTTAATAATAAAAAATATTTTAATTTTAATAATATTTTTTAAAATAATATAAAATAGCTTCTGAAATTTGATTCCGACTCAATTTAGCTTTTTAAATTTTAATGGACCCAAATTGTATTTTAAAATTTTAAAACATGACTAAAATTAGTTCTTCTGCTCATTTCCATCACCAGAGAGATGACTTGACACGATTAAACGAAATCGTTTTGTTGTTTGTGCTTAAATGACGTCGTTTTACTACTCCTCCCCTCTTCTTCTTTTTCTTCCTCAATATCGGAATCTCCCACCACTCTCAATCATACCTTCCCAATTCCACCATTCTCACCACCACCATCACCCTCTTCCTCACCTCCCATCAAATACTATTTTAAGTATTAACTCATTTGTAAACCTATAAAAATAGCACACACTCTATGACTACGACTATATTCTTTGTTGTTTGCACACTAAAATCGGATATGTGACAAGTATTTTTTTTAGAAAAATAAAAATTAGTTATTATTAATTTAAATTTTAGGTAAATATAAGAAAAATATTTGTTATTATTGATTTGTTAATAATTAAGTTCATTGTTAAAATAAAATTTTTGCCATTTTAAATTTTTTATGTTTGGTATTTTGCGAGGACATCGCGCTCGAATATTAGATTGAGAATAGAAAAATACAAAAAACTAACTTTATATATAACCAATTTATTAACAAAACAACAAACTTTTTAAAAAATTTCTGATTTTAAAATTCCAAAATACATGCGCTACTCCCATTCCTCTTCATCTCCTTGCCAAAAACGTAAAAGTTACCGTGTTTTGCGTCGCTCCCTACTCTTATCTTGAGGTCACTATAAAAAGAAATGCTAAGTATGATCAGATTTACTGTCGAATTTGGCTATAAATCCGTAACCGTACATAAAATATTATCGTCGGAATTGATGTTCCGATGGTAACATCGGCGATAATATTTGGCGGAAAAAAAATTATGGCGCGCCCAACTACCGGCGGGTAAATCCAACGGTAACCTTGTTTAGTGAAACGTTGCATTTTGGGCACACGAAAAACATCTGACGGTTTCGTGGCCTAAATAAAAGCGCGAACCACCGTCTCCCCCATTTCAAATTTCTCCTTCTCTCTCTTCATCACCACCCTTTCTCTTTATCTCTCTTATCACTGCCTCCGCCTTGATTCTCTGCCCCCTCCTATTGCCACTGCCGCCACTCCACCACTCTCGGCAAGCCAGAACCTCTGTCGCCGGCCGCGCTCAACGCTCCACATGGATTTGGGGAAGCAGAACCTCCACCGCAAGCCAAGCCTCCACCACCGCGACGTCCACCACTCTTTCCACCGAGGTGCACTCCAGCGAGCCACCTCCACCGCTGCAACCTCCACCTCCACCATTGCTCCATTCTTCTTACTCTGAGGTTGATTTTGGGATTTTGTCAATTTTCAATTTAATCTTTTCTGCTTTAATTAAATTCATTATGGTTTAATTAGATTTTAATTTTTTGTTAGCAATTTGGTTTAGTTAAACTACTTTTCGCTGTTAGGTTGATTTAGAGTAAAATTAGAATTTCTCTTAGTTCATAAGTAATTAAGCATGCTATTGTGATTCTTAGGTTTGTAATTTGAATTTGTTTAGGGTTCATTGACTGATATTCTGCTGAACACTATAATATGGGTTTGAATCAGTTTCAAAATTAGTTCAATTTAGTTTTCTAATCTTAGTGGATTTAGGTTGATTAATTTAGGTTAGATTCAATACATTAGGTTTTGAATTGTTGAAGTGTTTGGAATTCATTAATTTTGTTATTTCCTGCGTTGATGACTGTTTTGATGAGAAATTGTTGCTAAAAGTAGTTGCTAATTGTTTAATTTTAGTTTAATTTAATTTAGGTTTGATTAAAATTTCAATTTCAATTTTGAATCAGTTACAAAGTTAGTTCAGGGTTAGTTTTCTAATCTTAGTGGATTTTTAGGTTGATTAGGTTAAGTTACATTCAATACATTAGGTTTTGAATTGTTTAAGTGTTTAGAATTGTCTAATTGTGTTAATTGCTGCATTGATGACTGCTTGCTGAGAAATTTTTGTTGAGATTTTTTATCATTCAATATTTGCAGACATGTTGACAGGCAAAGGTGCTGCGGATCAGGCTGTTGGTCGTGGTCTTAGTTGTGGTCGGGGTAGGGGAAGGATTTCCTTCGGTACCCCCGGGACTTCTGGATCCTCACCCTCTACTCCAATTACGCTGTTGACGCCACAGTTTGCGGGTTTAGTGGACCAACTGTTCATCATGGTCCCTAACCTCAACTACATGCCTTCGTCCACGACGACGACGCCACCTCTTACCGCTCAGCAGCTCGCATCTATGGCGATGCCACCTCCAGGGATATATGTCGCGGCCCCGGAGTCCAGCCATAGAAGTGAGGCAGCAATTGATGCCCCTCCACTACCTTCCACCACATGGTTGCGCATTTGGCCTGATGGCGGCACGGGATAAGTATCACATTCAATGCTAATGTATTTCTTGTTTATGGTTATCGTTGAAAGTGCCTGAATTGTTTCTAGTTTAGTTAATTTAGGTGTTAATTGCTAGTTATTGTTTTCTATTTTTAATGATTATGATTCCTGTTAATGTTGAAAGTTCTTGAAACCTGACTCCTATTTAGGTGGATTTAGGTTGATGTGGCTTGCTGGTTATTGTTTTCTAATTTTAATGATTATGATTCCTGTTAATATTGAAAGTTTCTAAAACCGTATTCCTGTTTGGTGGATTTAGGTTGATGTGGATTGCTGGTTATTATTTTCTAGTTTTAATGATTATGATTCCTATTAATGCTGAAAGTTCTAAAAAATGATTTTTGTTTAGTGAATTTAGGTTGATGTGAATTGCTGGTTATTGTTTTCCAGTTTTAATGATTAAGATTCCTGTTATTGCTAAAAGTTCCTAAAACCTTATTTCTGTTTAGTGGATTTAAGTTGATGTGGATTGCTGGTTATTGTTTTCTAGTTTTCATGATTATGATTCCTGTTATTACTAAAAGTTCCTGAAACCTGATTCGTGTTTAGTGGATTTAGGATGATGTGGATTGCTGGTTATTGGTTTCTAGTTTTCATGATTATGATTCCTGTTATTGCCAAAAGTTCCTGAAATATGATTCCTGTTTAGTGGATTTAGGTTGATGTGGATTATTGGTTATTGGTTTCTAGTTTTCATGATTATGATTCCTTTTATTGCCAAAAGTTCCTGAAATACGATTCCTGTTTAGTGGATTTAGGTAGATTTGAATTGTTGGTTATTGTTTTCTAGTTTTAATGATTATGATTCCTGATTCCTATTTTCTAGAATTAATGATTAGGGTTGATTCTTGTTTGTGGGTTGTTGTTAGGTTTTTGCTGAACCCGAACGCGTGTACTCAGGAGATGAAGAATGTTATCAAGCTTATGTACGACCAGTCTTGGCCCAGCTACATGAAGATCTCTGCTAAGACCAGGAAGCACTGGTTTGAGAAATGGATGGTAATTACTTTCAATCTTTCTGTTTTAAACCTTTTTAGCTAGTTTATGTCCTCTATCTTGTTTAACTAAATCTAAAGCTTCTTTATTGCAGATGCACTTCATTTGGGATGCTGAGCACGACCTGGCCGTTGGAAAGATATTTGACCATAGGAAGGGTTAGTGGCTCCAACATATGATGGATGATGTTCGTCATAGGCAGGACCAATAGATGGACTGGCTCTGACCAGATGTAAAGAAGGATCTATTAGCTCATTAGGAGACCGATGCGGGATTCCGGCATCCGCGTCTCAACAACCGAGCTAACAGGGCATCGGCCAGATCGTCCACATACACCGGCGGCTCGGCGACCTTCATGAAGACGAAGGCCAGGCTGGTATGTAGTTCCTTTAATATTGTTAATAACTTTGTTAAATTATCTGTTTTGCATATCATTTCTAAGCATTCTAATGATTTTTTATTTCAATGCAACTTGTGTAGTCGAAGTCTTTCGATTACGAGGCCACATTGGCGGAGACGTTCAAGTACACCCACACGCTGAAGGAGAACAAAACGAGATTTGTTGATTAGCGGTCTCTGGACCATTATGTGAGTAAACATACATCTGATTATCTTCTACTATGAAATTATTAGAGATTAACTGTATATCTATCTTACTAATCATAGTAACTTGTGTTAATTGCACAAGACAAAGAGACTAGAGGCCGCGACTCAGCAGTCTCTGCAGTCTCAGCAAAGTGGGCAAGACGTCGCTAATAGATCTGCGGCCTCAGTCATCGACACCGACGCAGTTTGGTGTGAGACCGCCTCAGCCCCGTACAACAACCGCGTATACGGGATGGGATCGTTCTTCGCCAACAGCCTCTGCACCTCGACGTTGAGGCTGTCGTCAGGCTCTGCCACCAGTCGAGCCATCCAGTCTGAGGAAGGCGTGGATTTGAGGCTCCAAGTGTTTGAGCTCCAGCGCAGCCTTCACCAGCAGGCTCAGGAGCTTAATGATTATTGGGTGAGGTATCAGAAGATCGTCACCCACGTGACGTCTATGGATGAGCTCAGGCTGGAGTTTAGGGAGTCCTTGGAGCGAATAAAGCGTATGGAAACTCAGATAGAGGTGTACCAGGCCCAGATGTGCGCCGCTAGCATCGATTCTACTAGTGACAACACCACTTCTGGTGGCAGCGTTAACACTGGTGGCACACGGACATTGTCACTGCCTTCTGCGCTGCCGACTCAGGGCCACGGGACTAACGATGATGACGACTACCTGGATCTATAGATATTAGGGTTTTGTGTTATTGTTTCATATATTTATTTGATGTAGTTGACTTTTATTTAATTTGTACATTATATTATTTATTTATTTTAAATAAAAATTCTTCATTATTTATGAATTAACTACTAATTGTGTAAAAAAAATTAAATTTAAAATTAAAATTGACAGTCACAAAAGAAATTGACAATTTATTTCAAAATTAAAAAAAATGATATCACATTCGGAATTACTAATGGAATAATCCGACAGTAACATGGCGCAGAATAACATGTTTTTGGCACCAGCGTTACCGTTGGAAAGATTCACCGGTATCCAATTAGTTTTCCGAGCAAGTGATCAGCCAAAGAGTCCGACGGTAAATATTTACTGGCGATGTTTATACTGTTTGATTGTTTTCAATGGTAAATCCGATAGTACTCAGCGTTTTTCTTATAGTGGGTTTGGATGATTATTTTTAACAGTTTTGGATGTTTTTTTTCTAGATTTCGGATGCGTCTTTTTTATAGGTTTTGGATGTTGTGTTTTCTTACGTTTTAGATGTTTCTTTGTTTTATGTTTTGAAGGATTCTTTTTAATAGTTTTAGATGTTTCTTTTTCTTAGTTTTCAAATATTTGATTTTCTTATGTTCAGAATGTTTTCTTTTATTATGTTTCGGTTGTTCGTTGTTAAATAATTTTGGATGTCTCGTTTTGTTAGCTTTTGATGTTTTTAAAATGGTTTTGGATATCTCATTTTTGTTAAATTTTAGATGTTATTTTTTCAATAAATTTGGAATTTTTTATTTTGTTTTGCATTGGATTTTTTTAATATTTTGAATGTTCTTTTTTCTAGATTTTGGATGTGCCTTTTTTATAGGTTTTGAATGTTACATTTTCTTATGTTTTGGATGTTTATTCATTTTAGGTTTTGAATGATTCTTTTAAATAGTTTATATATTTTTTTCTTAGTTTTCGAATGTTTTTCCTTATGTTTCGAATATTTCCTTTTGTTATGTTTTGGATGTTCATTTCCAAATAATTTTGGATGTCTCGTTTTGTTAGATTTTGAATGTTTTTAAAATAATTTTGGATATTTCTTTTTTTGTTAGATTTTAGATGTTTCTTTTTGTTTAATTTTGGATATTTTTTTCAATAATTTTAGATTTTTTATTTTGTTTGGCTTTGGATTTTTTTATTACATTTCAGATATTTCTGTTTGTTCAGTTTTAACGTATTTTTTATTGCGAGGAGAGTGTCAAAGTAAATGTGGATAATGAATTCGGATGGTTTTTGTTTTTCTTAACTAGCTTTTTTACGGTCCAACTAATAGTGATTGGTTACCCAGCTTGATTGTTAGAGAATTGATATGAACTGCAAAAGTTTCATATAAGTTTTACACATTCATTTAATTAAGTATCATTAAATTAGCAAAAATAGCTACTTTTTTTACTGACAGTATGAATAATTATAAAAAATGAATATAATTATATGACTGCAAGGTTGCGAGAATCGAACTGGTTATTGAACCGATCAAGTAGCTGGTTTAATAGTTTAATGGTCTAACTGGAATCAAACAGTAGTTAAACCAATATAATTAAATATACAATAAAATTATTAAAAAATTAATATACAATTTTAAATATTTGAATTCAATAATTTCTAAACTAATAAATTTTAAAATTTTACAATTTTACGTAATAATTTATTTATATTTTATCATTAAAAATTCACAAAATATAAATTTCTAATTAACTTCTAAATTCTAATCAAATAATCAGTAACAATCTTACCACATCAGCAACAAAAATTTAGAATAAAAAAATATTTCAATAATAACTTCTAATAATCGAGTAATCATCATCTATGAAAAACACAAATTTACATAAAAACTCAAACCATTAGCAACAAAGAATTTAAAATCACAAAAAAATTCAACAAAAACTTCTAATTAAGTATTCAACAACAAAAATTGAGAATTCAAAGACCGAAAACTCATCATCCAAAGCCAGAGAATAAAAAAACAGAAAATCTAAGCAAAGAATCCAAACTCATCATTCAAACTAACACTATAATAAAG
Source organism: Arachis hypogaea (assembly GCF_003086295.3). Lineage (NCBI taxonomy): Eukaryota > Viridiplantae > Streptophyta > Magnoliopsida > Fabales > Fabaceae > Arachis > Arachis hypogaea. The sequence continues at coordinate 23,635,535 of NC_092054.1, forward strand.
TCACTAAATACCGTCAGATTTAGTGACGGAATAAATCCGACGGTATAAACCTCGTCAGTAAACGGTTACTGGCGAATTTTTTCATCCGCTGCTAATTACTGATGGAATTAGCAGTGAATATAAACTTTTAATTGACAAAATTTCTGAAGCTTGTTATCGTCGGATTTTTTTCCTGGTAAATCCAATGGTAATATATTATTTATTTATAAGTAAATTAATAGTTATTGGCAGATTCAACCGACAGTAAATCTGACGGTAAACTTCAATTTTAATTTTTTTAATTTGTTTCAAAATTCAATATATAATTTTAAATATTTATATTAAATTGTCTCCACCTTTTACTTGACTTTCAGGCTGAGAAACATTTACTGCTAGATGAGGTATTAGTTAACGTGCTTGATGAGGTATTATGAGCACCTGCAAAAGATTTAACAGAAGAGGGTAATTCAGTTCAACATGCAGGAATAATTTAAACATTCATAAACTAAAATGGGAGAGCATGCACAAATTAAGAGAAAAGCTAATAGAAAGGAATTTCAGGCCTCACCAATAGAAATTGTTCGATCATTTTTCTATAGACTACTTTCATAGACATCCATTTCAATAGAAGGACTGCTACAATCATCGTTACACCCACCTCCATCATTTCTTTCCAGTTTACAGCATATCCATGAAGGAATGTGAAAAATTTCGAGCAACTTGTTGTACTTGAAATATTAAAAAACAAAAACAAATTTATTTAATTTATATAATTAACAAAAGGCATAGAAAATAAATTTTTAAAACACAAATAACTAAGTTCATAGTTACAACCTACTAAATCAATACCTTGGATGCACAGAGGCACCTTCAATGTGGTGTTCCTCCATGTCAAACATTGTCAAATTTCACCAAATTAAATGCATATTAACACAAATTCAAACATAGGAGAAAATGTTGCATATCATACAATTGAAAAAACAATCAGCCAAATATGGAATCTACTATTGGCAGATTACTAAACCACAAAGCTGAGGTAACAAATCCAAACAAGATCAAATATATGGACCTTAATATAAAACTAAAAATATAGCTATCACATACAAAAATTTTTTAAGTCCACACAGAATTCCATTATAAGGAGAGGAACAATTAAAAACATACACAAATACAAAAATAGATTTAGCATATCAAATGACTAACCAAATAAAAAATAGCAAAAGCACCATCTGATCTTCAATTTCTTCCATTTATATTGAAGGAAAGGTCAAGATACTCCAGATTCTTTAAGCATCCAATTTTCGAAGATATTAACAAAAGAAAATTATTAGCACCAAACTTAACACTTAGGAACAATGAACCTTGACACTATTAATACCCAAAATTAACTACCATTCGAGTCTAAAACCACAACTAAGTAAAAAAAAAAACAAAGTATTCATTGATTCACTTGATTAAAATGCTCTGCCTCAAGTTGAATCGACCCACCACAATAGTAAAATTCCCTAAGCTAGTTTTTTCTATTCAAACTTAGAATTTGCATAACTAAAGTGGCTTAAAGCAAGCACATTTTTCCATCAGCAGAAAAACAAAAAAAGTAACCTGATAGAGAAGTGATAAATAGAAAGCTTAATCAATCGCTTAAGGGCAGTGATCTCGCCCAACAATGGAAAAGCCAAAGGCCTTGGTGACCCTCTGGAGAGATCGAGCTCCTTTAACCCATTCAGCTTGTAAAGCAGCAACCCACCAATCTCTGAAGAATACATCTTCATCTACAAGCACTCCAGTGCTGTCATTCCCCTGAACTCCAAAGAGAACAAGTTCACCTCGTTCCCAAAGAACTTCAGCATCTTTAACTGCGCCAGACCACCCACCCACTTCAGAATCAAGCTGTAAACGTTCCTATAGAGGTACAAGCTCTTCCCTGAAATGTCAAGGGTGACGACGACAAAACCTAATTGTGGCGAGAGAGAAAGAGAAAGAGGAGAGAAGTGTGGTTGAAGATGTTGCAAAAATTACTACAAGAAAAGCACTAAGTACCGTTGAATTTATCGTCAGATTCATCAGATAAATCCGCCATTAATAAGTTTACCATCGGATTTATCGTCCTCCTGGAGTTGGTGCCCCACCAGCGGCATTGCTGCTGGAACCATCAGCGCCGCTGCCTCCAGCACGCATCTGCTGGTTGTACACTTCTATCCACTCTCACAAACAATCTAGCTTCTCCAGCTTCTCTGTCAGGTTCGGGCTGGTGGCAACGGCTCCTCCCACGCGTGCAAGGTCATTATATCTCTGCTCAGACTGCTCCACTTGTTGGTGAAGCTCTTGTGTCAGCTTCTACACCTCCTCCTTCAAGTCGATAACTTCCTGGGGATTGACAGGATTGGTGGCAAAAGCAGAGGAAGCCGCTAACGTAGAGGAGAGCAGGCCACTGGTGAAGATGAAACTAACCCGAAGCGACGATTATTGTGCGGTTCAGAGGCGGTCTCGCGCCAAACCTTATCAGGATCTACCACTGAGGTTTCGAAGCCGGCTTCGTCGTTCCCACGAAGCGGCTGAGACTGCTAGATCGCGGCCTCCAACCTCTGCGTGTAATTCTCTTGTGTCATACACGTTGTGATTAGGATAACAATTGACTTTAAATCAAATAAATTTGAAACTTAGGATCAATTTAAACTCACATAATGGGTTGCAGACCGCTCGTCAGCAAATCTCTCCTTATCGGCCTTCAAAGTATGGGTATACTTGAAGGTCTCCACCAGTGTCACCTCACGATCCAATGAATTAGACTACAATTTATATCAACCAATAAAATAAATCAACAAATTAAACAACTAATTCAAGTAACTACTAAAAAATTAAACATTACCAAACTACTTACCAGTCTGCTCTTCATCTTCATGAAGGTCGCTAATCTACCCATATACTTCGACGACCTGGGCAAAGCCCTGTTAGCGACGTTCGTCAGATGGCAACGGTTTAAACCCCTCATCATCTCTAAAATGGGCCTCCAGTTCTTTCTTGATGGCTGGACGGATCCAAGTCGTTAGGTGCTCGTGCCCCTAACAAACGTCGCTCATCATCTACTGCATCCGTGTAGCTGCCCAGTGGTCGTAGATCTTCCTGATCATGAGATTATGTTCTGCATCCCATATGAATTTAAATTGCACAAAGTGGTTCAACAACATTAGTTAGTCGGGATAAAATACAGTTCAAATACAGTTAATTAATTCAACATTATTGGGTTACCGCCCACTTCTGAAACTATTGCTCTCTGGTCTCAGCCGGGATCTATGTGTACCTCAGCCACGGGTGGTCGTACATTGACTTAATGACTTCAGAGATCTCCTGTGTGCAAGCATTGTTGTTTAGTGTAAACCTATCAGAGAAAAAAAATATAACATTAACAAACACATATAAACACATAAATTTAAGATTAATAAACGTAAGATTAAAAAATTGTATGTACTCACACATGCATGCCATCGGGTCAAATCCTCAGTCAGATGACGGGCGGTGGTGAAGGGGCATCCTGCTGGGGGGGGCTGGAGGAATCACCCACCGCAGTATCTGTCGTTGGATCTGAAGGGGGCGTAGCAGAGGGAGGCACATAGTTTGGGTTTGGGACCATGATAAACTGCTGGTCTGCTGGACCCGCCTGTGACGTCACAGCGGTCGACGGAGAAGTCGGGGTAGAGGGCGATGACTAAATAGTCCCTGGGGATTCAGTGGAATCCCTCCCTCTACCACAACCACGAGACCCACTCAATTTACCTCTGTTACCTATCGTCATGTCTGCAAAGAGAATATATTATTAACACTAATTAGCATATATACTAAACAAATCATTTAACATTTAGATTAGTTCAAAAAAAATTGACATAACCTCTCCTAAAATTTGACATATATCCACCTTTATAGTTTTCACAAATCCAATCAAATTCAATCCACAGCATCATCAATCAAAACACAATTAAATTTACAATATTTTTAACAGAATATATTAATTGGTTTTCATACTTAAATTCATACTATATATATAATATTATACATATAATATTACAATGTCTAACACAGTAATTTATTTAACTCAATTAAAGTTAATAAATTAGTGACATGCTGCTGCCAAATATGCACCTATTAAGTAGTGTTCACCATTACAGAAATCTAAACTTAATTCCATCTATGAACATTAAGCACTGAGTACATATATATTATGCCTATTATTACAGTTACCAAATTCCTAATGAACTAAATGATGATGATGATATGCGGACTAGTAAACTTAAAGGCTAAAGCCACTATTAATAGTACTATTTATGTCAACAGAATAAAAGAGAAATAAATAAATCTAAACCTCTTCCACTTATATTGACCAACAAGAGCTTTTCAGTTATATATATATATATATATATATATATATATATATATATATATATATATATATATATATATATATATATATATATAAAAGCTTAGCCACTTTGGACAATTCATTGTATATGACCTATTAGGATAACATTTAACTATCTATAGTCATCCTCAAAGTAACTTGGCCTAAATTTCACAAAATTTATTATTTATTATCATAGAGAAAGAGGGACTATGAAACATGAGGGGGTGAAAAGGGGAATAAGAACAAAGACAAAGGGGGAGTTATGTCGGTGCTGGAGGACGATGGCGGCGGTGCAGTGCGGTGATGCTGGTAGAGAAACGAAGATAGAGAGAGACAGATTTGTGACTAGTACCAAGAGAGAGGACGAAGAGGCTGGTTTTTGAGAGAGAGAGAGAGAGAGAGAGAGAGAGAGAGAGAGGCAACGGTGAGAGACCGGGTCTGACGGCGACGGGCTGGAGCGGCGAGGAGAGCAAACGGCTAGAGAGATAAAGGGAGAAGAGATGTTAGAGAGAGAAAGGGTTTTCGAAATGAAGGGGGAGAGGTACGCACCTTCAATTTTAAGGCTCTTTACCATCGATTAAATCCGATAGTAACTCATAGTGGGTCACCAAAACACATCGTTTCACTAAAATGGCTTATCGTCGGATAAATCGGATGGTAAAGACTATTTCCCTCAATTTTTCTCCAAATATTACCAGTGAATTTACCGTCGGAATCGAAAATTCGCCGGTAACGATTTGACTATCTCAAAATCATCCATAAATCCATCGGTAAAGCCGACGGTAATACGCGACGCTAAATCCGACGGTACTTGGCATATTTCTTGTAGTGAATGGGAGATAAGGATTTGCAAATTCGAGTTTAGTGTTAATTTTACCAGTGAATTTACCGTGGAAAAAATTGGCCAGTAACACATAGTTTGTGGTCAAAATGGTGCGTTTCATTTAATTACTTTACCCTCGGATTTTTTGGCCCCTAAATCCGACGATAATGATAGTACTAATTTTTTCTTTTTTCCCTCTAATTATTACCGACAAATTTACCGTCAGAAAACTGAATCCGACAGTAACTTTTTTATCCAACGAATTTATTGTCAAATCCACCGGTAAACTCGCCGCTAACCTCCGACGGTAAATCCGACAGTACTTGATATTTTTCTTGTAGTGTAAATTCAAAATCACATCACCAATAATCCTAGCTAACTCACTCAGAACACAAAAAAACAGAAAGAACAACAACTCAGAATCAGAGTTTTATCAGTAAAATTAACAAAATAAGCAAACATAGATTTCAGCTTTGTTTACTCATAATCATAAACATTATTCGGTTATTCCAGGTTCCAATCATATAAAAACAGAAACTCAAAATCATAAAAATTACCAAAAACAAAAAAAACTAAACAAACAGAGGAAGGAACGAAACTCACCTGTTAGCAAGAGAAGAACCAAGTTGACGGCGAGGGAGGAACGGCGAGACAGAGACGAGGATCGAGCAGTGGAACAGAGGTGACGATGAGGAGAGACATTCGCAGTAAGGGTGAGACAGAGTAATGGCTCGAACATGAGCTCGACAACGATGGACGCGATGGTCTGGGCTCGACGACAGCGAGGACGGTGATGCAATGACAACGAAGACATAGACGACGACGAGGATAGAGACGCCAACAGTAGCTCCGAACCGACCTTCTGGTGACACGACGAGAAGAGCAAACCTTCGAGTTGTCACCGCTGACGTCGATAGTGGTGGCTACGTTGCTCTGGTGATTTCCTCTAATAGGGTTAGGTTCTTCAGAAGGGGATTTTCAATTTGAGAGAGAAAGAAAGAGGAGGGGGTGCTGGCGTGTTCTGCTTTAGCTGGGGTGTTTTTTTTTTTTGTTTAAAAATGTATCGTTTTTTAGTGGTGGGTAGTAAACCAGGGAATGAAAAAATCGGGCCAGTTCTATCAGTTTACCAGTTAACTACTAGTTCGGACCATTTTTTATCGGTCTTTTGTAAAATAGTTTTGAAATTAATTGGACCGATCAGAAGACCCGTTCTAGGTTAATCCAGTCAAACCGACCAATCCAATCCAATTTTCAGAGCATTGTCATTTATAAGTTATTTTACATGATCAATGTATTAAAATTAAACTCAAATAATATGTATTGCCAAATTTGAAATTTCTAAGTTAATAAAAATTAAAAAAATTTTATACATACAACTAATTATTTTTAATACCTCAGTAAAATTAATTAATTTTTAAACTCACTATTTAACAAATATTTAAATATATAAATTTAATTAAATAGCTATATAAAATTCTCTATATTAAGGGTTTATCAAGATTAAATTTTATAATAATATTAAATACATAAAATTAATATTTTTTTATAAAAAAAACTTTTATTTATATTTTTAATAAGTATCCTTATGATTTTTATCATAAAAAGGAAAACTAAAGAAAGTGGGCACAACTTTGCAGGTTTCACCAAAGTTCCTAGTTCACATGCACACGATGAAAGTGGAACACTATTAGTATTCCAATTTTGTCATTTCCAAAATAAAAGAGCAGAGGAAAAAAAAAAAGAAAAAAGAAAAGATAAAACGCCGTTGGAAACCAAATTCTGGAAACCTTGGCAGTACATCTCGAAACCCCGTTCACACTATGAACCCGTTAACCCATTGAGCGGTCAAACTCTACGTATGAAAGCGTCGACCCTCCCTCTCTCATCTCATGCATTGAATATTATGCCACCGGCTCAACCCTTGTCCGTACCAGTTGACGACCTACAATTGCCGGTCAAGTCTTCAATCCCCTTCATTAATATTAGTTCCTTCCACACTACTTTATTTTCACTCACTCTCTCTCTCTCTCTCATCTATAAACAGATCAACCCTACCTTGCTCCACAGAGTGTGCGAGTTTTTGAGATATTTTAGTGCTGAGAAATAATGAAGTGTTGTTTGGATTTGTGTTGGATTTGAGATAGTGATAGATCAACTACTATATATATATATATGGAGAAGGATAACATGGATTTGAAGAAGACTGAGGATGCTGTTGCTTTTGGATCCTCAAACGGTTATTATAATAATCCGTTGTTATTGTCGAGTGCGTTTGATTTCAGCTGTGAAGTGGAGAAAAGCTCGTTTATGGAGTTGCTGGGAGTGCAGGACTACTATAATAATAGTGGTGCTGTGCTTGATTTGCCACAGTTATCAAAAGCTACAGTTTTTCCTTTTACCACGGTTAACGCTTCTTGTGACGATACTGCTAAAGAGTGTTCTGAAGTGTTGAACCAGAAGCACCAACCTGCAACTCCGAATTCGTCTTCGATTTCGTCAGCGTCGAGTGAAGCTGTCAACGATGAACACAATAAAACTGTAGAACAAGATGATGATGATGATGATGATGATAGTGAAGAAGATGAAGGAGAAGAAGAGCAGCAGAAAAAGACTAAGAAAGAGTGGGTTTCATTTTACTTTAATTTCATTGGTTTCTCGGAGATTACTTAAAAAGTGGTTAATTTTGCTTTTTTTATTTTTAATGTTTAGCAATTAATTTTGTGGTAGTTAATTTTTACAAGGGAATGGTTGATGAAATGGGAGCAAGCAACAAATTAAAATATATACAAAGTCTTGTATGTGGGTGGTTCCATATAAAATTGAAGTGCGTGTTTTTAATGCAAGTATTTTATTTATTGTTTGGTGCTTTAGAATATGTGATGGTTGATGATATTAGCTAGCTAGGAAGATTCTATTATAAGATGAGATTTGATGGCCCGTTTGATTGGGCTTTAAAGGTTGAAGGCAAAGAAGACAAAGCAGAAGAGACAGAGAGAACCGAGATTCGCGTTCATGACGAAAAGCGAGGTCGATCATCTGGAAGACGGTTACAGATGGAGAAAGTACGGTCAAAAGGCTGTCAAAAACAGCCCCTTTCCAAGGTACCTATATTAAAGCCTTTTCAATATACCCCTACTTTTCTTCCTTAATTAATTAGCAAACTCTCAACAAATGCTAAGTATACGATTATTAACAACGAATGCCAGAATCAATTAACGTTAAATAATGTAAATTTTGGCTATTTGGACTCATTTATTATACAATTATATTTCTAAATATAAAAAATACAAGTGAAAAAGGTATTTTTAATAATAAATATTCGTCTCATTGTTTGATAAGAGGTTATAGGAATTGTATTTTTGTATATTATTTTAGGTATTCTATTCTGTTCCATCTTTGTTATATTCATAGAATTTAATTTTGATCTAAAACAGTTTTATAGAGATATCTAATTATATAATATTATGTTAATAAAAATATGAGAAAGTTTAAGAATTCAGTAATTTTATTAAAATTTACTATTAGATGTACACCATTAAAAATATTAATGATGACTAATTGATAGTTACAAATCATAAAATCTATTGGTCCTTTAATACTCCTCATTTGATATATTTAATTAAATTATCATCTAATAATTTTCAATTATCAACTTCACATAAAAATAACTGCATAAAAATATTTTTATATCAGTAATAATCACATGTGAATATGAGTTTAATTATAATAAATTAATAATAAATAAAAATATTTTATCGTATAATTATATTCAATTTTTAAATAATTATTTACGTAACAAATATAAAAATATTAACTTCACATGAATACAACTCCATACGAACTTTCACCATCTTCTATTATGAATTATGTGTGCTTAACATGTTGGTTATACTAAGTGTTTGGTTGTTGTAAAGGAGCTATTATCGTTGCACCAGTGCTTCATGTAATGTAAAGAAGCGTGTGGAGCGGTCATTTACTGATCCAAGCGTTGTGGTAACTACCTATGAAGGCCAACACATACATCCAAGCCCAGTTATGCCTCGTTCAGCCATTGCCGGCGTTGGATCTCCGATGATGCCGCCGGCTGTCTCCACTGCCAACTTGGGTTCTCTCATGCCTGGAAACTACATGTCGCACTATCATCAGCATCGCCACCACCACCAACAACTACTAGTGAATACATTGTTCTCCTTGGGCATCCCTTACAACAATAGCAACAATATTGATAACTCTTCTTTTTCTCAAGACAATGGGCTTCTTCAAGATATTGTTCCTTCACACATGCTGAAAGAGAAGTAGTAGAAAGATGCATTATGATATATATGAGATTATTGGTTCTTATTATTTTAAATTTTCGCTGACTTTTTTTTTTTTTGCTAGCTAGTAGGAGAGACATAGTTGAGAATTGAGATTGAGATTGAGAACTTGATCATCATAATTTCTGATAATCTGTAATTTTCGTTCATGATTATTATTATTATGACGGATAGATATGTTAAATTGGTAATATTGTGATCATAGTACATAATTTTGTAACCAGTAAAATTTAATTTATATTATAGTCTCTTTTTTGCGCTCATCATGATGATGTGACATGATGGGTTTTGATTCAATGCAAGGGAGAGCTTCTATTCCTCAGTGACGTCTCTTACTGGCTAATTTAATTTGCATTGCTTCCACATTTATTTACTATACTACTCTTATTACTGTGTGGAAATAGAATTGTACTCAATTTAATAAACAAAACAAGAAAAAGGAAGTGAACTTTTCTTTCATTGGGTTGGGCTGTATGTGGAAATGATAAAGATAGAGCAAAATGTGGTAAACATGCTTCTGTCCTTTGTGTTCCTTAAACATCTTTCTATTCTGACTCCTAGTTTGTCTTGTATTCTTGTTTCTTTTTGTTTAGGGAATTTGCATTGATTTCACAGAGGTACAGCAGTAAATAAACATATCGTTGTGGGTTGGCATTAAGGTTTTCAAACTGGAGCAAAATAGTGCGTGGAAGCTTTAACTTGCTTAATTAGTTTCTTCATTCCCTTGAATGGAATGCGCGTAAAACTAATTACATATTCAAAATGATTTTGTTGTTGGTTGGCATTAAGTATCTTTCACTGTTGTTAAAGCTAGTAGATGATATATGAATATTTTCGTAAACCACATGTTAATGTGTGTACGTTGGTAGATTGAAAATGTTGAATTTTATGTCTAATTTTTGTTTATACCTTTATACTATTGCTAAATGGTGGGCGGAAAATTCGATTTGATTCGATCTATACTTCACATAATCTTTTTTTTATGTGATTTTACACGTTTTAGAAATGGTAAAGTAGTGGGCCAGTCTGTCCTACCCCACCAAAGTCTGTCATAAAACGGGTCTGCTAAAATTATATGAGCCGAATTTACTACCCCATCTCGCCAAAAGGTGGAGTGGCTGGTTGGTGGGCCAGCCCGCCTTCTCTCTTTTTTTATTTTTTTAAATAATTTATATTAAATATAACACAGTACAGTATTCAAAATCAAAACAAAATTTAAGAGGACAAACAAAATAAAAAAAGCAGTGAACTAGAATAGAATCAAAAGAATTAGGGATAAACAAAAATTAGGGACAAATTATCACCTATAATAGAATCGAACATTCCACAACAGAACTAGTTTGGTAACATTTTAACAATAAAAGATAAAAAAAAGCTTCGATTGGATGAATTTGGAAAAACTGCTTGAGTGAGGGGTTGGCCGACTGGGGGAGCGCTACCGCGGCTGGGCTGTGATTGATGGCTGGGCAGAGACACGGAGGTTGTTGGTGCACGTTGACAACGGAGGAGAAAGACAATTGGATGGAGGGGGAGGTTGGCCGTTGGGCATCCTAGACGGAGGGGGATTGCTGCCGCTGATGCTTGCTAGACTAAGAGAGAGCCTTCGGCTTCGCGGCTGTGACTTGTGATGAGGGAGAAGAGAGGTGAGGCCGCGACGGAGAGAGATGTAAGGATGCTAGTGGGCTATGAGACAGAGAGCCGAGTCGTTATTGCCGCGGTGATTCCAGTGCATTTTGGACTCTGGGAGACTTCGATCTGAGAGGGAGAGAAAGAGAGACGTGAGGGGGAGAGAGGGAAGGTCCCCAAGTGTGCTGCCAGTGGTCTAAGCTACTGTGGCTCTGTAGCGCTGCATTGCTACCTGAGAGAGAGAGAGAGAGAGAGAGAGAGAGAGAGAGAGAGAGAGAGAGAGAGAGAGAGAGAGAGAGAGAGAGAGAGAGAGAGAGAGAGAGGGAAGGTCGCCGACTTGCCGGCGTGAAGACTGAAGAAGGCAAGACGAGGGAGGCTCAGGCTCTTCCTCTGCGTGTGTTGTCCATGTGAACGTGATGCAAAGAGAAACCCTAATCCTATAATATGATATTTATATGAGTGAATAAAAGTTCAAAATATCCTTAAAAAAAATTATCAGCCCGTCGGGCCAGCCCGTTCCGCCTCGCCAAAGTCCGCCAGTTTGGCGGTGCGGGATTGGCGGATTTTCAAAAATTGGTGGGGTCAAAATTTTGTCCCAGCCTACCTTTTTCCCTCTTCTCATTCTTTATTAGTCTCGCTCTCTTTTTCCTTTATCATTTTCATCTCTTCTGTCTTCATACCTTATTAGCCTAGTCTTCGTCATAAACCTCACTTTCGTCAATCTCACATTCTCCTTTCTCCATCAATCTCGCTTCTACCTATTTGTGCTGACAAGATAATCAGTAGAAAGACACTATCTAAAGTTCATTAAAGTTATTTTGTATCCTCATTGGGCCATTAAGAGGGCAATATGTCCTTTTGGGGATTTGAAAAAGGAGTCAATAATGTCAAATGGAGCGTTTGAAAGGAGCAAACTTAAAAGGAGTCATATAGAATTCTAAATTTGTGAAAGGATCGAATTATATTGTCTCCACTTACGCTTCTGTCTCCACCACCACCGCCCCCCACTTGTAGCTCGTGCTTGTCTGATATGTCGTTCACCATGACATTCCTCGTTACTCCCCCAATCTAACTCTCCTAAGATGTCATTAATCTATTAGTAATCATGATCAACGACCCAGGTCCCAACGTGATGATGTCGTTTAACGCAATGCTTGACTAGGACATCTGGCACTTGCACTATAGCAAGTGCCTCTCCTGCACCCTTTGTAGCCCACCTCAGTCAGAATCCTAATTGCCTTGGGTCTCTAAGAACTTTCTCTAGGGACAAAAATCTTTGCACTTCCTGATGCCACCATTGCAAGTTTTGCTTTGATGTGTCTATGTCAGGGATGATATCAAACTGGAGTATGGACTATATCTTCTGAGCCCACTACAAATGTCATTATTGAAGATAAGTAAAAAACCAACGATCTCTCCATCTTCCATTTTTTGACATTTAGAAATTGATGTCGAGTGCCCTGTGAGGTCAATGTTGTCCCTCCTTACCAAGTTATGGTATCAGCCTGTTAACCTGGTGCCACTCTGCACAATAAAGTAGATCAATGTTGTCACTAACGTCCACAACCTTAGGTGCACTGTATGGCACCCATAGAAACTTAAAAAAAAAAGATACAATTATACACTTCAAGACTTAACAAAACATAACAAAATATTACAAGCTATGGATAAAACACACAACTTAACAAAATACTAAGACTCACATCAGTGAATTGCAACATGTCTAGCCTGAGCCTCGATTGGATGACTCTGGACTTCTTCTTATTGGAAAATGGTAGAAATCTCGCCCACCTGCAAGTCAATATGTAGTATCAATCATGACATAAAATTGAATCTGCTAAACCGCCATTACACATATAATACAAACATGTGTACCTCGATGCCAATAACCAAGCAAATGTGTCAAAACCATAAGGCCACGAAGTCGGGAACCACCAAAAGACCTATGGCTGTAGTAGTTGTAATAAACCAGCCAACTGCATGATGTTTCTGTTGGCCACATGACATATGTATCGATACAACCATGCAAGAGTCATGGATCCCCAACTGTATCTCCCCACCTCGTCTAGCCTAGCTACGTAAGACAACCATCGAATGGGACAACATACTTCAGACTTGTCACAAAAGAGATGAGTGGATAACAACATCATAATGTATGCCCGTACATATCTCCTTAAGGTATTCTCATCTGCATCTGGAAGCCAAGAGCACCCTGAATCTCTCTTGGAACCACTTTGTATGAGACAGTGTACTTATCAATGCACCTGGTAAAATGAAGCTCACCAAAGCTGCTCCTCAAACCAAACCCATGCTACTTTGTTACCCAGAATATAATGCTCAAAATCTACTAGGCACTTGCTCACCGCCTCACCATCAATTGGAAGATCTGCTAGTTGAAAAACCACATCTTGTAATGTGATAGTGCACTCCCAAATAACATATAAAAGGTGTGTATTTTTAAATATCATCTCTCAATAAAAGTGCTAATAAGTGGCTCATCATGCTTAAACCAATGGTTGTTGAGCCTAGCAAGACAGTATAACTTGGCAACCTCCAAATACGGTGTGTGTGTATATATATATATATATATATATCAATGAAACGACATTACAATTAGAATATATGCTATAGATAAATAATTAATTAAATGTAAGAAACCTAAACCCAAAACACTTTATTGACAAAAAAAAATTTAATAACAATTTTTTAATTTATTACAAATAAAATATACAATAAATTAGTTCAAAATCATCTTACTCACTTTTCTTATCAAAAGTTATAGAACCTTATTCTAAAAAGTTAAAGTTTTATCATGTTATTACGTGTAAAATTTAATATTGATATCTCTACCACATATCTTAGCTAGTTAGACTGATCTACAGAAATCAAATTTCAATTACTATCATTTCAAATCTAACTCTAATCAAGAATTCTAAATCACTATTATCACTAATATTTCTAATCTAATAAGCATAATCAACAATTCTAAATCACTAATATCACTAACATTTTTAATTTAATATGAATGAAATCTTCCAAATCAAAAAGAAATTTGGGTACTAACCTCTTCATTGATGTTTCTAACAAGGACAACATCGTCTAGTCAGTAACGACAATCTAATTCGTCCATCACTAGCAGTTTTTGGTGTTTGTCCCTTTCTTTTCCTCAGAGTCTCTCGAGTTTGTGGGGTAAAGAAGGAGAAAATGTAAATCGTTTGACACAAAAACAAACTTAAAAAAAATTCCCTATGGAATAAATCACTGGAGCCAACAGCAAACTATGCGAAGCTCTTTAGGCTAAATCATTGTTGCTGGAACGATCTATAGAGGGCACACTCTTTGCTAAATCTTTGCTCACTAAAACAAACTATCTTTTGTCACTCTCACTTTCCTAATTTGTTTGATCCACAATAAATCATATACGAAAAAAAAGTGATCCCCACCTACTCTTAAATCGTTGTACGTCACAACGTATTACTTTTCTTCTCTCTTCATAAATAAATCGTTCACTACAAGAAAAATGTTGAGTACCGATAGAATAACAAAAATAATCCGCCGGTAAATTGATTACCATCGAATTTTGCGTCAGATTGTATTCAATGGTATAAACCTCGTCAGTAAATATTTACCGACGAATTTTTTTATGATGGTAACTTACGACAGAATAAGCGACAGAATACGATGTTTAAGGTATGGGAATCTGATGCCACTTATTACTGTCAAAATAACTGTGGCGCCAAATATTGAAACTTTGCGCCGCGTTACTGTCGAAAAAATCTGATAGAAGCACCATTTTTTATTTTTTATTTTTTTTAAAATATCTGGAAAATCGTTGCCGTCAGGAAATTTCGACGGTAAATCCGACAAGAAAATCAATTTTGTTAATTTTCTTCTTCAATCTATAATGAACTCTGATAGTTAATAATCGATAGTCAACTCCCAATAAATAAAGAATAACTCCCAATAAGTAAAGAATAAATTAGTAATTTATCTAGAAAAAAGTGATTTATATATGATGTGAAATATCAAATATATAGAATAAAAATACGAAAGGAATAAATAAATACATAAGATAGAATTAAGGCTAGCGTGTGTTGTAGTTATATGATCTGACTAAAATAAGGTTTTAAACATACAAAAAGGACAATTTATCAAATTTACAAGGTTAAACTACAACAAAAATAATTTACAATGAATAAATAAAACTCAACATTGCAATTAATTAAAACCTAATTCTAATTTTACCAAATTAATAATAGGCATAACAAAAATAAATGATATAAATTAAATGCAATTGAAAGAAACTCATTTACTAAACTCAAATAAAATCTTCCATCAGCTCAAGCACTCTTAATACTCAAATAAAATTTTCCAATAATTCAAGCACTCTTAATTTTACCCTACCATAACCTACCCTAATATTATTTAATTTCTAGTTATACTAAATTAATATAACAAAATCTGATCACATAATTCATTAAATAAATTTAATCGATAATTTAATAAAATACCTAAAAAAAATCTTAAACTCACACAAAAAATCTGAAAAAATAAAAAACTATAAAAAAATTATCTCTAATGGTGGCTGCAGGATGGTGAAAGCGTGGTGGTGACAGGAGGTAGCGGTGAAGCTGATGAGGTGAGAACCTCCGACGGGAACGGACACCAATAGCGGTGGCGGCAGCCCCAAGTGGTGGCAACGGCGGCAGCTTCAATGGAGCAACGGAGAGAGAGAAGAGAAAAGAGAGAGGAGAAGAGAAGAGAGATAAAGAGTTCACAGAAGTAAGGAAAAATGGTTTCGCGTTTGAATTTTACCTCAATTTTACCATCGAATTTATTGGCAGAAAAATCTGCTGGTAAGGTATTCGCCGTTGCTTAAACGACATGTTTTACTAAAATCTATTACCATCAAAAAATTTTGCCGTAAAATCCTACGATAAAATTGGTGCTAATAAAATAAAATTTTGCATCACTATTTACCATCGGATTTAGTAATGGAATTTTTAATCCGACGATAATTTTTTTGAAGGATGAATTTTCACTCGTAACCATCGGTAAATTTAGCGCTACATTCGCCAGTAACGTTCGACGCTAAATCTGACATTATTTAACGTTTTTTTTTTGTAGTGGTTGTTATATGAAACGACCTTTCTCAAATTTTATTAAATCGTTGTACCTTAAATTGATTTATGTGAAAAAAATTGATATTGATTTAGAGAATAACGAATTACATAAAATAAAAAATGACATAGATGTGTGTGATGAATTGGATTTTTGACGGTTTAGAATTTCACAAATGAAATCTCGTTGTAAAGTATAGTTTCTAAACCAATCACTAATCCTTTCATACAAAAAGTTGTTTGTCACAAGTACAAACCCCTAAAATCTATAAACCGAAGTATTTAAACCTCGGGTCGTTCTCCCTAGGACGTACAATGAAGTGTCTTGTTATCGGTTATGGGTTATTTTGGGGTTTTGGATAAGAAACATGAAAAGTAAATGGCAATGAAAATAAACTAACAACTATAGAAGGCTCTTGGCAAGATATGAGAACTAGAAGTCCTATCCTAGTTATCCTTCTCAATTGTGATGAGAATTGTTCATTGCTACCACTTAGTTAACCCTTACTAAAGAAAGGAAAGTCAAGTGGATGAATTGACTTGAGCCACAAGTCCTAGCCAACTCCCAAGGAAAGACTAGCCTTAGTGCACTCCAAACCAATTAGCAATCTCTCCAATTATCAATCAACAAAGGAATTAGATAACTCAAGTGTCACTAATTACTCTACCTAGGCCAAGAGGAACAAAATCTACACTAAAATCCAACCAAGCATTTCATCAAACACTTGGAAGGCACAAAAGAAAAGTATAGTCAATCACAACAAGAATGAATTCTAACTACAATTGAATGTAAAGAATTAACAACAACAATCAAGGAAATCACAATTATCATGAATTACCTCAAATTGCATTATTGAAAGAAAACCAAGGAACAACAATATATCCAAAACAAAATGAAGAATTACAATTATTAAAGCACACATCTAGAAAGAGGAGGAGGAGAAGATTAAGAATTGGTAAATGAAAAGTGAATCAAAGCATGAGTTAAACCTAGATCTAAGAAGAGAGATTAACCTAATCCTAATCCTAGAGAGAAGAGAGAGCTTCTCTCTCTAGAAACTAACTACAAAGCTAAACTAAACTAATGGGTTACTAACACCTAAGTTGCCCTATGATCCTAAGTCATGAATGATTTCTATATGCCTCCTCCTTAATCCTTCGTCCTTTTATTCCTTTCCCTTGGCAATTTGGCACCAAAAATGGGTTCAGAAACCCTCTCAAATCGCCAGGCACGTGTTGCATTAATGAGGTCATGTGCCAGCATCGGCGCGTGCGCGCATGGTATGCGTGCGCGTCCCTGGTCGGTTCTGCAATGTGCGCGCGAGCGCCTTGTGCGCGTGCGCGTGCATGACTGACTTTTCTTCTTTGACTTTTTATGCTTCTCTCCACTTGTATGCTTCCTTCCTTGCTTCCTTTGATCCATGCCTAGCCTATTTCAACCCTGAAATTACTAGCAAACACATCAAGGCATCGTATGGAATCAAACAGAAATTAGAATTCACCAAAATAAGGCTTAAAAAGCATGTTTCTACACTTAAGCACAATCATGGAAGAGATAACAAAGCCATGCTAATTCTTAGGCTAAATGTGACAAAAGGTTATCAAAATGTTCTAAATCCAAGGCAAAACAAACCGTCAAATTGGGGTTTGTCAACCTCCCCACACTTAAGCCTTAGCATGTCCTCATGCTAAAATAAGAAGGAACTAAGGGGTATGGCATTTATTGAATGCAACTAAACTATATGAGTCCTATCTAAATGCAACTATCTAAAGCAATTGGAAATGCTTAGTTCAAACAAATCAATTCCCAAGAGAGCATGTGTAAGTACAAGAGCTAAGTAATAAGGACCAAGTCCAAACCACAATTGTATTGAATTGTTAAAAGGAGTTCAAACTTGCAAGAATATAGATAATATAGGTGAAATGCATGTAATTGAACTTTTGAACCCTCACCGGATGTGTATCCGCTCTATTCACTCAAGTGTTTAAGGGTTAATCCACTCAATTCTCTTCTAATCATGTTTTCCAAGATTTGATTTTCCTCTAACAATCAACATTTATTCAATGCGTGCATACATTCATCATGAGGTCTTTCATTTAGGTTGTAATGGGGTTAGGGTCAAGGTAGGATCATTTATGGTCAAGTGGGCTAGGATTTGAGTCTTTGATTAGCATAGACTTTCCCACCTAACCTATTTAATGACCTATACAAATGCAAGCTATTCTAACTACCCATTCTTCACTTTTTCTTACATACTCATGCATTCGTATTTGATTCACAACACCTATGCATTGATTCTTTTTTATTGACTTCACTTTGGGGCATTTTGTCCCTTTTTATTTTTTCCTCTTTTTTTTTTCATTTTATTTTTCTTTTCATCATTTCATTTCATTTTTTTTTCTTTTTTTTTCTTTATATATATATATATATATATATATATATATATATATTTTTTTTTTTCTCTTTTTCTTCTTTCAAACTAAATACAAGAACATCAATGCATAAGGTCTCTACATTTGATTTAATACATGAATATGTGCCCAATTCCTAAACAGAAAAGTGTATTGTCCCCTTTACCCTATCCAATGTTCCCAAGCCTCACCAACTTGAAGAATATACACTCTCACTAGCCTAGGCTATTCAAAGATCCAAACAAGGACTTCTCATTGGTTTTCCGCCTTGGGCTTGTAATGAGCTAAAATAAGAATGAGTTGGTTAAGCATAGGCTCAAAATTGGCTAACAATGGAGAGTAAAAGGTTGGCTATTTGGGTAAGTGGCAAATGAGATAATGGCCTCAATCATATAAATGCACAAACACAAGAAATAAGTGGACATATAGAATCAAGCAAATTAAGGATCACAATCATGGAAAGAGAACAATTTCACACAAGAATGGAAAATAATTGGTTATAAAATGTAACCACATCAATAGGCTCAAGTCTCACAAGCTTGTGTTCTCAACTCAATACATGCTTCACAAGGTATGAAATTCAAGCAAGTTTCAAAAATTTTCTTTCAATCAATTGGGTTAATGCCCTATATTTAAACTTTCTTGAAAAACCTCAATGTTTGACTAAGCATTGTTGTGATTGAAAAATTCAAAAAAATTTTCTTAGTTCACCCTTTCCTTTTTCACTTAGAATCAATATAATATGCAAAAAGGGTGCCTAAGTTTTACTTAAAACATGATTTCTAATCACAACCGCAAACTAAAAACAAAGATAAACAAAATGTATAAAGAAGAATCCAACTAGAAGTACGGAATCTATCATCCAAAACATCTAAAAATATCCACAAGCGTCAAAATATCTAAAATCCCAAAATGAGCAGTAAAAGTATCCAAAGCAAACTAGAAAAGCATCCAAATATATACAAAGATGTGCAAAATAAGATAACTAGGCTGAAAAGTTCACCGGTTCCCAAATAATGCTACCGGTGCCCTCCCCACACTTAAAATCAAGCATCGTCCTCGATGCTAAACCGGAGGATCAGTGGGAGGTACAACGATAGGCTCTGGCTCTGTCTGTGGCTGTGGGACCGGTGGAGTCTCCTGTGTCTGAGGTGGAGCCTCCATGTGTGCTGGCTCTGTAGCGGCAGGGGCATCCTGCTGAGCTGGTGCCTCCGCGTCCTCCTCCTGATGATCCTGCTCGTCGGAGGCCGGAGAATCGGGAAGCGGAGGTAGCTCAGCGCCGAGGGAGATAAGTGCCTGGTCCATCCGATCCAAGCGGCGTCTGACATGGTGTCGCTCACGCTCTAAGAATCGGAAGAGACGCTGGACCAGGAGATAGGTAGGCTCAGGTGCTGCTGGAGGGTCCGTAGATGGTGGAGGAGCTGCGGCTGTAGAGGAGGAAGGGCCAGCTGCAGGGGCTGGTGGTGAAGGTGTCCCTATGGCAGCCCTAGCCCGAGAGCGGCGGCTAGCAGGTGGCTTCTCGTGCACCCAAACACCCCAGGGGATAGTAACCTCCCTGTCATCTGCATCAGCGGGTGGTGGTCGCACATCATCATCTGACCATGGGACATCAGCTAAGGCCGCCATACTCGTGACCAATGTAGGAAATGGAAGCAGGCCACGAATATGCGCCCGCCACATGCACTGTCGGATAAGTCTAGGGAAGGAGACATCCTTCCCCTCCATAATACACCCTATCAGCAAAAGCATCTCCATGGGGACCTCAGAAAAGTGGGTGGTAGGCAGGACGTAGTGGGCGAAGATCATCTGCCATGTCTTGGCCTCCCTGGTCAAATGAGTGAATAACATCCCCTTCGGCTTGGTGTTGCCCGCATCCATAACCCATGAAGCCTCCGGTATCCCAATCACGCGCCGAAGCGCCTCATAATCAAATGTCATGGTATGGATGGCTATCTCAGCCTGATGGTGGGCACACTGGTCAAGCGGAATGTGACGGCAATGTAATGCCTCCCCAATGGCGGCCTCGGTGAGCAGAATCTCTCTACCCCGCACCTGAACCGAATCCAAGGTCGGACGGAAAAAATTGCAGTAGAATTCCTTCACCCAAGATATGTTGATGTCACCCAAATCCCGGTCCACAAAATCAATACCTAACTCAAGGATCCGACCGTTAATGCGCCGTCTCACATCATTAGGTAGGAGCAACTTCTTCTCAATATTTAGCTTCGTGGTTCGATATCTGGAAAACCGAAGCTCACAGTAGAGATTGGGGAATTTGCCCGGATTGGTGAAAGGCAACTGCTGATTCTCTTTATCCTCGTCCTGCAATGGATTCCGAGCATAATTCTTGTAGATGGAAGGAACGGAGGGGGTAGAGTGTTTTCTCTTTTTGGAGGTGGTGGCTACGGCTTTGCCTTTATCCGACATCCTGAAAAGAATATGATAGAATATATGAAACATTTAGCATGTAACAAAGAAGACATGTTCAGGATGTCATTATCAAAGAGCAATCATGATGTTGCACTGAATATGTAAAAGTGAACAAGTAAGCATAAGTGACCGAGCCAAAACCATAGGGTAACACCTCATATGCAAAAGGCACTAATATCATCATAGTCATGAAAGAATTGTTAAAGAGGGTTAAAAGTGAGTGTAAGTAAAATGGTGAAAGAAATTAGTGGGTTAGAAAAGTGGATTAGCGATATGATGATATATAGGCTCAATTGAACGAGAAATTGTGGTGCATGTTCACAATGATTGTGCAAATCCGGGAAGTCAAAAAGGAAACGGAAAGATGCCCAAAACTGAAATAAAGATTAAAAGAAAACTAATTTCCTTGAAAATCGGGCAGCATTCCGGCTTAAAATTGAACGTTCCCGGATAACAGAATAGCACAAACAGTAAGAAAGCAGCATCGAGTAAGCACAGCAACAGTGGTATAGCAATCAGGCAGCAAGAAGTGCATAAAAAGCAAGCCAAAACCAGCATACAGCATTCAAACAGATAAACAGCAAGTAAGCACATACGGAGCACTTATCAGGCCTAGAATCCTCTATCCAGTCCTAGCTACCTAACCGCAAGTATTTCTAACTAATCCTAACATACAACAGTCTAATGCTACTAATCATGCAATTCTAGGAATTAACAGAAAAAATGAAAAAGGGAAAATAAAAACAGAGATAGCAGAAATGGAGCAGGAACCTGGGAGCCGGGAAAACTGAAAATGGAAATGGGGGGGATAAGGCAGCAGAAACAGAGTGTCACCGCCGTGAACGGTGGCGCGGTGGGGGTTCGGGAACTGAAGGGCGGAGGGTCGGCGGTGGTGAGTCGGGCAGAGGGGGATGAGAAAAGGGAAGAGAGAGAGAGAGGAAGGCAGTGATGGCGGCGCGGTGACGCGGTGGGGGTTCGGGAAACTGAAGGGCGGAGGAAGAGAAGAGTGAGAGAGAGAATGGGTGGCGGTGAGAGGGGGATGAGAAGGCGATGAGGAGGGAGGGCAAGTCGCCGGCGGTGAGGGAGGCGCGGCGGCGGCTGGTGTTGCTGCTGCGATGATAGATGGGGCGAGGAGAAGAAGAAGATGGGGGTGGAGGCTGGGGTGCGCGACTGCGCAGTGTGCCTCGCGAGCTAGGGTTATCCCGAATTTTGAATTGGCGCGCGCGCGCACCTTGCGTGTCCGCGCCCATGGAGGAAAAATGGGGTCTTACGCGTGCGCGTACAATGCGCTTGGGCGAGGGGGAGCGAAATAGGGAAGGGCGCGTGCGCGTACCGTGCGCGCACGCGTGCATGGAGTTGGGCTAGGGGCTTAGAGTTGGCCCAACCCAGGCCTAACTCTCTGGAGACTGGCCTGGGAGTCGCGCTACTAGACCTGCGCGCACGCGGCAAGTACGCGTCCGCGTGCATTGAGGGGAATGGAGAACTGCGCGTGAGCGTACAGTGCGCGCACGCGTACATGAGATTGGGCCTTAGGCTTAGAATGGGCTTGCGGCACGCCCAACTCTCTGGTCCGTGGCCCCTGGTGATGTTAATACGCATCGCCGCGCACGCGCACGGGGTGCGTACGCATGAGTGGTTTTGAGCTGGGGGCTTAGAAGAGGCCCAGATCCAGCACAACTCTCTGGAAAGTGGCTCAGAAAGTCTAGCAGTGAATCGACGCGTACGCGGCACATGCGCGTACGCGTGTGGTGCGTTCCCTATAGTTCCATAGGCGCGCACGCGTATGGTGCGCGTCAGCGTGGAATGAATTGGGCTCGAGGCACAAGGTTGGCCCAGGAGAGGCCCAACTCTCTGGAATGTGGCTCATGGTGCATGCGCGGCAGGACGCGTACGCGCACGTTGCGCGCGCGCGTCCATGCCCATTTCTTCATCTCTATCTCTCTTTTTTTTTTCTCTTTTTTTTTCTTTTTTTTTTTTTTTGAAAGAACAACTTGCTGGTTGCTCCCCTTAGTGTTCACAACTCTTATTCACTCAACCATCATACAATTCACAAAAATGCAATTTTTTATATTATTCATCTACTACTAAACACAACATGCATGTGACTAAGCTAACAATTAAATTGTACAAACAAATTATGTGAAACATCTACCTACAATGGTAACTCAGATCACTTATTAGGCAAATTTAAAAAGGGAATGGAAAGAGTTTACCATGGTGGGGTGTCTCCCACCTAACACTTTTAGTTTAAGTCCTTAAGTTGGACATTTTGAGATGCTTATTGTCATGGTGGCTTATGTTTGTACTCGTCCTTGAATCTCCAAGGATCCTTGCTTCTCAATTGGTTGACAGAATTTCCAACCATATGCATCAAGCTTGGGCAAAGTTCTACCCAAGATATGAGTCCCCATAGTTGGTCTTCAATTAGCGAACCGGGATCCCATATCTTGTCTTCACACCCATCCGTTAGTTGAGTTTCATGGTTTTGTCGGATGAGCGGTTGACATAAAGGTGATTGGCACATAGAATTCTCTTTACTCCACCAATGCTTTCTCCTAGGTCCATATAAAGTGATTCTTGTCCCAACATCAGCCCTATACCTTGAAGCTTTGACCTCAATGAGCCTAATTCCTAACTTGCAACCACTACACAACTCATTCTTGCTTTTAATTCCACAAAGAGCTCTAAGTTGTCCATCCGTTTCAATCAAGCCATATTCAAGCGAGAAAGTGAAGCGTATGGATAAGAATTTTACCCACTTGAAGGTTGTGTTGGATGGTGACTTGGGAAGAGGGTCTTCCCCACACTTAGACAATGCAAGGTCTACTTCCTTCTGCTCTTCTTTGTGTATTTCCACCTCTTCACAATTCTTCTCACTTTCAGCCGCATCCTCTTTGTTACGTGGCTTGGTGTTATCTTCAAGAACTTCATCTTGTTTAATGAGAGGCGATTCAATTTTGGATAGAAATTCATTGATGAACGAGGTCATCTCTTGATCAACCTCTTCATATTCTTCAATTTCAATATACACCATGCCAACGTTCTCCTCTTGGTAGCTCTCTTTCTCATTGCTCACCAAGGGTATGGGAGGTTGTGCACACTCTTTTATACTTTCAACTCCATGTCCAATGGGAGAGGATTCCATTGTAGAGAGAAATTCATCCATGATTGAATCCATCTCTTGATAAGCCTCTTCCAAGTCTCCAACGATGATATGCCTTGGAGGTTGCGCACCCTCTTCAACATCAATATCAAGCTTCTTGGAAGAGTGCTCCATGATGCTACATTCCCTTGGACTTTCAACATCTCCTAAATCTTCGACCACCTCTTCCTTTTCTTCAATGATCATAGGCTCCTCCAATCGTTCCAACACAAAATTTGACTTCTCCTTCTCCACCGAAATTTCCAATTTCTCCTTCACGCTTTGCTCTTCTTTTGACTTTTCACATGCGGTCACGGAAGTACCTTGAGTATTCAAGCATTGGTGGGCTAAAGTGTGCACCACCTTGGTCAAATTGGTGACAAACTCAAGTGTATCCCGCTTCATGGCTTCTTGTCCTTGGAGTAACAAAGTGAGAGGATCGTCTATTGGGGCTTGGGGTGAAAAGGAGGGTTCATTATTTTGGAGAGAGTTTTTATGGTAAGAAGGTGGTTTCTCTTGGTAAAATTGTGGAAACGGTGTGCATTGAGGTGGTTCTTGGGAGTAATCTTGATATGGTTGTGGTGGTTCTAAAGGTTCTTGCTCATAATGGCCATAAAAATATGGTATGGATGATTGGTTATATGATGGATATGGATCATAAGGTGGTGCTTGGTGATGAAAGGCTTGTGAGAATGGTTGAGGTTCATGTTGAGGATGAGATTCATAGGCATATGATGGTGGTTGTTGAGTGTCACAAAAAGAATCATCATAGCCGCTAAGTTGGCATGCATTAGGATGGAAATTATACCTATAAGTATCCGGAGGTTGTTGCCAGCAGGAGTGATCAATTCCTTGAGGCTCTTCCCATCTTTGTTGGTTCCATCCATGGTACATGTTAGCATTGAAGTTCACATTCCCTACAACACAATTAGAGCCAAACTCATAGCCAAAGTGAGAATTCATTATGGAAAAACAAAATAAAACTAACAAAATCTAGTAAACAAGCAAAAGACAAACTATTTACACTATTCACATATATACAATAACCAATAACATAACACCATTGCAAGTCCCCGGCAACGGCGCCATTTTGATGAATTGGATTTTTGACGGTTTAGAATTTCACAAATGAAATCTCGTTGTAAAGTATAGTTTCTAAACCAATCACTAATCCTTTCATACAAAAAGTTGTTTGTCACAAGTACAAACCCCTAAAATCTATAAACCGAAGTATTTAAACCTCGGGTCATTCTCCCTAGGACGTACAATGAAGTGTCTTGTTATCGGTTATGGGTTATTTTGGGGTTTTGGATAAGAAACATGAAAAGTAAATGGCAATGAAAATAAACTAACAACTATAGAAGGCTCTTGGCAAGATATGAGAACTAGAAGTCCTATCCTAGTTATCCTTCTCAATTGTGATGAGAATTGTTCATTGCTACCACTTAGTTAACCCTTACTAAAGAAAGGAAAGTCAAGTGGATGAATTGACTTGAGCCACAAGTCCTAGCCAACTCCCAAGGAAAGACTAGCCTTAGTGCACTCCAAACCAATTAGCAATCTCTCCAATTATCAATCAACAAAGGAATTAGATAACTCAAGTGTCACTAATTACTCTACCTAGGCCAAGAGGAACAAAATCTACACTAAAATCCAACCAAGCATTTCATCAAACACTTGGAAGGCACAAAAGAAAAGTATAGTCAATCACAACAAGAATGAATTCTAACTACAATTGAATGTAAAGAATTAACAACAACAATCAAGGAAATCACAATTATCATGAATTACCTCAAATTGCATTATTGAAAGAAAACCAAGGAACAACAATATATCCAAAACAAAATAAAGAATTACAGTTATTAAAGCACACATCTAGAAAGAGGAGGAGGAGAAGATTAAGAATTGGTAAATGAAAAGTGAATCAAAGCATGAGTTAAACCTAGATCTAAGAAGAGAGATTAACCTAATCCTAATCCTAGAGAGAAGAGAGAGCTTCTCTCTCTAGAAACTAACTACAAAGCTAAACTAAACTAATGGGTTACTAACACCTAAGTTGCCCTATGATCCTAAGTCATGAATGATTTCTATATGCCTCCTCCTTAATCCTTCATCCTTTTATTCCTTTCCCTTGGCAATTTGGCGCCAAAAATGGGTTCAGAAACCCTCTCAAATCGCCAGGCACGTGTTGCATTAATGAGGTCATGTGCCAGCATCGGCGCGTGCGCGCATGGTATGCGTGCGCGTCCCTGGTCGGTTCTGCAATGTGCGCGCGAGCGCCTTGTGCGCGTGCGCGTGCATGGCTGACTTTGCTTCTTTGACTTTTTATGCTTCTCTCCACTTGTATGCTTCCTTCCTTGCTTCCTTTGATCCATGCCTAGCCTATTTCAACCCTGAAATTACTAGCAAACACATCAAGGCATCGTATGGAATCAAACAGAAATTAGAATTCACCAAAATAAGGCTTAAAAAGCATGTTTCTACACTTAAGCACAATCATGGAAGAGATAACAAAGCCATGCTAATTCTTAGGCTAAATGTGACAAAAGGTTATCAAAATGTTCTAAATCCAAGGCAAAACAAACCGTCAAATTGGGGTTTGTCAGTGTGCTAATTTTAAATAAAAAAGTAATTACCCAAATCAGTCTCCAAGGATTTTAAAAGCGGACATTTTAGTTCCTAAAAAAAATTAATACACAGATCAATCCCCAAAATTTTACTCCGATAGATAAATCAGTCCACAATTCATTTTTCGGCAGAGTAATTACCCAGGTCAATCCCTAAAGATTTTAAAAACGGACATTTTAGTCTAAAAAAATTAAAATACAGATTAATCCTCAATATTTTTTTCCGTCAGACATAACAATCCTCTATCTAAAAAAATAAAATTATTATTATTATTATTATTATTATTATTATTATTATTATTATTATTATTGCTAATTGCACAATAATACTGTTCCATAATCTTTTTGTATTTTTTGACAACTGTAATGATAAATTTATTCATTAGATTCTTATGTATGTTTCTCGAATATATATATAGTTACTCAACAACAACAACAACAACAACAACAACAACAACAACAACAACAACAACAACAATAATAATAATAATAATAATAATAATAATAATAAAATATTCAATAAAATTATTAGAGATTATTCTACAAAAAATTTAAGGTTAAAACTATTTGATATTTTTGTATTTAATATAATCAAAAGATGTCCTACTTTAAAAAACATGTTTGTATTAAAAGAAAATGTTTTAATTTGGATTTCAAAACATCATTATTTACCTTACTTGTTTCTACAAAAAGAGTGTATTAATATGCTAGTGTCGTCGTTCATATGCA
This sequence comes from Arachis hypogaea, assembly GCF_003086295.3. Taxonomy (NCBI): domain Eukaryota; kingdom Viridiplantae; phylum Streptophyta; class Magnoliopsida; order Fabales; family Fabaceae; genus Arachis; species Arachis hypogaea. The sequence goes on from NC_092054.1 coordinate 23,663,135, forward strand.
CAAAGCTAAGTTAATAATGATGCTTTGAAATCCAAATTAAAATATTTTCTTTTAATACAAACATATATTTTTTAAAGTAGGAAATCTTTTGATTATATTAAATACAAAAATATCAAATAGTTTTAACCTTAAATTTTTTGTAGAATAATCTCTAATAATTTTATTAAATATTATTATTATTATTATTATTATTATTATTATTATTATAGAGTGACTATATATGTGTATATATATACACTTTTTATATTAGAAATACATACATAAGAATCTAATGAATAAATTTATGATTACTTTTATCCAAAAAATAGAAAAAAAATTAAGGTACAGTATTATTGTGCAATTAATAATAATAATAATAATAATAATTTTTTTTAGAGGACTGTTATGTCTGATAGAGAAAAACGTTGGAGATTGATCTGTATATTAATTTTCTTTGGGGACAAAAATATCTGTTTTTAAAATTTTTAGGCACTGATCTGGGTAATTACTCTGCCAAAAAATGAACTGAAGACTAATTTGTCTGTCAGAATAAAATTTTGGGGATTAATCTGTATATTAATTTTTTTAGGGACTAAAATATCCACTTTTAAAATTTTTGGGGACTGATTTAGATAATTACACTAAATAAAACTATCATATAATATATCTTTTTGTTTATTTTAAACACGTAAATTATATATCCCTACTAATACACTACACTACCGTTACCAAGAATAATAAACCGAAAAAATGTTACTATATGGATAGTTTTTTTTTTTTTTTTTTTTGGGGGTTAATTTTATAAGAAAATGAAATTTTGGATAATTATGTAAGATGTGAGCAAAAATATGTTGTTTAGGGATGGCAAAATTCTGAGGCATGAAGATCTTTGTAAGGACTGCTTTGAATGAGAATTCAACAGTAAAAAATTTCTCTCGTAAAGACAATAACAAGAAACGAAATTTTTCTGAAGCAGGTGCAAGGACTTGAGTGGGAATTTCTGTCCTATTTCTGCTAATTTTTAAAATTTATAAATTTATTTAATTGTTTTTAATAGTTTATTTTTCATATATATTTTTTAGTCATTTCACATGTCATATATATTATAGAGAGAAACATCCTAAATTCATAATCCTCATTTGCATAACTCTTATTCAATTAAAAGATTTCTAGCGCACTCCATACTCCATCCAACCTCTCTGCAGACTGCAGCCACCCCCCTCAACACTCTTTTTTCTCACCGCATCATCACCCCTCACCGTGCCGTCAACTCTCACTGTGTTGTTCTCAATGCTTGCGACGTTATTTCTCCTCTTTGAGGGTGCATTTGTTCTCCTATCTGCAATTTCGTCGTAGTGTCCATTCTCTTCTCCGCTGTCGTATTCTTCACTTCGTTTGTTGTTCTGTGCTCTGCTTTGCCGTCACCTCCTCCCACCGCGTCAATTTGAAAGAAGTCATCGTCTGTCGTGTAGTGTCTTTGTATAAAATTTTATTATTTTTGTATAAAATAGATACTTACAGTAATATTCCTTATGAAAATTAATAATCAATCAAAACTATCAGATAAATAAAAAGTGAGACCTTACAAAAAATGAGACCCCACTAAAAATGAGAATGGAAGCAATATTCTTTTACGAAAAAAATCGAAAACAAAAAATGAAAAACAAATTTGGGATGAGGACAGAAAACAAGCATATCCCCTGCTTTGACCGTTGCCATCCCCAACATTGCTAAATGGATAATTTTGTTGCGGTGAATTTTATAAGGAAATTATTCGTTAACTCAACGTCCAAGAAGATCGGATATGGAGTTCACCGGGATAGAGAGGTTGCGGGGGACTGGTCCTGGATAGATCCTGGTATGGGATCTCCTCCGGGTCACCGAGTTGAAGAAGGGATGGGACTACCTGCAAGGACTCCAACACTCAAGTCAGTGTCCGAACAAGAGGCAACTATTAAGGTAAGATTAGGTGACGTACCTCTGGGGAGGGGTAGGGCCCTCCCCTTATATACTATGTGCTCAAGTGGGCCCTGCACGGGCAGACCCTCTTTCTTGGAAGCTTCCTTTCAGCTGTCCAGGCACCTTGCAACAAAGGGGAAAGAGGGGACTTTCGGGTGGCGGTCCCGTCGGGTCGGCACCACGATCCCGGATCCAACTCACAGTGGGCTGGGCCAAAACCGTGCCCCCAACGCGCCAATTACGAAGCTAAACGGTGATTGGCGCGTTTGTGTGACTCGCTTTTTCCCTGGTTGAGCTCTCCTTAAGTCGGGAATCCGTTGATGGAAACCACAGCCTCGTGCGCGTGCATTGCCCCCTCTCGTAGCTTGGTGTGTCGCTTCGAATTTCGCTTTGAGCATTTAATGCTCATTATGATTGATTTAAAAATCCAAGGGAAAGGATCATTATGCCCCTGCCTTTTCGCACTCCCTCTTTGACGGTTACCATTTTGTCTATCTCTAAAACTCCCTTTACTCCTTATTTTTTCATTCCTTACCTTACCATATTTGCCTCTGCTGATGCCTTTTCTCCATATTACTCTTGTTGTAGGATTTTGCACGCTCTTCTCTATCTGGCTCTTCTCTGCCTCCTCTTGCATACTTTCCTGGTCAATGCTTTTTACTCCCTTTGCTACTTTACGGTTCTATGGTTGCTTTTTTTGCTATTTTTGTCAATCAACGCGTGCTATTCTTCCACTTTGGCTCATGTTTGCTTGAATCAGCGTAGGTTATGTTAGATAGTTGCTAGGGGGTACCATTAGGTGTTCGTTTCTTGAATCTAGGCTTTAGATTAGCGTAAGTATCACGGATTAGTAGTGTAGTTAGTTGTAGTTCCATTTCTGTTTATCCTCCGAGTTTACGATCTCCCGAGTTGACTTTAGTGGTGCCCCCACTGCAGGTATGGCTCAACCACTGGTGGCGCCGAACGTCATTGACTTTTATGCTTGGGTTACCTTGGACGTGAAGGATACGGCGTCTCGGATAACCAGAGAGGAACTTCAGGCACTTCGAGATTCCGGTTCCCTGTGTGGGGGAGGTCCGGAGGAGGCAAACTACCAGGTCTACGTCCCTAGTGATCGCGAGAGGATTTGTCATAAGAACATGGCATCACCTCAGGTAGTCGACTGGTTATGGGTGTACAAGCCCATGTTCACCACGTTGGGTCTCCGACTTCCCTTCTCTCCTTTTATTATTTCATTACTAAATTATTGTGGTGTTGCCTTATCACAGCTTCATCCTAACAGCTGGGCCGCCATTCGGTGTTTCGAATTGGTGTGTGAGTATCTGGAGCTCTCGATATCTGTAAACGTGTTTCTCTATCTTTCCTGCTGACGAACCCTTCTCTGGAGGGGAAGACAAAGAATGTGCACATGTCTTTCCAGGTCGTTCAAGGCCATAGGATCTTTGATCTCTTTGAGGACTCTTTTCATGGCTTCAAGAGCACCTTTTTTAAAGTAAGGCCTGCCCAGGGTCATCACCCCTTCTGGCTTGCCCTGGAAGGGGAAAGACGGATTCCGACCTATTGGAGTTTCGGAGCCGGGTCGGACTATTTAAAAAGAGACTTATGAGGGGTTAAGTGAGGAGAACCGCCGGATAGCCGACATATTGTTGGCGATCTTTGGCTCTAAAAATCTGAACCCCCATCTAGTGATCGGGAACCGGGAAATCGGCCGGGCCCACGTAGGTAAATCGTCATCTTTCTCCTTCCCTGCTTGCTTTCCTTGATTTGTATGCTCTCAGAGTTTAAACTTCCTATTTACTGACTTCGTTACTTGTGTTTGTTTGTGAAGTTTCCATGGCTGCTGCAAAACTGCTATGGCTGATTTGATGCAACATTTCCTTGCCGCTGAGGATAGCGATGATGATTCCTCAGTGACTCATTTGGAGGGTCCTCGTCTTGAGGTCGTTGAGGAGAGGACCAATCAACTCGCTCAAGAGGCTCAGGGGGAGGCCACTCCTTCCACTGCTGAGCCATCTGATTATCAAGCGGATAGACGATCTACCAAGGAACCGATTCAGGAGGAGGTTCTCGATGACCGCGACTTGATCATTGTAACCAATCCCAAGAAAAGGAAAGGGCCCTCTGGCAAAACCTTGACAATCATGGAGAAGAACTTTGACGCCGTGCACTTCACAGACTCGCAGCTTCTCCGGGGACCGAGGAGTTCTTTCAAAAGGAGGATCTCGTGGCTCAAGCAAGATGGACTTACCGTATCCTCCTGTGAGCTTCCGCCATTGCCAGGAAGGTGGAGCCCGTGCTGGCTAACTGCCAGGCGTTGGAGGGGAAGCTGCGAGCTGCCCAGAAGGATATTGCCATCTTGAAAGCTTCGGAGGGGGCACTTAAAACTCGTCTTGAAGAGAAAGAGAAACAGGTCGTTGATGATGCCGCAGAGATAGCTCGGTTGGCCGAACGTGACCTTACTCTTTTCAAGTCCTTGAACACTTCTCAAGGGCAAATGGCAGCTGCCGAGGCGAGGGTTAAAGAGCTGGAGAAGAAACTTGCTGAAGCCGAGAAATTGGTGGAAGCTGCTCAACAAGAGGCTACGGCCTTTAAGAAGAAGAATAAGGAGGTCGTGAGGGATGCCCGTCAGGTCGTGCAGGCTACTGAGGATGGGATTAAGGCCTAGATTACTGTCTTGGCTCCTAATATCGATACTTTCTTGGTCGGGGCTTTCAAGATGGTCCAAGATGGTAAGATTGTGGACATCTCGAGGAAGTGAAAAGCCCCATTTTGTAATTTAATATTTTGTTTTATCTTGTCGGGCCGATGTGATGCCCTTGTTTTGTAGACTATTGTTATTGTGTCTTAAAGACAATTTTTATCATGACTTGTTGTTTTTATATTGCTCTTTGGCCGACAAGTTGCCTTGTTAGAGGATATTTGTAGCTTTATCATTTGGCCGGTAGGCCGTGGGCCTTTGCTCGTGTGATACTTATCGTACCAGCCAAGGTTCCCAGGATGATCAATCCTAGTCAGTCGTGGGAGGGGAATATATACATAACAAGAAAGTGAAACAAGTAATATAATTGCAATATTGGCTAAATGACACAATGCAAATATTCATGGTATTTATAATGAAACGAGAACACAAAGAAATAAACAGTAATGAACAAAATGGGGAAAACCCGTTAAATCGTGAGGCCTTGTTTTAAGGATAGAATCTTTTTAAGTTTGCTGTGTTCCATGTTCTTAGTACCTCGCTCCCGTTCAAACGTTCCAACTTGTAAGCCCCCTTACCGAGTACTTCTCTTACTCTATATGGGCCTTCTCAATTAGCTGCTAGTTTGCCTTCTCCTAGGATTGGTAACCCAATGTTGTTTCGTCATAGTACCAGGTCGTCTGGTTCGAAACTCCTTTTTAGCACTTTGGCATTGTACCTTAAGGCTATCCTTTGCTTTAATGCAGTTTCTGTCAAATGGGCCATCTTCCTGGTTTCGTCGATCAGATCTTTCTCCACCACCTCCTCAACGCCCCCGAGAAGCAGCCTGGGGCTCGGTTCCCTGATTTCCACAGGAATTACTGCGTTGACTCTGTAGGTAAGCCGGAAAGGCATTTCCCCGGTAGAAGATTGTGGCATCGTCCTATATGACCACAGGACCGAGGTCAGCTCGTCTGCCCAGGAACCCTTTTTTTTGGTCTAGTCGTTTCTTTAGGCCTTGGAGGATGATTGTTTGCAACTTCTACCTGGCCATTGCTCTATGGGTGCTCGACTGAAGAGAACTTCTGTTTGATCCCCAGCCCTAAGAGGAACTCACCAAACTTCTTATCTATGAACTGCGTCACATTGTCCGAGATCACGACCTCAGGGATTCCAAACCTGGAGACTACTTATCACCACATGAACTTTTGACAGTTTGCCGACGATATACTGGCTAAAGGCTCTGTCTCGATCCACTTGGTATAGTAATCAATGGCCACAATTAAGTACTTAACCTGACCGGGACCCACTGGGAACGGGCCCAGGAGGTCGACTCCCCATTGAGCAAAAGGTCAGGAGGCTAACATTGAGCTTAGCTCCACCGCTGGAGACTTGTGAAAGTTGGCATTTTCTTGGCATTTCCTACACTTTCACACGAACTCTTGTGCGTCTGACAACATGGAAGGCCAATAGCATCCAGCTCTAACGAGCTGCCTGGCCAATGCCTTTCCCCCGATATGGTGGCCATAGCACCATTCGTGACTTCACTCAGGATGTAGCCCATTTGGTCGGGGTGCAAGCAGTTCAACAGGGGCTGATTAAGCCATCGTTTGTACAGTTGGCCCTGTATTGCTACATACTTGGCCGCATCCCGTCTTACCGCTCTGGCTTCCTTCTCTACCTCAGGGAGTTCGCCGTTTTCCAATAAATGAAGGATCGGATCAATCCACGAGGGAGGCCTTAGTGTTTGTGTCACATAGAGGGTTACCGACGGCTCCTTTATCAGTCCCTGAATCAAAGATCGGTTCCCTGTGCTTGGCTTTGTGCTCGCAAGCTTCAATAGGAGGTCAACTCTGACATTTCTTTCTTGGGCACATGTTGAATTGCAACCTCTTCGAAATCTTCACACAGCTTTTTTACCTTTTCCAAGTACTTCTGGAGCAAGGAGTCTCTGGCTTGATATGTCCCATTGACTTGGGAGGTCACGATCTAGGAATCACTGTTGACCTCAACCCGCAATGCTCCGACCTCTTTGGCTAAGAGTAAGCCTCCTATCAAGGCTTTGTACTCCGCCTGGTTGTTGGAAATCGGGAAGTCAAACTTGATTGATTGTTCATAAGTTATCCTTGTCAAGCTTTCGAGGATTATCCCCGCCCCTCCAAACGCTTGGTTGGAGGCTCCGTCAATATGGAGCTTCCATCGTGTGCTCGAGTTCTCGGGTGGGTCACCAACTACCTCTACCAGGAAGTCTACCATCGCCTGGGCCTTGATTGCGTGCCTAGGTTCATAATGTAAGTCGTAATCAGATAGCTCAATCGCCCGCGGCCTGCTAGGTCGGATTTTTGTAAAACTTGGCAAATGGCTTGGTCGGTTCTATCGGTAATCGGGTGCCCTTGGAAGTATTGCCTCAACCTTCGGGAGGAAGTTAACAAAGCATAGGCCAACTTCTCTAACTTGGTGTATCTTAGCTCTTCTCCTTGGAGCACTTTGCTGATAAAATACACCGGTTGTTGGATCTTATCTTCTTCTCAGACGAGGACGGCCACCAAGGCTTGGTCCGTTACCGCTAGGTATAAAAATAATGTCTCACCTTCTTTCGGCTTGCCGAGGACAGGGGGTGCCGACAGTAGCCTTTTGAAATGACTGAATGCCGCTTCACAAACAGGGGTCCATTCAAAGGCTATTCCCTTTTTCATTAGGTTGAAGAAAGGGAGGGCCTCTGCTGCCGAGGCACCGAGAAAACGGGATAAAGCGGTGAGCCTCCCAGCCAACCTTTGCACATGCTTGATGCAACCTGGGCTTGCCATCTGTAAGATGGCTTCGCACTTGTCCGGGTTGGCCTCCACTCCCCTTTACGTTATCATGAAGCCGAGAAATTTCCCGACCTCCATGAAAAAAGCGCACTTGAAGGGGTTGAGTCTCAAGTTGTGCTTACTGAGAGACTCGAACACGACCTCTAGGTCTCCGACTAGGTCGCTTCGCTCACTAGTTTTCACCAAAATGTCATCCACATAAACCTCAACCGATCTACCGATTAGGTCGCAGAAAACTTTGTTCATCAGCCTCTGGTAGGTTACTCCAACATTTTTTAGTCTGAACAGCATCACTCTATAACAGTAAGTACCAGCTGGCATTATAAACGCCGTTTTCTCCTCATCAGGTCGGTGCATCGGTATTTGATTATACCCAGAGTACACATCCATGAAGCTTAGGAACCGGTATCCTGCTGCCGCGTTAACCAGGTCGTCAATGTTTGGAAGGGGAAAAGAGTCTTTGGGACACGCTTTGTTGAGATCCGAGTAGTTGACACACATCCTCCATTTCCCGTTGGCTTTCTTGACGAGAAATACATTTGACAACCACGTCGAGTACTTGAGCTCTTTGATGAACCCTGCTTCTAACAGGTTGGCTATCTGTTTGGCCACCTCGTTAGCCCTCTCTTGCGACATTTTCCTCCGTCGTTATGCTATAGGCTTAGCTTCTGGTTTTACGGCGAGCCGGTGACACATGAACTCGGGCTCCACCCCTGGCATGTTGGCAGGAGTCCAAGCGAAGAGGTTGCCGTTTGCTCTGATAGCCTCCATGAGAGGCTCTTTTAGGTTGTGGGGGAGGTTCTTGTTCACGAAGGTGAACTTTTTCTCCGTGTTCCCAACTCGAAACTTCTCTAGGTCCCCCTGGGGCTCTGGCCTCGGTTTGTCGTCTATTCTTGCATCCAGATAAGCTAGGAAGACCCCGAATGCCTCCTTCGACTTCTTCCTCAGGGAGAGACTGGCGTTGTCGCATGCAACCACCGTTTCTAGATCTCCTCTGATGGAACCGACGACTCCGTCGTCTGTAACGAACTTCATAGTTAAAAACTTGGTGCATATTTCCAGGAACTCATTGATTGTCTTCCTTTCCAGGATGACATTGTAGGTTATGAAGTCTCTCAAGACAACGAACTTCGCCATTACCGACCTCTTTCCTTCGCCTGACCCTACACAGACCGGAAGGGTAATTATCCTGTCGGGTTTTATGTAGTTGTCCCCAAGGCCTATGACCCCATGTTGATGGGTCTTGAGATTGGTTTCCCTAAGTCCCAGGGCGTCGAACACGTTCCTGAACATTATATTAGAGTCAGCTCCAGTGTCAACGAGAATCCGTTTTGCTAGGCCCGTCCCGATTCTTGCTGTGATCACCATCGGTGGATTCTCTGGAAGGTCGCAAAGCCATTGATCTTCTGGGCCGAAGGATATCCTCGGGGGCTCCGTGAATTGAGTCCCGTGGCTTCCTGATGACACGGCCAAGACTTCGGCGTCCTTTTTGGTTGCCGACCTCGACCTGGGGGGTACATCTCGCCTTATCACAACGTTGATGACCACAATGGGGGCGTTGTCGGTATTCTCGATGGGCCGTTGCCCTGCTGCAAACTTCCTCGAAACTTTTGCGCTCCCTCCTCCTGGGTTCCCTTATGAACTGGGAGAACTCGGTCAACTCTCCTTTGCGAATGGCATTCTCTAAAGCGTCCTTCAAGTCGAAGCAATCCTGTGTTTTGTGGCCATAACCTTTGTGATAATTACAGTACATACTCTTGTTCCCGCCTGTCCTGTCCTTCAGCTGTCGGGGCTTCGACAAGATGCCCTTATCCGCGATCTGTTGGTAAACCTCTACAATAGGGGCCGTGTGGGGGGTATAGTTCGTGAACTTTCCCACCCGAGGAAACAGCTTGAACTATTTTCCCGACGCCCCATCTTTGGGAAGCCCTCTCGTTTTCTCTGGGTACCCGGGCTGGCGGGGAGGGGGTTGGTTGGCTGTCGTTTGTTGGCTGCCACCACGTGGCTGACTTCCTCATCATTGATGTATTCTCTTGCGACGTTCTAGATTTCCTGCATGGTCCATATGGGCTTGGTAGTAAGATGCTTCCTGAAATCTTTGTTCAATAAGGCATTGGTCAGACATAGGCTGGCCACTGAGTCGGTCAGACCGTCGATTTCCAAGCATTCATCGTTAAATCTGTCCAGAAATTTTCTATTCGGTTCCCCGGCTTTCTGGGTAACTCCCAGGAGGTTAATGGGATGCTTAGCCTTGGCGATGCGCGTGGTGAACTGTGCTAAAAAGCTACGAGTTATATCCGAGAAGGCCGTAATGGACCCCTGTGAAAGTGCGTTGAACCACTGGATCACGGGGCATGCTAACGTTACCGGGAAAGCTCGGCACCTCCCTGCGTCACCCACGCCTTCCAGGTTCATCCTGGCTTCGAAGGCCGTCAGGTGTTCTTGGGGATCTTGGGTCCCATCATACCTCATGTCTGTTAGTTTGTCGAAGTGCTTCGGCAACCGGACTTTGAGGATGGAGAAGTGAAAAGGGGTGGTTCCCATGATGATGGGTTCTCGTCGTCTTCTCGATGGATCTCCCCATGTCCTTCCAACCCGTCTTGGGTCGTGTGAGACCGATCGTCAGTTCGATGTCTATCATTTCTTCGAGAGCTTCTGCCCCGATCTTCCGACCTTCTTGGAGGAGATCGGATGCGAGAGAGACTTGGGCTAGGATAGTAGCAATCCTTCGCTGCCAGCTCTCTTTCGAGGTTCTGTACCCGATGGCGTAGTTCCTGCATGATTTTGGCATTGTCGTCACCTGTGTTCCCAATTGGGCGTCTCTCATGAGAGCTAGAGGGCAAGTTATCTCTGCGGGAACGGATTCTCGTGCGCTCGCGAGAGGAAGCCACGGAAGCTAACCTACTCATCAAGCGGGTTCCTCCTCTTCACGTACCTCCTCCTCCTCCTCCTCATTCAGCGGGCCCAACTGGGAGTCCCTTCACGCTAGTCCCCACAGATGGCGCCAATGTTCGTTAATTCAACGTCCAAGAAGATCGGATATGGAGTTCACCAGGATAGAGTGGTTGCGGGGGACTGGTCCTGGATAGATCCTGGTATGGGAGCTCCTCCGGGTTGCCGAGTTGAAGAAGGGATGGGACCACCTGCAAGGACTCCAACGCTCAAGTCAGTGTCTAAACAAGAGGTGACTATTAGGGTAAGATTAGATGACGTACCTTTGGAGAGGGGTAAGACCCTCCCCTTATATACTCTATGTTCGAGTGGGCCCCACACGAACAAACCTTCTTTCCTAAAAGCTTTCTTTCAACTGTCCAGACACCTTGCAATAAAGGGAAAAGAGGGGACTTTCGGGTGACGATCCCGTCGCGTCGGCACCACAATACTCGGATCGAACTCGCTAGTGGGACGGGGCAGAACATAAATAAAATTTTGAAAAAATGACAAATAGAACCTTGACCTTTTGTCCCGCGGACATTTTCGTCCCTAACCATTGAAAAATACTTTTAAGTCCCTGACATTCACAAAACTTGGACGGATTAGTCCCTGACGGAGGCATTTAGACGGAGTGACTGATGCGTCCAAATTTTGTAAAGGTCAGGGACTTAAAAGTATTTTTCAATGGTTAAAGACGAAAATATTCGCGGGATAAAAGGTCATGGACCTATTTGTCCTTTTCTCTAAAATTTTTGGATAGTTATTTGAGAACTGATAGAATAATACTAGGCTTTTTAACACACACAATATAGCGTGCGAGAGCGTTTACACACGACACGCCACCGTTCAAAGAACAACCGATGGAGCATTTCTTTCTTTTTTCCTCTTATACGTTTTCCCTTTCATCATTCTCTTTCAAGTGCCCAAATACGTTGTATCAAATGAATTAATTAAAACCACTCACATGTTCGGCATAAAGCGGGGGAACAAATGAACAATTGCTAACCCCCATTCTTTTTCTTCGACAGCCAACATGGTCTTTTGAATTTTCCTATTATTATTAGGTGGTATTTCCCACATCTTTATATTTAAAAGGTGATAAATATTCTTTCTAGATAACATAGTAATATAATAACGTGTTATAATACGTAAATACTCGTGTGTATTTGTTTTTATATGAAATTGACAGTTGAGATATATTAAAATAATAATTTAATTAAATATGTCAAATTATTTAACAATTTTTAATTAATAATTTTACATAAAAAAAACTGCATATAAATTTTAACTGTTATAACAATATGTGTTTATTTTTACCGTATTATTGTAAAATTGATTAAGTTCTAATTTAAACTACAAAAAAAATTATTTTCCTTTCAATTTGGCTCCAAATATTTTTTAAATTTAAAGCTAAATTATATTATTTGACATACTAAGAACAAGATATCTTTTTTATTAAAATTTTTCAAAAGAAATATTGATACTCATTTAAATATTTTGACAAAAGTAGTTTTTAGAATTATTTTTAAAAAGATTAAAAAGTTCTATATAAGATTAATTACCATTATTTAATTATATTAAAAATTAAAAATTTTAATTTTGTTTTAAGAGACTAAAATACCCTCTTCATTAGGTTTTAAATGCTTAAAATATATTATAAAATTAAATTTATAAAAAGAGAACACTGCAAAAATATTTTTTATTTTTTAAAAAGTGAGAGATTTATATGTCTTTATATATTTTGGATGGAAAAATTTAAATGTCTCATATTTTAAAAAGTGAATGACGTTTTTATATTTTTAATTACTAAAAAACTTATATATCTTTAAATTAAAAAATCAGAGATCTATTTATCTTTTTTCTCATATCTTTATATTACCCTCATTTTGGTCTTTTAGTGGTCTAGTAGTCTTGGAATAAATTCTCGTACCCGAAATTTGATAATAAACTTTAGATATGGTAATAGTGAGAGGGTGTAGATCATGAACTTCCTAAATGGGGAGATTTCTTAATTAAGAGAATTTTTGGAGAAGGAGAACTTGGTGTTGATATCAAGTTAGGGATTTATTTGTTGCCAATTTTGAATACTTTAGTAATGTTTATTGTTAGTTGAAGCGGACTGGTACACATGTTTATATTTTAAGAAATAAATAAAATAAAATTATTTAAGAGAATAAAAGAATAATTTATACGCTATAAATTTCAGAAAATAGTGTAACTTTAGTATTTTATTCTAGACCATTTTTATAAATCCAATAATACGAAAAATCAGGTTTAAGAGTATGAGAAGTTTAACAGGACCGATTCAATTATTAAAATTTTAAATTGGGACAAATAGCTGAAGTTTTGGAAAATTATGAAATATTTCAGTGAAAACAATAGCAAACAAGAGAATTATCAAAAAATTTTTAGATATTACAACTTACAAATGGATGCGATGCAAGTTTTCTTTTGTCAAGAAACTGGCAGTAGCAGTCATACTGTTGAATATTAAACCTGTGGGCTTTCTTTGTGCTTTTATCAAAGTAGTTCTCGCCATATGTTCCCACGATAAAATTCTGCAAAATGAACATCAGTTAAATCATATTTCACCGAACCGAACACAAATCATATGCTGAATAAAATGTGAAAAATATTCAATCATCAAGAGAAAAGCTTTTTTAATCCAAAAGTACTCAAAAGAAGGATTCTAAAAAAAGAGTATTAGATGAATAAAATATCATATGAAAAAAAGAATATTTTATAAAAATATTAGTTCATGAAAAAAGCAACTTACATAAGAGAAGTTTATAAAATCATAACCTCACAATATATGCATTATTGTAAATGCGTGCATTATTCAAATATGATCTCTATCTTAATTTCTTTTGCGATTTATGCTAACTTAAATACTAGAATCTGTGTAGAGACATCTTTCACGATAAAATGACGAATTCAAAATGTTAAAATCTTGAAATGGAAGAATAATAATAACATCATATCTCTAGCATATTTTTTCTATAAGTTTCATTCAAGTAAATCTTTAATTGAAAAAGTCACAAACACTCCCGAACAAGTTTTAAAAGAAAACGGTTAATTAGATTGAACAACTCACCAATCCTCTTAAAAAGGGAATAGATTAGAAAATTTGGTCCATTTTTATTCGACAAGTGGAGTTAGCTCCCTTTGATAGGGGTATTCATGGATTAGATCTGATTCGCATATTTACAGTGTTGCGGATATGGATTCGATCCGTAAGGCTATCGGATCAGATCGAAACCGATCCGCACGCTAATAGAATCGGATTGCGAATTTTATGTAAGTATCCACATATTCGCGAATATGCAAAAATAATATAAATAAATAAGTAAATATTTTTTATTTCAACTAATAATTATTATATATATATATATATTATTTTAATTTTATTATTTAAAAAAATATATTTAATATTATTTTAAGAGGAAACATATTTAAAATAAGGAAAAGTATACGTTACCAAGAGAGAGTCTGCCAACTATTACCAACACAAATTAAAAAAAATAAAATAAATTTATATGGCTTAATTAGGTTTAATGTGGGTCCATGAAAAAATTTTTGAAAAAGTGAGGAAATGGTAACCGACTAACCATGCATCAGGTGAGTAGAAACTTGACAGAGAAACCCAATACCCCAACCCTTTCACGCAACCCTATTCCTAATTCTCATCACCGAATGTATCTCATACCATTGTTCAAAATTTCCAGTCTCTTTTCCCAACCTCTTCCCCTTCGACGCCGTTCATTCCCTCCTGCACGTGGTCACGCTGCCGTCAACCAAGGTCAGCACTGCTAGAACGTCGGTCGTTGACCCAAACAGTGCGCTTCGAGGTCACAACTGCGCCACGAAAACGCATTGACTCAACAACTCACGCCACTATTGGAGACCCATCTCTGCGCCGCCGGTTCTCTACATCTCATCTTTCTTCGCCACAGTGCATGGAGGAGTTGAAGACCCATCCTAGCACGGAGAAATAAGTAGCAAGCGCGGCCCCCTGTTCTGCTCGTGAATATATCTTTTGTGTCTTTTTATTATTAGTTAATGTATAATTTGTCTTGTTGTAGAATGTTTCGAAATGTGTCAACGTATAATTTATTTTTGGATATATCCAAGTGCTGATTCCTGTAGAGTAGGAGCCATGTCTTGTGATGATGAGTAAAAAATTAGAAGTACTCCCAGTAACTGAATATTACCTTGTATGTGTCTTAAAAAAATTTTGGTTTGTTGCTTGATCTTTAAATTGAATATGCATAGTTAATTGTTGTTGAGTAAACAAAAAAAATTAGTTAGATCGTTTTAATTTGTTTGTAATAGGTTGTGTTTTGGTTTATGAAAAGTATAGATTTAAGAAAAATATATTCAGTTACTACTTAGAGTACTTGCTAACGAAGCCTAATTGAAAAAATAAATGGTTACAACATGGATAATTGAATCCTGTGAAGTAATTTTTGTTCTTAATTCTTTTTTTTTAATTTACACTTAAGTTTATATAGAGTTGTAAAAGGTTTTGAAATGAGTCAACGTATAATTTATTTTTGGATATGTCTGGTGCTAATTCTGTAGAGTAGGAGTAATGTCTTGTGATGATGATGAGTAAAAAATTAGAAGTACTCACTGAATGTTACCTTGGATGTGTCTTAAAAAAAATTTGGTTTGTTGCTTGATTTTTAAATTGAATATACATAGTTGATTGTTGTTGAGTAAACAAAAAATTATTAGTTAGATTGTTTCAATTTGTTTGTAATGGATTATGTTTTGGTTTATGAAAAGTATAGGTTTAAGACAAGTATATTCAGTTACTACTTAGAGTATTTGCTAACGAAGCCTAATTAAATTGAAAAAATAAATGGTTACAACATGGATGATTGAATCCTATGAAGTAATTCCTATGCTTAATTTTTTTTTAAATTTACACTTAGCTTTATATCGATATTTTTAAATAATTGATTACTTTACGGGCCAACGAGCGACCATTGTAAAGGAGTAAAATCAATTTAAAATTGTTGCGTCTTGTGATCGAATTTAGTTTATATGGAATGTTCCAAAAAGATTTTTCTGTACCCAAATTGATTATATTACTATACATATAGGTTAATTAAGTGGCTTAGGAAAAAATTGGTTTATGACCTGTGTGTTCAATTACTGCTTAGAGTACCATTTTAAGAAACCTAAAAAATAAATATTAACAATATGGATCATAAAATCTTGTTAATCAATTGATGTGGTCAAAATCGGAGTCATAAATACATTGAATTTTATGATGAGTTTTTTTATATAATTGTTTGGTTTATGATCCAAGGAGTGACAAATGCAATGATGCATTTTCAATTTTAAATTAGTGTGTCTTGTGATCAAATTTAGCTTTTAAAGAATGTTCCTAAAAAGTTTTACCTACTCAAAATTGATTCTATTACCATACTTATATATATATATATATATATATATATATATATATATATATATATATATATATATATATATATATAGCTGGTTTTGAATAATTTGATTGTCATGGAAGTAAACTTTCATATAATTAGAAAAGTGTGCACGCATATACGATAGTTGTGTCTTCAGTATTTTTTTTATTCTTTGATTAACATAATTTGATAGTTAAATTACTCCTTGGCTTGTTATTGTTGAACGTGTGTTTATGTAGGTATAGAAAATACAAAACATGAAGCTTGGTCCTTGTTCTAATTGTTTGAACGTGTGTCTATTTGAATTCACCTACAAAATTTCAAGGTTGTAACAAATGTGACACCCTCACGTGGTGTTTTGTGATTAGTCTATTTACTGGTGTTCCTTTATATAATATACAAATGAACTGGCATTCTTTGTTGCACATTTATATCCATTTGACAGTGACTTTCACATGCAGGACACCATTAAGTTATATAGGTTGAAAATAATGTTTGACATCATCCTAATGTCACAAAAATTCAGCCATTAGAGATGCTTTGAATGCCCTTAACAGTCGTGCTCGACCTCCTGTGCGCCGCAACCAACCAAGGAACAAACGTAAGGAGGTTAGCACACCATTCACATCACCTGACACCAAGAGCATGCTTCAACGAGCTGCAGAAAAGCCGAAGAAAAAGACCATCAAAAGGAGCTAAACATGGGAAGATAAAGTCTAAAGACTTCATGTTACTTCCTTGTTTACCTAGGGCCGGGATATCCACACATTATGTATTATATACTATTGAGACTATTTATTTTCCTTGTTGTACACAAAGTGATTGTGTCTTTTGACGAACTTTATTGGTTAATTCAACGATAATGCATGTAATGTGGATGTGAATCTTGTCTTTTAACACTCTGATTTGTAGTAATTTTGTGCAGAGGCTCAACACCTTATGCGTTTTGAAGTATTTTTATTTCTAGTGACTAATCTTGTTGAGGTCCCAGTATGTTGATCCTGGATGTCTCTACATATGTTATTCATGTGTTGTTAGTCTTGTATTGTTCGCAGGTGACTGAAAATGAAACTATTTTCTGATTGAAATGTCTTCATATGGATGTGTCTTCTGCATTATGTGTATATGTTTTGTGTATATGTTAGTCGTGTAATGTTGGTAGGTGTGTCTTCTCACAGATGTGGCTTATGATGGAAGTGTCTTTTGCCGATGTGACATTAGAGATTTGTTTAACTAAGGATGTGTCTTCCGAGGGAAGTGTCTTCCTCCCGTGACTTCTTTGGAGGCATCCTCATGTGGATGTGTCTTCTGCATTATGTGTCTATGTTAGTCGTGTAATGTTGGCAGGTGTGTCTTTTCACAGATGTGTCTTATGATGGAAGTGTCTTTTGCCAATGTTTCTTTCGGATTTTGTTAACTTAAGAATGTGTCTTCCGAAAAAAGTGTCTTCTTCCAATGACTTCTTTGGAGGCATCCTATGTTGGATGCGTCTTTAGCTGGAGGTGTCTTATGCGAATGTGTCTTTCGTGTTTTCATGTAATCGCGGATGTGTCTTTCGAAGGTTGTGTCTAATTTCATGAAATCGATAACCGAGGACATATCACCAACAAAGATAACCATCAATCCTTCGACACTCAATAAAACTCTTCCAACAGCCACTTATCTATTGATAACACCAAATAATAAACAACTAAAACTAAACTCATATAATACAACACTATCCATTTTCATATCTATGAAACAAAAATTTATCAAAGTTGCTAACATCAATTCAAACTGGTGAACAAAAAAAATAATAAACCACATCAAATGTAGAAAAAAAATCATTCTAGCATAATTGAAAGAAAAAATATCCAAACCAATTGTAATTAACAAATGAAATCACAATCCTTTCAACAAAGCTTATTACTATTAATAACTCAAAGATTAAAAAAAACTGCAAATAGACATAATCAAATGTACTACTAACACACAAATTACAATGTCCACACGTTGTGTGTCATCTTCACTCAGAGATGGGACATTAACGTCGGTGAAATTAGGATGATCACTCACATCACATGTAGTGTCGTACGATGCTTCTTCACAAATTGATTGATCCATCGACGTAATTTGGTCCACTTGCCTCCAACAGAAACACGTACACCTTACTCCGAGGGATTTTAAAGACTATTTGTCAATGAGAGTGGTTGTTCACGTTACCAGTGACATTTGAGTGCTGTTCACCTTGATCCTATGGTGTTGGAAGGCTATGGCTATGGCTCAATGTGCATCCACGTCAACGATAACACCTATGGTGGGGTGCAATATAGTTGCGTATGATGGCTTTATCTCTCACGGGAAGCGCAGGGTCAAAAATGTAATACTCAGAATTAGAAACCTATACAAGCACCTAATTTAGATCTCAAATACCCACTAACCTCGTAGTGTTGCAGTGGTGCCCAAGGGAAGACACGCTTCTACTTGGGCTTGTCCGCCAGTGAACGAGTGGCGCTTGGTGGCAGGAGCGAATCCAGAAAGCCACGGGGTTTCTAGCGAACCCACACAGCCCTACTAATTCAGCCGCGGCTTGTGGAGAGTCCATGCTGGGTTGCTGCGTCTTGTACAAGTCCGGACAGTCAGATGCGTATTCGAGGCACCTCCGATGAGCACATGCAACAGACCAAGCGGCTTCACGGCAACTATTGGACCGTATTCTTGACGTTGTGGTCTGGTGGTCTGTCGGCGTTGACTTTTTCTTGACGGCGGAAACCGGCGGAAACGGCAACAAAGGATTCTATTTAGCGCTGGATGCGGATAAGGGGGGTTGGGAGAAATGGTCCACCGTCAGTCAATTTAGAGGTATGGTAATTTAGGTTAACGTGGTAAATTAGATTAAACCATGGTTAACTTAGATGTGGTTTTGGTGAGTGAATGGGCTTGATGTCCAGCCCAACTAAAGTTAACAGATCTTGACAGATAAAAAGTTGGTAACGTAACATGATTATTAAAATAATGACAAAATTATTAATATTTTTTTAATAAAAATAAATTTTTAAAAAAATTTATATTTTAATACTTTACAAATATATCCAAAATTATCCAAATTTAAAAACTACAAATGTTAAATCTGATAATTTTAGTATGAATTGAATTGAAATTTTAACTATATTTAATCCGTTTTGCGTTCATCCCTACCTTTTGGTAAGGCAGATAGTCGCTTTACTACTCCTACCATGTCTTCCAATCTTCCATCCGAACACCACTTTTTAAACTCTTCACTTTCCATCAAATTTCCTCTTCAGCATGTCCAACTCAATTATTAAAAGAAAATTTAATTTCATTTATTGTTATTTTATTATTTGTTTTGATAAAACAAAAATGTTCCTATGTATGTGTGTGTCCATGCGGACACCAGAGATCCTTACTTAGCTATGTTTTAAGCATACCATCCATTTTAGGGTTCTACCCTTTTCCCATTGCCCTCTGTATTCTCTTATTTTTCATTTATTATTTATCACAAATTTGATTTTTCTATTGTTGTCAACCATTTTTATCTTTCGTAGGAGGGTTTTTGTTTCCTTTTCTTTTCTAATTTAATTACGATCAAATTGAAACTCGATCGCTGCTGGTGAAATTGATTTACATTGAAGATGGATCACACCATTTCAAGAGAAAGGGACATTGACTTTGACCTAGAAAGTGGTGGGAACAGTACCGAAGAGGATACGAGCACCGATCGTTCCACAAGTGATGGAGATTCAAATGGCGGTTTTCGTTATCCCTGGAATAGGATTCTAGGCTTTGAGTCGTCTTCATGCAGCAATTCATCAACAAAACCTGTTAACGGTGTTGATAATGTTGGTGTTCTTGTTAATGATGATAATTATAATAATTATGCTCATGTTAATAACCAAAACGCTAATAAGGCGGCTACTAACCCATCAAGAAAGCCTTCAAAGCCACCATTGCCTCCTAATGGTCCATCATTGATTGCTGGAGATCAGAGGTTTGTGAAGGAGCTTAGCGAGCTTGCGTTGAGGAAGAGAGCGAGGATTAAGAGAATGAAAGCAGTGAGGAAGATGAAAGCAATAAAGTCTGCATCATCCTCATCTTCATCGTATACTGGCTTCTCTGCCTTGGTCATCAGTGTTTTCTTCTTGCTTGTTTTAATATTCCACGGTAATTACTTTACCTCAAATTCTTCTTTTCTAGTATTATACACCCTTTATTCTCCCAAATTGATCAATTGAGTTCCTATACTACTAAATTATTCTCATCCCCACTATGACATGCATTTTAGTTTGCTCTTTTCATGTTGAATCTATATGTTATGTTGATTTGTGGCATAGAGTTGTTTGTGTTGGTACATTGGTTTGGTTTCATTTACTTTGCAATTGTGGCTCTTTTAACAAAATTTTGAGTGACCCGAAAGCTTGATATGCTTATTGTTCTTCATCTTACCATTTCCTTGTGTTGCAATGCATTACTTTTAATTTGAGTTATGTTGCTTCTAAGAAAATTTTAAAGGCATGGCCACTATTTAAAAATGCAAATTCACCATTTCTATGACATAGAGCATTTGATTACTAACTTTATTTTGTTGTGTTCGCTCATTATTACTATTACTGCTTTTTTTTTCACACACACACACGTATATACATCATCATCAGAGTCATCATCATAGTCATCTCTATTTTGCTTTGGTCTTTTTTCTCTGTGCAGCTCTATATCTTAACTTTCAAGTGCTACTAGAACCTTCTCAGTCGAATATCTATAACGAGTTATGATTTGATAAAGAGTAAAGATCATAATTTGACAGCACCTGACTCCTTCTGATGGATACTACTTTGTTCCTATATCTTATGATTCAATACAAAATTCAAAATATATATATTACAGACACCGGTTTAAATTAATCAAATCAACTCAATTAACAAGATAAAATCACATATTAGTGAAATTGCATGATAGATAAAAAAAAGAATAAATACATATACAAATAGGAATACAAATATCATAATAATTACACTCTATCATCACTTGCTACATCCTTAATGTTACCTTGCCTTCAGCGTAATGTTTGGTTTCAACTTCAAATTCTAAGGGGCTTCTAGTTTTTAGTGAACATCAATTATCAAACTCTAAGGGTTTGGCCTCTGTTATAAATTTTAAGGCAGTTTATGCTTTACAGAATGTTTTCACATTCCTGAAATCTTATATCTAATGAGCATCAAATCAATATGTTTTTTAATTCATCTATCTCGAAAACCTTGTCTTTGTTAATAGCTTGAAAACTCATGCTTTCCTTCCAGGAATCAGATCTGTGCATAGCAATGTTGTTGAGTTAACAGCTTCACCTGAAACAGCGACTCCAACCGATGAAGATATTATTTCAGTTCAGTATCCAAAGAATTCCATCATCAATGAAGGTAATGCCCCTAGTCTTTATTATCATGTGTGAATTCCATGTGCTCTATGAAGATATAGTTTTATGAGAACTGTAGCAGCCTGATTTTTTTTAACCCAACTTTCTTGTAATTTTGCAGTTCCAAAGGAAAGATGATGAGGTGGTAATTTTGGAGATTCTTTCCATCCAAGCTGAGTTTTTCTCTTTACTTAATTATCTAGTTTGGATCATGTATGTATTCTTGTATAGATATTAGGAACCTTAGCTATTTCTCAAAGTTTCATTGGTACTCCTCTTGATGATTTCTGTTTTCAACTTCCCTCTACTCTTTAGATAGCGTTGTTTAGTTCTATTCTATCATAGCTGAGCTACAATCTACCTGTTTCTGTTTAATTTCTTAGCAAGATTTGGGAATTGTGGCCATGAAGAAACAATACAAATGTGAAGTTGAGAGAAATGCACTTAGTGCACAATATAGTTGATTCCTAATGATGGCTGTTACACTAACTTTCACACCAATGTGTTCTCCAAATTTTAGTATATATATTAGGACACAAGACACATGGGAACGTTTATTACCACTGTATTGCAATGGTTAGTAATTTTTGTGACACAAGTATAGAGATAGAGGAAGATGGTGACATAGAGACACAAAAACATTATAATGTTTGGTTCTGGCAGGTGGTGGTGTTAATTTGTATGATGGCAATGGTGGTGGCAGCAAGAGGAGGAAAGTGATGATGGTGGTTGTAGAAAGTGTGAGTTCTAAGGAGATGAAGATAGATTCTCAAGGGGTGGAATCATGAACAGAGAGAGCTTGGCAGAGAATAAATGATGAACTTGTCATTAATTGAATGATGAATCACACACATTACAACTATCATACATCTATATATAGTTGCTAACTAACCATTAACATTCTGCCAGCTGTCACTAGCTTAACAGACTTCTTACAAACTTCCCAACTAACTCAAACTAACATAACTAACACTCGGCTTACTGTATTAACTTAGTTACTCTAATCTACTTATCTCAAGCCACAGTGGTGGTGTTGGGATAGAACAAGGTTGCCTTGTGTAAAAAGATGAAGATGAATGGGGCTGAAGATAGGACACAGCAGAAGAGTAGATGCAGAGAAGAATATGGTTAAATCTGTTATGCAGTTATGCTAGTTTCTTAAATTTTAATAGATAAAAAATTGTTCAAGACCTAAAAAAGAAAAGGTACATATAATTGTTCGTAGTTTCTTGTTAGAGGAGTTTCGGCTGTACAAATTCATTTGGGCACATAATGGCTAGAATGGATGACATTTCCAAAAATAATTACAAGAAATCTGAAATTATTTTAGACAATGAGATTGGTTTATATTCCATCTAAGTATGTGGATTTGTATGTCTTTTGTTTGTTTCTTTTTTGTTTTCGGTTCTGAAGATTTCATTTCATTCAATGATAAAAATAGGTACATCAGAATACCAAAAGGGTACATCAGAAGCAAGTAGTACGGTAAACCAAATACACTAACAATTATTACAAACTATACCTTGCTTAAGCCATTGCCATTAGCAACAATCCATCTAATGACTCTTCATCCTTCACCAGTAACTAGTAGAGGCACCAAGTGATTTGCAATAGATATGAATTTTAACCCTACAAAATTTTATCAATCCACTTAAAATCTATACAGGCCTATTTAGTAGTTTTTGTTCTTTCTTTTCTTTTGATCCTGTGCTCTTCTATTATAACCATAATTGACATTTTTTTGTCTTTGCGCTCATTATTATCCTAACTTCAAAAATGTTCACTTAGAAAGGAAGCAACCGTTTTATCCACTTCCACTACGAATCATCAACCAAACACTTTTTTTTTTTTTTTTGGCTTGTCTACAGTATCTCTCAACCCGATCTATTGCGAGTTCCATTTAACGGTCGAATCCTCGACACTTATTTAAAAGGATGAGTGAGTTACCAATCCAAGTTGATTAACACTTTTTTTTTTAATAAGAAGAATTAGACCGCCTTTAGACATTACATCACAAATTTATCCATATTACATAGGGCCGTCAAAATGAATTAAACGCATAGGGTCAACCCATTTACCCGTTTAAATGGCATACTTTGTTTTTAAAATTAAGTCCGTTAAAATTTTGAGCTAAACGGTTTAAGTCCAATTAACCCGGAAAAAATTAACCATGTTAAAATTTTTTTTATATATTTTTTCATAAAAAACAGCATTTTTTATCAATAATTTTTCTAATCCAACCTAAAAACATGACCCATCAATTACAAAAATACGATTTATTTAAGGTTTTTTACCTAAAAGTGATATTTTTTATAAAAATATTTTTTAAAAAATAAAATAAAAAGCTAAATGAGTCAGCTAGTTTAACCCATCAGACTAGTCATAACGGTTCCAACTGAAATTATAGCTTATAAATAAAGCGGATTTAAACGGGTCAATCCTAATTTCTCACACACCTAATATTTTACAAGAAATTTTTATCCACCGCTTAATCTTACTAAAGTTAAAACTCGAATACAACATTTTAAAGAACATGCTAATATGTCATCTCAACTAAATTTTAGCTGCTCAACCAAACACATCCCTTCTAACATCACACAAAGAGTACCAAGTCGGGCCATGCAATAGTATGGGCAATGGTGTCATAGCACCTTCAAGAAGGTTGTGGCACAAACTCCTTGCCCAAATTAATAAATTTAGACCAAGTTAGATACTCTCTCAAGTCTAATTAGAGGTGATAATAGGTATTCACATGGTCGAAATTTTCTTTTTGCTTTTTGTCTCCATTTAAAAAATTCTTCCTATTTTTGTCTTATATCTGTCACGGGTTTTCATTTATTTTTTTACTACGGAGGAAGCGGATACCCACGAGTATATGTGAATATTAAACTTTAAAAAATAAAAAATCTCAACCATGATAAAATTTTATATAATTCAACTAAAATATATCAAATTAAACCCAATTCAAATACATTTAATATTGTTAAACCCAATTCAACATTATTCAACTAAATTTTCAACATACAAACTAAAATAAAACAAAATAGAAAATTTTTTAACATAACAATATAACAAATCTTGGTCAATGATTATAGCTCAATAATAATACTCCCTTCTTATAATGATACAAATTTAAATAATTAATAGTATAAATTTAGATATTATGTACTGTTCATACCCTGGTCCAACATTAAGGCCCAGGTCTAAAATAAAAGGCCCAATCCAAAGATTGGCCTTCACACGACACCGACCTCCTCGTAAGAAGTCGGTTCCAACACAGAATTACCTTGAGGAAGTCGGAGTTAAAGATTAGCTGGAAGATAACCCTTATTCAAAGAAATAACTGCCCCTAAAATCTCTCAACCTACTTCCAGGAGGCATATCTCAACTTTCCTAAGATAAAGGGACGGTTATCCACCTAAAAAGGTGGAACTACTCCAACGGTGGTTATTGGTTCACCACTATAAATACACTGACACTCATCAGGTATCTTTAAGTTCCAATACTCTAAAAACTTGCTTAGACCCTTGCTGACTTAAGCATCAGAGTGTCTTTGCAGGTACCACCCCGCATTCCTTCACACACGCAAGTCGGAAGGCGGCTTCCTAACGTGAACCTAGCTGGGAACCTCCTCCTTCAAATGATTGGGCCAACCTCACAAATCCAGCCCATCAATCTCCGGTTACCCATCGTAACATTGGCGCCGTTGCCGGGGACCCGAGGGATCAACCAGTAATGGCGGATGACTCGCACGAAGACGGCCACAGAACGTCCAATTCTGAGCAGGAAAATCAGGACGTTGGAAACAACAACCCGAAGGCAAACTCCTCTGAAGGGCGCGAGTCAGGTAAAGAAGGACAGCTCCACGCAGCTGACTTCCTGGGACTGTTCCATGGTCACCAGGGACGTCTGGAGCAGTTGGAGCAAGAGTTGGAACGACAACGAGAAGCAGAGAGAAACCTGAGAAGCGAAATCGAGCGACGAAAGGAGCTTGAAGAAAAGCTCCTGAGATTAGAATCTGCTCTTAAAGGTCGAAGCTCTCGCAGCGACCGAGAAGACTCTCCCTTGGGAGGAGAAGATCCGTTTAGTGAGGATATAATGAGAGCAAAAGTTCCAAGGAACTTTAAAAGCCCTGATATGGACCTCTACGATGGAACTACGGATCCGAAGCATCATTTAAGCAATTTTAAAAGTCAGATGTACCTAGCCGACGCTTCTGATGCTACTCGCTGCAAGGCTTTCCCGACAACCCTAACTAAAGCAGCGATAAAATAGTTCGATAGTCTCCCCCGAGGTCAGTCAGTAGTTTCGACGACCTCTCGCAGAAATTCCTCATGCGATTCTCCATCCAAAAGGATAAAGTCAAGCACGCACCAAGCTCCTGGGAGTAAAACAGGAGGTCGGAGAACCTTTGAGGGACTACATGGAAAGGTTCAATAAAGCATGCTTGGAGATTCAAGATCTGCCCATAGAGGCAGTGATTATGGGCCTAGTAAATGGACTCTGAGAAGGCCCCTTCTCCCAGTCCATCTCAAAAAGGCACCCCACCTTCCTGAGTGATGTACAGGAAAGAGCGGAGAAGTACATCAACATGGAGGAAAACGCCAGGCTTCGAGAGCCAAGTTGGCGATTGGGACAATCTCACTCATCAAAAGAGAGAGAAAAAGAACCCAAGAAGAAAGAGGAAGTCGGCCCTGAAAGGCCTAGGAGATATCACTCCTACACTCCTCTGCGAGTTTTCCTAGTAGATGTGTACAGGGAAATCTGCCATACCGAAAGACTACCTCCCCCTAGGCCCATCAAAAATAAAAGGGGGGGAGTCGTGGCGACTACTGTGAGTACCATAAGCTATATAGTCACTCAACAAATGATTGTTACGACCTCAAAAGTGTGATAGAAAAACTGGCCAAGGAAGGTCAGTTGGACAAATATCTCATGGAAAGATCGGACCACCATAGCAAAAGGAAGCGAGATGACGAGGATCGAAGAGACCCACCACCACAAACTCCAAAAAGTCATGTACACATGATCTCAGGAGGGTTTGCTGGAGGTGGTCTCACAAAATCATGTCGAAAAAGACACCTGAAAGAAGTCTACTAGGTTGGGGGCTTCGAAGGAAATGGGCAAGGAATCATTCCTGGACATGATGATCCAGTCATGATAACTATGATCCTTGCCAACTTCCATCATCACAGAACCCTGGTAGATCAGGGGAGCTCAGCCGACATCCTTTTCAAACCGGCATTTGATAAGCTGGGGCTAGATGAAAAAGAGTTAAGAGCTTACCCTGATACCCTATATGGGATAGGGGATATACCAATAAAGCCACTGTGATTCATACCCCACCACACAACTTTTGAAAAAGGGTTAAAATCCAAAACTCTGAGTATTGACTTCATAGTTGTCGATGTGGGTTCAGCCTACAATGCCCTAATAGGCAGAACCACTCTAAATCGGATCGAAGCAGTGGTGTCCACTCCCCACCTTTGCATGAAATTCCCAACACTAGAGGGAATTGCAACCATTAGGGGAGACCAGAAATTGGCAAGGAAATACTACAACGAAAGCCTGAACCTGAGAGGAAAGGGTAAGGAAGTGCACACCATTGAGCTCGGAGGAATCAGAGCTAAAGAAGAGTTGTGACCACAATCCGGGGGAAAAATCGAAGAGGTACAGGTTGGAAAAGAGGAAGGAAAAAACACTAACATAGGAGCCAACCTGAAAGAAGATTTGAAGCAGAAGCTTATAAGACTCCTACGAGAAAATTCTGACCTCTTCGCCTGGAAGGCCTCCGACATGCCAGGAATAGATCCCGAGCTCATGTCGCACAAACTGTCAGCATACCCCGGGTCGTGACCTGTGCAACAGAGAAGACGGAAGCTCGGACCTGAGCGAGCTCAAGTAGTGGAAGAACAAGTACAAGCCCTCCTGGAAGCTGGCTTCATAAAAGAGGTTAAATATCCGTCGTGGCTAGCAAATGTGGTGCTGGTCAAAAAGCAAAACGGCAAGTGGAGGATGTGCGTCGATTACACCGACCTGAACAAGGCGTGTCCCAAAGACCCCTATCCACTTCCTAACATTGATACCTTGGTAGATTCCAGCTCTGGGTATCAATACTTGTCGTTTATGGATGCGTACTCGGGATACAATCAAATTCCGATGCACAAGCCGGATCAGGAAAAGACATCTTTCATCACGCCAAGAGCAAACTATTGTTATGTGGTCATGCCTTTTGGATTGAAAAATGAAGGAGCCACGTATCAAAGGCTAATGAATAAGGTGTTTTCCCCTCACCTTGGGAGCTTAATGGAAGTCTATGTAGACGATATGCTAGTAAAAACCAAGGATGAGGACGACCTCTTGACCGACCTATCACAAGTCGTCAACACCATTAAGATGCATGGGATGAGATTGAATCCCACAAAATGCACCTTCCCGGTGGAGGCAGAAAAATTTCTAGGATTTATGCTCACGCAAAGGGGGATTGAAGCCAACCCCGACAAATGCAAAGCCGTCCTAGAAATGAAGAGCCTGACTTGCTTAAAGGAGGTCCAACAGTTGAATGGCTGACTTGCAGCTCTCTCTAGGTTCTTGGCAGGATCAGCACTTAGATCCCTGCCACTCTTCTCTCTACTAAGAAAAGGATGCCAGTTCGAATGGACTTCTGAATGTGAAGAAGCATTCCAGGAGTTCAAAAGGTTTTTAAGCCAGCCTCTCATTCTGACCCGACCTAAAATTGGGGAAGAACTCGTCCTGTATTTGTCTGTAGTCGACAAAGCTGTAGCATCATCTCTAATACGGGAAGACGAGGTCGAACAGCATCCTGTATACTTCACCAGCAAAGTTCTACAAGGCCCTGAATTAAGGTATCAAAAACTCGAAAAGTTTGCGTATGCCTTAATAGTAGCCTCTCGAAGGCTACGGCCTTATTTTCAAGATCACACAATAAGAGTTCAAACGAACCAACCCATGAATCAAATCCTTCAGAAGACGGATATTGCGGGTAGAATGGTTCAACGGGTCATAGAGCTATTCGTGTTTGACTTAAAATACGAAACTCAGACGGGCAATTAAAGCTCAATGCCTCACCGACTTTGTGGCAGTATATGCAGGAGGCCAAGAGGAAGCCTCCACTACATGGGAGCTATATGTGGATGGATCCTCCAACAAAGTCGGAAGTGGTGCAGGCATCATACTGGTCAACCAAGAGGGAACACAAGTAGAAGTATCCCTCAAGTTTAAATTTCCAACTTCCAACAATCAGGTAGAATATGAAGCCTTGATTGCAGGATTAAAACTGGCAGAAGAAGTCGGTGTGGCCAAAGTAATCATCTTGAACGACTCTCAGGTGGTGACCTCCCAAATAAATGGAGAATATCAGGCTAAAGACCCCAATATGAAGAGGTACTTAGACAAAACCTTGGAGTGTCTTAGGCGCTTTGCAGAGACCGAGGTCAAACACATAACTTGGAATCTCAACAGCAGAGCAAACGCACTCTCCAAACTAGCAAGTATCAAGCCAGGAGAGAATAATAGAAGCCTGATCCAAGAAACTCTCCAAGAACCCTCAGTTACAAAAATAGAGGACAGACAAGACATCCTTGAAGTATCCGGATTGGACCTCGGATGGATGAACCCACTAATCGAATACATGAAATTCGACATCCTACCCAAAGAGAAAAAAGAAGCCAAGAAAATCCGGAGGAAAGCACAAAACTATACCCTGGTGAAAAATATCCTTTATAAAAGGGGGATATCAACACCGTTATTGAAGTGTGTCCCGACCTCAAGGACGACAGAAGTCTTAGAGGAGGTCCATAATGGTATCTGCAAAAATCATCTAGGAGCAAGGTCTTTGGCTAGGAAAGTCATCTGAGCCGGGTTCTACTGGCCAACCTTGCAAAAAGATGCCACCGAGTTCGTAAAGAAGTGTCAACCATGCCAAATGCACACAAACTTCCACATCGCTCCCCCCGAAGAACTCACTAGCATAACTTCTCCATGGCCTTTTGCGAAGTAGGGACTGGACCTATTAGGACCCTTTCCCCAAGCGCATGGACAAGTAAAATACCTAATAGTGGGAGTAGACTACTTCACAAAGTGGATCAAAGTAGAGCCATTAGCCACCATCACAGCCCAAAGAAGTCGAAAGTTCCTCTACAAAAATATTATCACAAGGTATGGAATTCCTCACTCCATCACCACTGATAATGGCACTCAGTTCACCGACTCTAACTTTAGAAACCTGGTAGCCAGTATGAAAATCAAGCACCAGTTCACCTCGGTAGAGCACCCACAAGCAAATGAGCAAGCCGAGGCAGCCAATAAAGTTATACTGGCATGGTTGAAGAAAAGGTTGCAAGATGCAAAGGGAGCATGGGCTGAGGAACTCTCTCAAGTACTATGGGTTTATCGGACTACACCTCAGTCTGCCACAGGAGAAACACCCTTCTGAGTTGCTTATGGCATGGAAGCCATGATACCAATTGAAATCAATGAGCAAAGTCCAAGGGTGAGTTTCTTCGACGAGGTTGGCAACGTACAGGGACACAAAGAAGAGCTCGAGCTACTCCCTAAAGTCCGAGAACTAGCCCAGATAAGAGAAGGAGCGCTGAAGCAAAGGATGACAAGTAGATACAACAAGAAAGTCATTCGAAGAAGCTTCGCCCCAGACGACTTAATCTTGATTAGAAATGACATCGAAGTCAACAAATCAGGGGAAAGAAAGCTTACTGCTAACTGGAAAGGGCCATATAAGATAACTGAAGTCTTAGGAAAGCGATACTATAAGGTAACCGACTTGAGCGGTACCGAACTACCTAGGTCGTGGCATGATTGTAATATGAAAAGGTACTATATTTAAAAGCGAACTCCCTGATGTACTCTTTTTCCCAACTTCATAGTTTTTTCCCAAAAAAGAAGGGTTTTTCTGAAGGGGGTTTTAACGAAGCATCAAAGTGGAGGCTAAAGGGCAACAATTTTCAACCCCTTAGTAGCAAAAAGTACCTTCATCAATAAATAAAGATCTTTCTACATCTCTTTGTATATTCCATTAAGTTACTATCATTTTTTCTATGAAACGCGCCGACTTAAGCTCAATGAAACGTGAAAATCTCATGTCCGACCTACGAGGTCGGCAGGATAAAACGACGAGGTACAAGTCGGTGTAAAGAGGTTATAAAAGCAGATCATGATAACTCGGAAGGGTTACGACTAACAAGTCGGAAAAACCGAGAAAACTTGAAATGCATCGCGAAAATAACCTAAGTCACGAACAATTCAGATAGAGAAATTTGAATTCATAAGAAATACAGAAAGAGAAAAAAAGGAAAACCATCAAAAATCAGAAGTAGAAGCTGGCTTAAGTCTTTAGAAAGCCTAAGACAATTTAGACAAAAGCACAGCCTGCCCAGATAAAAGGTTTTTTCCAAAAACAAAAAGATCAAAAGCGTTTTTTATAAAAAGCCTAACAAAAGCAAAAATCATAGAAAGCATGCGTACGGCAATTAAGCTTAAACCCCTTATCCAAAAAAGGGGGGCAAGAATTAAAGCATTTTTTGTTTATGGCCATAAAAGGCCAGAAAATGTCAAGAGCAAACCACCACCACATAAAAAGATAAAATTGTTCAAAGAAGAGGCCCACAGGCCGGGCCCCACAATAGCTAGAAAACAATTAAACAGCAGGAAGGTCAGCATCACCAGAAGGCAGAGAGGTCGGGTCAGCAGCAGGAGAGGACGGAGCAATCTCTTCAACAGCAGGAGTTGGAACGCCTGAAGATGTCGGCTGAGATCCCTCTTGTTGATCCTCACGAAGAATAGACTCTTCAAGTCTTTGACCACGGGTCTTCAGCTCGGAATCCGTCTCAGGTCAGGGAGGAGAAACAATAGCCCCGTTCACAACAATCTTATCAGGATCAAGAGGAGAAAGGTCCAGGCCAAGAGCAATGACCCCTACCTACTCCTTAAAGATCCTCCAGGCTTCCTCCGAGCTCTCCGCCACAGAGTCCTCCAGATCCTGATAAGCCTCCCTACCTTTCTCCAACTCCCGCTGAAGGTCGATGTTGTCGGTGAAGACCCTAACATAGTTCTGCTCCACCTTCTCTTTCAGACCCTCCGCCATGGCACATTGGGCCATTAACTTCTTCTCCCTCTCCTGAAGTCGGGACCTCTCCTCCTTCAAACCAGTGACATCCTCTAAAAGTCTCTTCTTCCTGATAAAGGAGAATCCTCCCCTTCAGCTCTTCAACTTTGTGGATAGAACCCAAAGAGCTAAGAGGATTCTTCTCAAAAATATCAAGAAGTTTTGTGTACACCCCAGCTGCCCGAACACTCTCTTGAACCAGGATATTAAGATGGTTTCAAACAGAAGCATTGATGAGCGGATAATTTATACCCTTTTTGGCATTGTTTTTACATAGTTTTTAGCATGTTTTAGTTACTTATTATTATATTTTTATTAGTTTTAATGCAAAAATCATATTTCTAGACTTTAATATGATTTTTTGTATTTTTCTATAATTTCAGGTATTTTCTGGCTGAAATTGAGGGACCTGAGCTAAAATCTGATTCAGAGGCTGAAAAAGGACTGCAGATGCTGTTGGATTCTGACCCTCCTGCACTCGAATTGGATTTTCTGAAGCTACAGAAGCCCAATTGGCGCGATCTTATTTGCGTTGGAAAGTAGACATCCTGGGCTTTCCAGCAATATATAATAGTTCATACTTTTCCGGAGATTTGATGGCCCAAACTGGCGCTAAAAGCCAGCCTAAAACTTTCTAGCATAAAACGCCCAAACTGGCACCAGAATTGGAGTTAAACGCCCAAACTGGCACCCAAGCTGGCGTTTAACTCCAGGAACAGCCTATGCACGTGTAAAGCTCAATGCTCAGCCCAAGCACACACCAAGTGCGCCCCGGAAGTGGATTTATGCACTATCTGCACTTAGTTACTCATTTTCTATAAACCTAAGTTACTAGTTTAGTATAAATAGCACTTTTTACTATTGTATTCACCATCTCTAGATGTTTAGTCCTTAGACCTTTGGAATAGAGGCTGGCCTCACGGCCATGCCCAGACCTATTTTCACTTATGTATTTTCTACGGTGGAGTTTCTACACCCCATAGATTAAGGTGTGGAGCTCTGCTGTTCTTCATGAATTAATGCAATTACTACTGTTTTCTATTCAATCACGCTTGATTCTATTCTAAGATACTCACTCGTACTTCAATCTGGAGAATGATATGATTCGTGACACTCATCATTATTCTCAATTCTATGAATGCGTGCCTGACAACCACTTCCGTTCTATCTGAGCTCAACGTAGTCATTGGGCGACAGCTTGAGTGCGTATCTCTTGGATATCTAATACACAGACCGAGTCCGTGAGATTAGTATCTTTATGGTATAGGCTAGAATCATTGGCAGCATTTCTGGGATCCGAAAAGTCTAAACCTTGTCTGTGGTATTCCGAGTAGGATCCGAGAAGGGATGACTGTGACGAGCTTCAAACCTGCGAATGTTGGGCACAGTGACAGTGTGCAAAAGGATCAATGGATTCTATTCAGACATTAGTGGGAACCAACAGATGATTAGCCATGCGGTAGCTGTGCCTGGTATTTTTTATCCGAGACGAGAAATCCGACAGTTGATTAGCCGTGACAGAAACCGTAGAGGACCATTTTCACTGAGAGGATCTTACAGCTTGCCATGGAAGGGAGCACGCATGATTGGAAAAAGGCAATAGAAAAGCAGAGGTTCAGAAGCAACAAAGCATCTCCAAACACTTATCTGAAATTCCCACCAATGAAATACATAAGTAACTTTATTTTATGTTTTATTTATCTTTTAAATATCAAAACCTCATAACCATTTGAATCTGCTTGACTGAGATTTACAAGGATGACCATAGCTTGCTTCAAGCCGACAATCTCCGTGGGATCGACCCTTACTCATGTAAGGTATTACTTGGACGACCCAGTACACTTGCTGGTTAGTTGTGTGGAGTTGTGAAAAGTGTGAATCACGATTTTCCACACCAAGTTTTTAGCGCCGTTGCCGGGAATTGTTCAAGTTTAGACAACTGACGGTTCATCTTGTTGCTTAGATTGGGTAATTTTATTTTATGTTTAAGCTTTTTAATTTTATTTTCGAAAAAAAAATAAAACATATATGTTCTTCAGAGTTTTTAAGAACAAATTCTAGAGTTTCATGAGATATGCTGAATCCTGGCTGGCTGTTAAGCCATGTCTAATCTTTTGGACCAAGGTTTTCACTTATCTTTGCAAGAGCCTTTTGGTTCCCATCAATTTAGCTGTTGTATGTAATGTTCTGCTAAAGCTTGGCTGGCCATTTGGCCATGTCTAATTCTTTTGGACCGAAGCTTTAGACTAACATTGCATGATTTCTGGAATTCTTATTAAAAATTTTGAATTTCTTTCTTTTCTTTTTCCAAACATAATTTTCAAAAAATACAAAAAAAAAATAATAATAATAAAATCATAAAAACCAAAAATTTTCTGCTTCTTGTTTGAGTCTTGTGTCAAATTTTAAGTTTGGTGTCAATTGCATCTTTTTAATTTTTCTTTAATTTTCAAAAAATATATGCATTGTGTTCTTCATTGATCTTCAATTTGTTCTTGATGATTTTTCTTGTTTGATCTGTATATTTTCTTGTTTTATATCTTTTCTTATTTTTCTTATGCAATTTTTAATTATTAGTGTCTAAACATTAAAAATTTTTAAGTTTGGTGTCTTCCATGTGTCTCTTTTCTTAAAAATTTTCAAAAAAAACTGTTCTTGATGTTCATCATGATTTTCAAAGTATTCTTGGTGTTCATCTTGACATTCAAAGTGTTCTTGCATGCATTATTTGTTTTAATCTTAAATTTTTATGCTTTGTTTCATTTGTTTGTTTTTCTCTCTCCTCATTAAAAATTCAATATATATATATATATATATATATATATATTTCCCTTATTCTTCTAATAAATTTCGAAATTTTGGGGTTGACTTAGTCAAAAAATTTTCAAAATTTGGTTGTTTCTTGTTAGTCAAGTCAAAATTTCAATTTAAAAATTCTATCTTTTTAAAATTTTTTTAAAAATCAAATCTTTTTCATTTTTCTTTCATGTTTTCGAAAATCCCAAAAATTAATTTTCAAAAATCTTTTTCTTAATTTCAATTCATAATTTTTGAAATTATCACTAACAATTAATGTTTTGATTCAAAAAATTTCAAGTTGTTACTTGCCTATTAAGAAAGGATCAAATCTTTAAATTCTAGAATCATATCTTTTAGTTTCTTGTTAGTCAAGTAATCAACTTTAATTTCAAAAAATCAAATCTTTTTAATTTCCGCCTTTTCAAATCTTTTTCAAAATAGATTTCAACCATATCCTTTTCAAAACTTAATTTCAAAATCTTTTTCTAACTTTTTATCTTTTCAAAATTGAATTTCAAATCTTTTTCAATTAACTACTTGACTTTTTGTTTTAATTTTAAAAGTTTACTATTTTTATCTTTTTCAAAATCACCTAACTACTTTTCTCTCTCTAATTTTTGAAAACCACTAACAACTTTTTTAAAATTCTTTTTAATTAACTAATTGTTTTAAATTTTAATTTTATTTTATTTCTTTTAATAAATTCGAATTCTAACTAATAATTAAAATAAAAATAAAAATATTTTTCTTTTATTTTAAATTAAAATTCGAATACTCTCTCTCTCTCATCTCTTTCTATTTATTTTATTTATTTACTAACGCTTCTCTTCTTCTTATAATTCGAACCCTTTCCCTCTCTGTGTGTTCAAATTCTTCTTCTTCTCCCTTCTTTCTTCTATTCTTCTACTCACATAAAGGAATCTCTATACTGTGACATAGAGGATTCCTCTTCTTTTCTGTTCTCTTCTTTTTCATATGAGCAGGAACAAGGATAAGAACATTTTTGTTGAAGCTGATCCTGAACCTGAAAGGACTCTGAAGAGGAAACTAAGAGAAGCTAAAGCACAAAACTCTGGAGAGGACCTAACAGAAATTTTCGAAAAAGAAGAAGACATGGCAGCCGAAAATAACAACAATGGTAGAGATGCAAGGAAGATGCTTGGTGACTTTATTGCACCCACTTCTGACTTCTATGGAAGAAGCATCTCAATTCCTGCAATAGGAGCAAACAACTTTGAGCTTAAGTCTCAATTAATTTCTCTAATATAGCAGAATTGCAAGTTTCATGGACTTCCATTGGAAAATCCTTATCAGTTCTTAGCTGAATTCTTGCAAATCTGTGACACTGTTAAGACCAATGGGGTTAATCCCGAGGTCTACAGACTTATGCTTTTTCCCTTTGCTGTAAGAGACAGAGCTAGGACCTGGTTGGACTCACAACCTAAAGAAAGTCTGAACTCTTGAAAAAAGCTAGTCAATGCCTTCTTGGCCAAATTCTTTCCACCTCAAAAGTTGAGCAAGCTTAGAGTGGAAGTCCAAACTTTCAGACAGAAGGAAGGTGAATCCCTCTATGAAGCTTAGGAAAGATACAAGCAATTGATCAGAAGGTGTCCTTCTGACATGCTTTCAAAATGGAGTATCCTATGTATATTCTATGATGGTCTGTCTGAATTATCCAAGATGTCATTGGACCACTCTGCTGGTGGATCTCTTCATCTGAAGAAGACGCCTGCAGAAGCCCAGGAACTCATTGAAATGGTTGCAAATAACCAGTTCATGTATACTTCTGAAAGAAATCCTGTGAATAATTGGGTGACACAGAAGAAAGGAGTTTTTGAGATTGATACTCTGAATGTAATATTGGCTCAGAATAAAATATTGAGTCAGCAAGTCAATATGATTTCTCAGAATCTGACTAGAATGCAAGCTGCATCCGGCAGTACTAAAGAAGCTTCCTCTGAAGAAGAAGCTTATGACCCTGAGAATCCTGCAATGGAAGAGGTGAATTACATGGGAGAATCCTATGGAAACACCTATAATCCTTCATGGAGAAATCATCCAAATTTCTCATGGAAGGAACAGCAGAAGCCTAATCAAGGCTTCAATAATAATAATGGTGGGAGAAATAGGTTTGGCAATAGCAAGCTTTTTTCATCATCTTCTGAGCAACAGACAAAGAATTCTAAGCAGAGCCTCTCTGACTTAGCAACCATAGTCTCTGATCTATCTAAGACCACTCTCAGTTTCATGACTGAAACAAGGTCCTCCATTAGAAATATGGAGGCACAAATGGGTCAACTGAGTAAAAGAGTTACTGAAATCCCTCCTAGTACTCTCCCAAGCAATACAGAAGAGAATCCAAAAAGAGAGTGCAAGGCCATCAATATAACCAACATGGCCGAACCTATAGAGGAGGAAGAGGTAGTGATTTTCAATGAGGAAGACCTCAATGGACGTCCACTGACCCCTAAGGAGTTCCCTATTGAGGAACCAAAGGAATCTGAGACTCATATAGAGACCATAAAGATTCCATTGAACTTACTGTTGCCATTCATGAGCTCTGATGAGTATTCTTCCTCTGAAGAGGATGAAGATATTATTGAAGAGCAAGTTGCTCAATATCTAAGAGCAATCATGAAGTTGAATGCCAAATTATTTGGTTATGAGACTTGGGAGGATGAACCTCCATTGCTCATCAATAAACTGAATACCTTGGTTCAACAGAAATTACCTCAAAAGAAACCGGATCCTAGAAAGTTCTTAATACCTTGCATCATAGGCACCATGACCTTTAAGAAGGCTTTGTGTGACCTTGGTTCAATTATAAACCTCATGCCACTCTCTGTAATGGAGAAACTAGGGATTTTTGAGGTACAAGCTACAAGAATCTCACTAGAGATGGCAGACAATTCAAGGAAACATGCTTATGGACTTGTAGAGGATGTCTTAGTGAAGGTTGAAGGCTTTTACATCCCTGCTGATTTCATAATCCTAGACACTGGGAAGGAAGAGGATGAATCCATCATCCTTGGAAGACCCTTCCTAACCACAGCAAGAGCTGTGATTGATGTGGACAGAGGAGAGTTAGTCCTTCAATTGAATGATGACTACCTTGTGTTTCAGGCTCAAGGATCTTCTTCTATAACCATGGAGAGGAAGCATGAAAGGCTTCTCTCAGTACAGAGTCACACAGAGCCCCCACACTCAACTTCTAAGTTTGGTGTTGGGAGGCCATCATCAAGCTCTGAGTATCTGTGAAAATCTCTAAGAGCTCACTGTCAAGCTACTGACATTAAAGAAGTGCTTGTTGGGAGGCAACCCAATGTTATTTAATTATATTTATTTATATTTCATTGTCATTTTATGTTTTCTTTAGGTTGATGATCATGTGAAGTCATAAAAACAACTGCAGAATTAAAGTAAAAATCAAAAACAGCATAAAAAATAGCACACCCTGGAGGACAGGCATACTGGCGTTTAAACGCCAGTAAGGATAGTAGAATGGGCGTTTAACGCCCAGCCTGGCAGCATTCTGGGCGTTAAACGCCAGAATGGGTAGCACTCTGGGCATCTAATGCCAGAAAAGGGTGTCTGGCGTCTGGCTGGCGTTAAACGCCAGAAATGGCAGACAGACTGGCGTTTAACGCCAGAAAAGGGTGTCTCGCTGGCGTTAAACGCCAGAAAGGGGCAGCAGACTGGCGTTTAACGCCAGGAAAGGTAGCAGAGCTGGCGTTTAACGCTAGAATTGGCACACTAAGGGTGTTTGAATGCCAGAATGGTGCAGGGAGCAGAATTCCTTAACACCTCAGGATCTGTGGACCCCACAAGATCCCCACCTACCCCACCTCTTCTTACCTCCACTTTCACACATCACAAACACTTCTTCCCCCCTTGGCTGAACCACTCACCCCCCCTCCATCTCCTCCATTTCTTCTTCTTCTACTCATTTCTTTCTTCTTTTGCTCGAGGACGAGCAAACCTTTTAAGTTTGGTGTGGAAAAAGCCCTATTTTTTTGTTTTTCCATAACCACTAATGGCACCTAAGGCCGGAGAAACCTCTAGAAAGAGAAAAGGAAAGAAAATTGCTTCCACATCCGAGTCATGGGAGATGGAAAGATTCATCTCAAAGGTCCATCAAGACCACTTCTATGAAGTTGTGGTCAAGAAAAAAGTGATTCTCGAAGTCCCCTTCATGCTAAAAAAGGGTGAATATCCGGAGATCCGATGTGAGATTCAAAGAAGAGGTTGGAAAGCTCTCACCAACCCAATTCAACAAGTCGGAATCTTAATGGTTCAAGAGTTCTATGCCAATGCATAGATCACTAAGAACCATGATCAAAGTATGAACCCGAACCCAAAAAATTGGCTCACAATGGTTCGGGGGAATTACTTGGATTTCAGTCCAGTGAGGTTGGCATTAACTTTCCAATGATGAGAGGAGATCCTCATCCTTTCACTAGAAGGGTCAACTTTGATCAAAGGTTGGACCAAGTTCTTAGGGACATTTGTGTGGAAGGAGCTCAATAGAAGAGAGACTCAAGAGGCAAGCCGATTCAACTAAGAAGGCTTGACCTCAAACCTATGGCTAGGGGATGGTTGTAGTTCATCCAACACTCTATCATTCCTACTAGCAACCGGTCTGAAGTTACAATAGATCGGGCTATCATGATCCATAGCATCATGAATGGAGAGGAAGTAGAAGTTCATGAGATCATACCTCTAGAACTCTACAAAGTGGCGAACAAGTCCTCTACTTTGGCAAGGTTAGCCTTCCCTCATCTCATCTGTAACCTATGCAATTCAGCTGGAATTGTCATAGAGGAAGACATCCTCATTGAAGGAGACAAGCCCATCACTAAGAAAACGATGGAGCAAACAAGAGAGTCCACTCATGGACCTCAACAAGAGCATGAGGAAATTCCTCATCAAGAAATTCCTGAGATGCCTCAAGGGATGCACTTTCCTCCACACAATTATTGGAAGCAAATCAACACCTCCTTAGGAGAATTGAGTTCCAACATGGGGCAACTAAGGATGGAGCACCAAGAGCCTTCCATCATCCTCTATGAAATCAGAGAGGACCAAAGAGCCATGAGGGAGGAGCAACAAAGGCAAGGAAGAGACATAGAGGAGCTCAAGCACTCCATAAGATCTTCAAGAGGAAGAACCAGCCGCCATCACTAAGGTGGACCCGTTCTTTAATTTCCTTGTTCTTATTTTTCTGTTTTTCGAATTATATGCTTTATGTTTTGTCTATATTTGTGTCTTTATTACATGAACATTAGTGTCTAGTGTTTATGTCTTAAAGCTATGAATGTCCTATGAATCCATCACCTTTCTTAAATGAAAAATTTTTTATTTGCAAAAGAACAAGAAGTGCATGATTTCGAATTCTATCTTGAAATTAGTTTAATTATTTTGATGTGGTGGCAATAATTTTTTTTTCTGAATGAATGCTTGAACAGTGCATATTTTTGAATTTGTTGTTTATGAATGTTAAAATTGTTGGCTCTTGAAAGAATAATAAAAAAAGAGAAATGTTATTGATAATCTGAAAAATCATAAAATTGATTCTTGAAGCAAGAAAAAGCAGTGAACACAAAAGCTTGCGAAAAAAAAGGGCGAAAAAAATAAATAAAGAAAAAAGAAAGAAAAAGAAAAAACAAGCAAAAAAAAAGCCAATAGCCCTTTAAATCAAAAGGCAAGGGTAAAGAGGATCAAAGGTTTTGAGCATTAATGGATAGGAGGGCCCAAAGGAATAAAATTCTGGCCTAAGCGGCTAAATCAAGCTGTCCCTAACCATGTGCTTGTGGTGTGAAGGTGTCAAGTGAAAAGCTTGAGACTGAGCGGTTAAAGTCGTGGTCCAAAGCAAAAAGAGTGTGCTTAAGAGCTCTGGGCACCTCTAACTGGGGACTCTAGCAAAGCTGAGTCACAATCTGAAAAGGTTCACCCAGTTATGTGTCTGTGGCATTTATGTATCCGGTGGTAATACTGGAAAATAAAATGCTTAGGGTCACGGCCAAGACTCATAAAGTAGCTATGTTCAAGAATCAACATACTGAACTAGGAGAATCAATAACACTATCTGAATTCTGAGTTCCTATGGATGCCAATCATTCTGAACTTCAAAGGATAAAGTGAGATGCCAAAACTGTTCAGAAGGAAAAAGGCTACTAGCCCCGCTCATCTAATTGGAACTAAAATCATTGATAAGTTTGGAATTTATTGTATTTTCTCTTCTTTTTATCCTATTTTGTTTTTAATTGCTTGGGGACAAGCAACAATTTAAGTTTGGTGTTGTGATGAACGGATAATTTATATCCTTTTTGGCATTATTTTTATATAGTTTTTAGCATGTTTTAGTTACTTTTTATTATATTTTTGTTAGTTTTAATGCAAAAATTACATTTCTGGACTTTACTATGAGTTTGTGTGTTTTTTTCTGTAATTTCAGGTATTTTCTGGCTGAAATTGAGGGACCTGAGCTAAAATCTGATTCAGAGGCTGAAAAAGGACTGCAGATGCTATTGGATTCTGACCCTCCTGCACTCAAAGTGGATTTTCTGGAGCTACAGAAGCCCAATTGGCGTGTTCTCAATTGCGTTGGAAAGTAGACATCCTGGGCTTTCCATCAATATCTAATAGTCCATACTTTGTCCGAGATTTGATGGCTCAAACTGGCGCTAAAAGCCAGCCTAAAACTTTCTGGCGTAAAATGCCCAAACTGGCACCAGAATTGGAGTTAAACGCCCAAACTGGCACCCAAGCTGGCGTTTAACTCCAGGAACAGCCTATGCACGTGTAAAGCTCAATGCTCAGCCCAAGCACACACCAAGTGGGCCCCGAAAGTGGATTTCTGTACTATCTGCACTTAGTTACTCATTTTCTGTAAACCTAAGTTACTAGTTTAGTATAAATAGCACTTTTTACTATTGTATTCACCATCTCTGGACGTTTAGTCCTTAGACCTTTAGAATGGAGGCTGGCCTTATGGCCATGCCTAGACCTATTTTCACTTGTGTATTTTCTACGGTGGAGTTTTTACACCCCATAGATTAAGGTGTGGAGCTCTGCTGTTCTTCATGAATTAATGCAATTACTACTGTTTTCTATTCAATCACGCTTGATTCTATTCTAAGATAATCACTCGTACTTCAATCTGGAGAATGATATGATCTGTGACACTCATCATTATTCTCAATTCTATGAACGCGTGCCTGACAACCACTTCCGTTCTATCTGAGCTCAACGTAGTCATTGGGCGACAGCTTGAGTGCGTATCTCTTGGATATCTAATACACGGACCGAATCCGTGAGATTAGTATCTTCGTGGTATAGGCTAGAATCATTGGCAGCATTCCTGGGATCCGGAAAGTTTAAACCTTGTCTGTGGTATTCCGAGTAGGATCCGGAAAGGGATGACGGTGACGAGCTTCAAACCTGAGAATGTTGGGCGCAGTGACAGTGTGCAAAAGGATCAATGGATTCTATTCCGACGCTAGCGGGAACGATAGATGATTAGCCATGCGGTAGCTGTGCCTGGTATTTTTCATCCGAGACGAGAAATCCGACAGTTGATTAGCCGTGCAAAAACCGTAGAGGACCATTTTAACTGAGAGGATCTTACAGCTTGCCATGGAAGGGAGCACGCATGATTGGAAAAAGGCAATAGGAAAGCAGAGGTTCAAAAGCAACAAAGCATCTCCAAACGTTTATCTGAAATTCCCACCAATGAATTACATAAGTAACTTTATTTTATTTTATGTTTTATTTATCTTTTAAATATCAAAATCTCATAACCATTTGAATCCGCCTGACTGAGATTTACAATATGACCATAGCTTGCTTCAAGCCGACAATCTCCGTGGGATCGACCCTTACTCACGTAAGGTATTACTTGGACGACCCAGTGCACTTGCTGGTTAGTTGTGCGGAGTTGTGAAAAGTGTGAATCACGATTTCTCACATCAAGCATCATCCATATTAATATGGGTATGGGGAAAGATGTGATTCCGAACGAATTGGGGACCATCAAAATCCCTGGAAGAAGCGACTGATTCTGAAGTCTTACGCTTCTTCCTCTCAGGCTCAGGGGAAGATCGGGCAGGAAGGGTATGAGAAGGAAGAGAAGAGGCAGAAGTGGAAGTTACCGTAATTGGGCAAGAAGAGGCCCCAAATCACGAGGGGGAGAAGGATGAGGAGAAGGAAGAGTGCCGACAGCCCTGGCGGCATCGACTCGAGCCCGAGACCTCCTCTTGGCATCCTGGACCT
Source organism: Arachis hypogaea (assembly GCF_003086295.3). Taxonomy (NCBI): domain Eukaryota; kingdom Viridiplantae; phylum Streptophyta; class Magnoliopsida; order Fabales; family Fabaceae; genus Arachis; species Arachis hypogaea. The sequence goes on from NC_092054.1 coordinate 23,705,550, forward strand.
TCTGATAGGAGGAGCTAGAACCTTTCTTCACCATTTTTGAAAAGAAAAAACAAAATAGTTAGATTACCAGAAGTCGGAAACTATCAAAAGCAACAATAAAGCTACCTAATTGGGTCCGCACAAAACTTGGAGACCCCTAAAGAAACCTTTTTGTATCCAAATAAGGGGCTCTTCCCCAAACTTCTCGAAAGAACCCCACAACAGCCTCCTCAACCTCATCCAAGTCATCCAGGCCGTATTTCTCCATATGAGAGGCCTCCAACTAGTATAGAGGAAAGCGGGGAGAAGAATTTTCATCAAAAAAGAAGGGATGGTGACCTTCCACTGCTAGGACTTTAAAAAAGAAGTTCTTAAAATCGTGAAAGGACTCATCAAAGATGGAAAAAACTTTCCGACCTTGAATGGCCCGGAAAGAGATCCAATGTTGCTTATTATTTTGCCCACTGAAGGGCTTGGTCATATGGAAGAGATAGAAAAAGATCCTCAAAGACATCGGAAAATCTAGCTCTCGACTAACAAGCTGGTAAATTTTCATAAAACCCCTGGAATTGGGATGAAGTTGGGTGGGAGCAACTCGACAGTGGTTCAAAACCTCCACCTCAAAGTCAGAGAAAGGCAAAAAAAACCCCAGGCGGGTAAAAAGACTCTCATACATAAAAAAGAAATGAGGGTCAGTGTCGGAAGCTTTCCCAAAACAAACCCGGTCCTCAGGATCCGGAGCAATCAACTCATACTTGGGTTCATCCTCATCAAGAACACAAACCCTATAGTGGGTGCGGAGGTCAGTGATATAATCTGTGTCTACTGAGGGTTCCTCTCCAAGAACTATACCATCCACCCACAGCGAAAGGGACTCGAGGGAAGACATCTTTTCCAGTAAAAGTATAGTAGATAAAAAGGCAACGAAACCTACAAAGAAAAACGGGAAGGATCAAAAACAGGGTCCCTAAAGGGCCAAAGTAGTCCCTCAATAAAATAGAATCACTAGACCTACAGACAAACCCACTATGGAACTCCGACAATATGTAAAACGATGCATACTAACCCCCTCTAATGTACAATATCAACTTGAAACAAAAAGAGGAGAACGGAAAGGAACTAACCTTCATATGCAAAAACAGAAAGGAATAGGCGCAGCAGCAACTACAGCACTCGAAGAAGGAAGGCAAAAGAGTTTCTCTTTAGGGCAAAGAGTGTAAGCAAGAAGTTTTTTTTTTCAGAAAGGAAACAGAAGAAAGAGAGGAAAAAGTATTTATAAATACACTAGGAGCAAAATAGTAAAACGAGGCTATCATTAAAATACGCGCTGTTACCAATGTAACTGCTCTCTACGTGTAAACAGAAAACTCTTAACGGACGCGACGTTTGATTAGATGCGACTGTTGAAAATTTTCAAATCATGTCGGTTTTAAAAATCACGTCGGTTTCTGTATCACGTCGGCTACAAGCCCGAGTTCAAATACTCGAATCCAACTCGTAATTAAAAGAGATTGGACTCGAGTAGGGGCACTGTTCATACCCTGGTCCAACATTAAGGCCTAGGTCTAAAATAAAAGGCCCAATCCAAATATTGGCCTTCACACGACACCGACCTCCTCGTAAGAAGTCGATTCCAACACAGAATTACCTTGAGGAAGTCGGAGTTAAAGATTAGCTGGCAGATAACCCTTATTTAAATAAATAATTGTCCCTAAAATCTCTCAACCCACTTCCAGGAGCCATATCTCAACTTCCCTAAAATAAAGGGACGATTATCCGCCTAAAAAGGTGGAACTACTCCAACGGTAGTTATTGGTTCACCACTATAAATACACTGACACTCATCAAGTATCTCTAAGTTCCAATACTTTAAAAACTTGCTTAGACCCTTGCTGACTTAAGCATCGGAGTGTCTTTGCATGTACCACCCCCCATTCCTTCACACACGCAAGTCGGAAGGCGGCTTCCTAACGTGAACCTAGCTGAGAACCTCTTCCTTCAAACGATTGGGCTAACCTCACAAATCCAGCCCATTAATCTCTGGTTACCTATCGTAACATGTACATCATTAATTTGTTTCTAAATAAAACTAAAAAAAATAAAGAATTAAACATATATTTACATCATATATATAAAAAATATTTAAATAATTTCACTCTAACGAAAATTTAGCAGATCCCCGTAAAATGGATACCTTAGTCCCGTCTCCGTTCCCGTGAAAACTTAATGGATCTCCATTTTTTTCTTGGTCGCAAGATAATTTCCGCGGATTCAGATTTTTTTGTCATCTCTAAGTCTAACTAATAAAAAAGGGATTTTATGGTGCTACTAGATATTATCACTTCTATTTTTATAATATATATATATATATATATATATATATATATATATATATATATATATATATATATATATATTTTACAAATTCATGCATATATAAAATATAAAAAATCATGTATAGAATAATATTATCAAAAATAAGAGGAGACTTCTCATTTTCTACAATATTGATAGCAAAAGTTGAGTACATGAAAAAGAGTGGCACAGCTGGATAAGGGACACCTGGTTCCCTTCAACCAATAATGTGTTCTTCAAATGGCAGTTGTGCTTGCCTGGCACACTAATGAAATTTCAGACACAGTCTTTTTTACGATATAGATTGGCTAAATAATCAAAGCTTGTTAGGGAGATGTTTTCCTTTTATCCCTCGTTTTTTTCTTTTTTTGGTAAACTGCAGAGTGCGCCATTATATCATTCTCTTCAAAATCACTTAAGGACACCCAAAATCCCAAATTAGCCAAACCCAACTAAACTTTCACTTCTTTTGCTTTTAACTTTTCCTTCCTATTCTAGTCTGATTTTCACCACATATATCTATATATATATAATGACACAGTATTACCTATTTCGTTTGAACAAGATATGTTGATACCTATTTCAGTCTCACAGTAAATAAAATAAGTAAACATATAAAAAGGTATAAATAATTTTAAAAGGCCTATACGAGTAAATATTATATTTAAATAGCCCAAATTTATCGACTAGGTTAACCCAACAACCCATATATATATATAAAAGTCTAATTATTATAAAATTTATTATTTTTAGTCAATATTATTAATTATAAGTCTAATTTTGTTAGACTAATAATTCAACAATATATTTTTAATCCAGATTTTTAAACATTACTAATTAATTGCTGGCCAAAATCAATAAACTCTACTTATTTCTAACATTTCTCAAAAAAATTATGGTAAATTTACTAATAAAATTGACTAATATTTGATTAATAAATATATTTTCATATTAAATTTTAAATGATAAATTTTAATAGTATAAAAATAAAATATTACTCTAAAATATTAACTAATATTAATAAAAAATATTATTCCTAAAATTTCTGGATTTTTAATAGTTGATAGTCAGAGTATATCCTCTTGGTACTCTATAACTAGCTAGTTATATATTTTTGTAAAATTTTGTTTGTGTTTATCTACAAAAAATATTCAGTCGCATGATTTGAGCTTTTCGGGCATTGCCCATCAACAATGCGAGCCTCCACAAATCCAGGACCAATATAATTTAGACAAAGTCTAATTGATATATATATATATGCATTAAATGTTTGAAATTTTTTATACTATCATTTAATTAATATTTTTATTTATATAATTTTATATAATAGATAATTGCTAAAATAATAATAAAAAGTTATATATTTGTCTACAATATATACAAATTAAATCCGTTAAAACTAAGGAAGACTATAATCATATTTTTATGGTATTTTTTAATCTTAATGCTTAAACAGATTAGTGAGTTAACCATTAAATTTGTATTATAATTGATTAAATTTTTACAATGGTTTCTAAGATTCACGGTTTTCACTATTTTAGTTTCTCAAATTCAAAATTTACTATATTGATCCTTGAGATCCAACTATAAGCATTATATTAGTCTCTAAACCCTTTTCAGCGTTGAATCAATGAACAAAATGCTAAGCTAACTCTAACTTGCAACATTAGACACATGACTAAATAGTGTCTTTTAGTTTTAGCTCTTAAATAAGACAAAAACGAAATTGTTTTTTAAAGAATGAAAGAAAATAATTTACATATCATATAAATTTTTCTTCTTTTTTTTATTTTTGTCTTGTTTAAGTGTCAACATAAAATGATGTTATTTAGTCATGTGTCCAAGAACCAATTCAATACTTTATTCGTTGATTCAATACTAAAAAAAATTCAAAAACCAATATAATATCCATAATTAAATCTCAAAGATTAATATAAATAATTTTAAATTTAAAAAATTAAAATAATAAAAATTATAAATCTAAAACATCACTTTAAAAATTTAGTCATGCAAACATATGCATAGGAGTTTGTGAGTGAGTTTAATTATGGGGAAATTATGGTACATGGCCCATCCATGTTATGATTCATGGAATGTGAACGTTATATTGGTCTCAAACCCACATAAGTTGAAAAACAATACCGTATGCCTACAAAATTACATAGGTGTCTTTCCTTTGACGTAATGGTGCATGGTCCATATAGAGTATGCATGCCCATAACATTTCACCAATAAAAGCACACGATGACAATGAGATCAGATCCTACGGCATACAATTGTTGTTGGAACCATGGTTACATTAATTGATTGAGAATTGGATCGTTTAAGAATCACCGATGCAAGTAATAACAGTACGTGTAGTAGAGAAAATCAATAAATTGACAAGTAGTGAAGAAACGAGGAAGCGGATGGGTAGTAAAACTACATTGATAAGAAGAATAATGATTAAAGATCAACATCCAACTGTAGAACGTATATTTTAGTTATTTTTCATTTTATTTTATTTTTAACAATTATAAGAGTATCAATCATCAAATTAGAATGTGGAACCAAGAGAAGAGATTATTAGAGAAAAAAAATTTTATGTGTATTTATGAATCTATTGTGTGACATGATAATTGTACCACCTATTTATATAGGTGTTAAAAAAAATAGATTTTATTAGGTAAATAATGACTTTTATAAATAATATGAACAATGGGTTTTAGAATTAATCTAATAAAGTAAAAAAATAATCCACTCCTAAATTACCTTCTAAACTTTAATATTAGAATAATTATCTGCACACCTAGTAAATTGAACATTCAGCCACTATTAACTGTGCATAAGTAAATCGAATCAAAAGAAATAACCATCCAATTAAAAATAATGAACATAATCATCTGCATACCTATTAAATTAAACATCCGACATATTTATTGTTCACATTGTTTAGTATTCTCATTGTCTACGTATAATTTTCCTAAAAAAATTAAAAGAGAATCACAAAAATAACTAACTAATTTAAATTTAAATATAAATTCTAATCTAATTAATATTTAAATATTATTTCAACAACCTCTTCAAACTCAAATAACAGCTAATGAGACTATCTTAAGTTTGAATACTCAAGAATAAAATCTAGTAGAATAATAAGTTTGGTAAAAAAAAAACAGTAGCCTAATTGAGAGATTCAATAAAAAATAGACAAAAATTACAAAATTTTTTAATGCAAACAAAATTACAAAAATTCAAAAAACAGATAAAACTGCCAAAAATTAAAATATACAAAGTTATTAGATACAAATAGAACGACCAAAACTTGAAGTATAGACAAAATTATCAGAACTCAAAGGGTAAATAAAACTGCTAAAACTTGGAATACATATGAAATTGCAAAAAATTTTGGAGTAAGTAAATTTGCTGAAACTCGAAAACGTAGACAAAGCTGCGTAAACTTGGTGATATGATCTCCAGATGATATTGTGATATGTGAACCAAAAAAAATTAAATAGATTTATGTGCCAAATCATGTATTGTTGGGATTGAACAACTAGAAAGAAAAAAAAATAAAAGAATAAAGCATACTGTCATAAAAGAGTTTTGAGCAGTGAAAAAACTTCAAGAGTTTAAGGAGAAAATTATGACTATGATATTATGTTAGATACTAAGAGAAAGAAAATAATTTATATATTTATTTTGAATCTACTATGTGTGATATGATTAAAGGTATTATCTATTTATGTGTTGAACGTATCAAAATAGAATTATAGAAATAATCGAGGATTAATTTAAATTCAAATATAAATTTTGATTTAACTAATATTAAAATATTATTCAAGAGTAGTTATAAAATATAGACATTTGATTAAATTATTATTTTATTTATTAAACACACTTTCGATATGATATTCAATGACACTAGTTCGATATAAGTAGGGAGGACAAATCTGTATACATTATAGTGGGGGTAAGTGTACCCATTATAATTTGAAAATTTTTTTAATAGTATATAATAATAATATTTATTTGTTCCCGTTAATAAATTATTGAATTTAACTTCACAATAATTTTTTACTCGATTTTTGGTATTTAATAGTTAGCTTAAGAATTTCATATTACATGTTTATTAGAATGATCAATTCTCAATTTAAATAAAATTAGTTTTCTTTCTTAAAAATGAACTCAAATTATTTATCTTTTTTAAAATTAGTTTTAGTTTTTCTTATAACAACTATATTAATTAAAAAAATTATTTTAACTATGAACATTACTGACAGTGGACTTTTGATTGTATGAGAAGTGAATTTCTAAATAATTATTTAGTCATATATATATATATATATATATAAAGAGACATTTTGATTGTATTGTTAAAAAAAAGATTACTCAATTTTTTTAAAAATATGAAACCTAAAAACTAGAATTATAAATTATATATTATTATTTAAATTATTATTTTAATATTTTAATTTGTAAATTATATATTTTAAAGACTACTAATCATATTTTACAATAACAAAATATAATTATAATAATATATGCTATATGAACATAAAAAGTAACTATCCGTATAGAATATATATTTAAATACAAAATACATATCGAAATACAAAATATATATTGAAAATAAATTAAACAATAAATATATTTATACACAAATAAATAATGATTAATGAACAATTTATAGTTGATTTTATTTTATGTAATATAATATTTTTATTATAAAAATTATTAGAGTTTATTTATCTTGTATCCTAAAGGTACTTATTAAGATTACAAATTGAGAATTTTTTTTTTGGAATACAAAAAATTTAAATTTTTAATGTATTTATTTTACATTTATTAAATGAAAAAAATTTAAAATCTTCCACTAATACTAAGCTTGTCATGTGTTCTTAGGACACATATTAGCTAAATTCAAATTATTATTATGTTATATATATTTTGTCTTCACTATCAAAATTTTTTAAATTTGTCACTAATATACGTATTTTTTTATTGTAATTATATCTTGATAAAAAAATAAAAGATATTTCTTTTGACACACTTAGACACATAAAAATATAATTGTTTGTCGGTCCATTCAAAATTATTCTTATCTTATACAATTAAAATGAGTTTTAAAATATATATGTATATATATATAGATATTTTTATTGATACTAATAAAAAATTATATAAAGTTCTTATATAGGATTTTTTATTTTTATAAATAAAATAAATATGATAATTATCAAAATAAATAATTTAAAAATTATTTACCGTTTTAAATTTTATGGTCTTATATCGCTTACACTGTAAACGAGATACATGAAATACTCATCTCGTTTACAGTGTAAACGAGATAGAAAGAAGACAAAGTGACAGCAGCTATAAAAAGACGTGTAACCATTGGTATTCACCACAAATATTTTCTATCCTTTTTCTATCTGGTTTTTCTCATGAAAACAAGGCATAATGGCCAGTAATAATTCATACATAGTTGTGCTTGTTTATCCCAATTGTCGTATGAGAAATGGGGACAACGGGGTGACCTTTGAGTGTGAGGATCTGATATTATTGTTGCGCATTGAGCGTGTGAATACGTTGTCAGATTTGAAGAGTTTGATATTGAGCAAACTCGGTGGTACAAAAGTGAGGGAGATCGGAAGGGTAGCATATAGGTTGCTGGCATCCATGGATAATGGAGTCTTCCGGTTTCGGTTATTCCGACTTCAAGGGGACGAGCATGTGCGACTGATATTTGACATCCATTGGAAGATCATGGTGAAGCAAGTAATGGAGCTTTCCGCCGAGATGGGACATAGTGGTGGTGGTGGTGGTTTGGTACACTCGACCTATTTACAAGACGGCCAACTTCTCGCACCACCGCCCATTATTCATGTCGCCATTCCAGTAGATGAGGCAGAAGAAGGTGAGGAGGAGTCGGACGAGGATTATGTGGCGGACAGTGCGGACAGTGATTCATTCGATGGTGGCGGAGATGAGAATGAGTTTGTTCCGGAGACATCTGTTCAAACCGTGGCGCGCTATGTCTTGTCGCCACCTCACCCAATTCCGACGCTATTGGCAGTGCCAAGTCATTATTACAGTCTGAATCTGGATGCCATTAAAAATAATTAATTTATACTTTTATATTAATAAAATATTAAGATATTATTATAATTTATTTTAAAAATTCTTTTATATTTCGTGTGTCCTATCTTCATAATAAGGAGTGTACCTATATGTTCAACTAACGTATTGGAAAAATCTACCGTATTACATATATTTATCGGATAAAGATAACACACAATAATATTCTGTGTATCCATTTTCATATTGGACATGCAGAATACAATACTTACTATGTAACTATGGTTCGAGTATCTTCTACAAAGACGGCTACGGGAGAATGAGACCACAGCCCACATGTTATGTATAAGTTTTATTAGGAAAGAAAGACTAAAATTGAAGAGAAATAAAAATTAAATTAAATTTTTATATTGTGTTTGATATAAAATATATTGAATTAGATTATGTTTTAATATTATGTTTAATTTAAGATAAATAAAAAAATATTATTAAAATTTTGATTTTTTATGTTTTTATTTTTTTGAGGTGCTGAAAAGACGTATCAAATACAATACTAAATTATAATTTCTAATTTTAATTTTAATATCTGAAAATAAACGGTACCTTAACTAATTGAAAAAAAAAATAAAAGATTTTGACAAAATTACACCTCCTCCGGTTGAAGAAAACAAGAGAGTAGGGGGATCCAAATTGAGCAATAGGGGAATATATGATATATGTGCCATACGCGTATTTATTTGAATTACAGAGTATGTATGGAGACACATGAGCGTTGTTATTTGCATAACTCTTTGTAATAAAGAGCAAGTATGGGCTGCATAGCTACGTCCAGATCAAACATACTCCCTCTGTTTTTCCTTTTCGAGTAGTCAACTTGCTATAATATATATGCATTGGAATTGGACTCAATTCTAATCGGCCGCAAATTGCCAAGTAGCAGCTACCCCAATTGCAAATCGTCTTTGACTTCCACCATGTCAAACCGTGGTCGGCTCAATAGCCCCAAGATTGCAAATTGTGGTTGACTTTCATTTAAAAAAAAATTTAAAATCAATTTTTAGTATTTTTTATCATTATTATTTAATCAACATAATATTAAATTGTTATTTTATTAATTATATATATAAATTTTAAAAAATATAGATATAAATTATATTAAGGGTTAAGTACTGTTTTTGTCCCTAACGTTTTGGATCAAAATCAAAATACCTTTTTTCGTTATTAAAATCATCCTCAACCTTTAAAAACGCTTTAAAATCATCCTTTTCCGAATTTTTGGACCAAAATATCCTCATCATCATCATTCTCCTCCTCACCTTCCTCACCCCACCACCTCCAATGTCACCAACATTGCCGACGAGAATAAGAAGAAGGCTTCGCCGGCGAAAAACGACGCAGCGACTGCAATGACAACCCGCAACCCCTTCCACCTTCACATCGCTTCTATCTCTTTCTTCTCCGATGAACCAGCAGCGACAGTACCTCCTTCATATCGCTTTTCTCTCTCTCTTTCTTCTCCGATGAACCAGCGACCCAGCGGCGGAGAACCAGCGACCCAACGGCAGCAGCAACCCGTCCCTCCCTCTCTTCGCATCGCTTCTCTCTCTTCTCCAATGAACCAGCGGCGGCAGCGCCTCCTTCGCATCGCTTCTCTTTCTCTCTCTTCTCCAATGAACTAGCAGCAGCAGCGACGACCCTGCAGCAGCAACGGCGGCCCTACAGCAGCAACCCATCTCTCCTTTCTTTGCATCGCTTTTCTCTCTTTCTCTTCTCTAATGAACCAGCGGTAATCCAAGGATGACCTTGTCGCGGTAATGGCAATGCTGTCGTTGTGTCGGTTTTCTCCAGCGAAGCCTTCTTCTTCTTCTTCTCGCCGGGAATGTTGGTGGCAGTGGACGTGGTGGGGTGAGGGTGAAGAGGAGAATGATGATGATGAGGGTATTTTGGTCCAAGAATTTGGGAAAGGATGATTTTAAAGCGTTTTTAAACGTTGAGGATGATTTTAATAACGAAAAAAGGTCGAGGACGATTTTGATTTTGACCCAAGACGTTTAGGGACGAAAACAGTAATTAACTCTTATATTAATTTATGAATATAAAATATATTAATTTATGTGCGTAAAATTCTAATAAATATAAATATAAATTATATATTTTTTATGTGTAAAATATGTATAAATTATTATTAACTAAGTGTTGGACAAAAATAATAATATTTATTAATCATGTAGTATTATTTTTCATTTTATTCTATAATATATATAATGTTTTAACAGCAATATTATATTATCAAATTATTTTAATAATTAAATTAATTTAAAAATTAATATCTAAAATTTTAGTTGGAAAAAAATATTTTTTTAATTAAATTTAATTATAAAAATAATTTATTTATTTAACATTTTTTATGTGTTAATAATAAAACTTTTCATGTTTGAATCAACTTAATTGGTCTTTGGAAATTCATTTTGCATCAAATTAGTATCCGTAAATTTTCCAAAAATTAGTATTTACAGTGGTTTTTTTTGTCGGCAATGCTCACCGTCAACGGGGCTCTCGACGAAAACAATATTGTTTTTGCTCTAGTGTCAGCAAATGCCCTCTAATCACATAACCGTTCATGTTGACACTCCATTAAAGATTGCAAGATAGTGCTGAGACGAGGAAGAGAGGCTTTTGCATTGATTTGACAGTTACATTTAACGTCTTGATTAAATTGGAACACTGAATAATGTAAAATTAATTTGCTATAATTATTATAGATTGAGATTTTTGAGAAAACGTGTTAACTTAAACTGATCCCTAATTAATTTCTGCAAAGTAATTTTTTTGTTGAAAAAAAAAAGTGTAATGCATATGTATGCTCAATTTTAAGTGTATTTTATTCCTATAGTGATACCACAAATTGGATACACCGATTTGTTTTTGAAAAAGTTATAACTTTTATAATAATAAAATTGGGCCACCTGACTTTTTAGAAAAAATGAAAAAATTTAAAATATTAAAATCAAATCCTTTAATTTTATTTTTAAATTTAAAAAATTTAAAAATAAAATTAAACCTACCAATTTGTGTGATGTTTGAAAAAACTTGCATGCACTAAAATTGGACCTTATGATTTTTGTTTAAAAAAAGTTAAAAAATTTAAGTTACAAAAATCGAACTTTCTAATTTTAGTTCAACAAAAAATTATAATATTAAGATATATTACTTATTTTATTGTCATAAACAAAATTAGCCACAAATTTTTATATAGAACACTTTAGTTTTTATCAAATATTTATTATTCTAAAAGTTGTTAAAAATGCATTCTTATTGGACGGACTAGTTTATTCGTAGTTTTAAATAATTTTTTTAATACGTGATGTTCCTAACAAATTTTATTATAAAATAATTAAATTTTAAGTAAATTATTACAAGATAAATTAATTTTTTTCAAAATAGAAAAATAATCAATTCATCTAACAGAATTCATCTAACAGAAATAATATAAGGGCTTTTAAAATAATAAAAAAATGTTAAAAATAAAGTATTCAATTTGAAATTTTTTAAAAATTAATTTACGTATTTATTACTTGAAAAAAACATTAAACTACTTTTGAAAAGGATAGTTCATGAATGAATTTGTATAGAAGTATGTGTGTTTACATAAATAATTTATGAAAAAGTATAGGTAAACAATGAGAATATTAAACAATGTGAATAAAGGATATATCGAATGTTCAATTCAATAGGTATGTAGATGATTATGTTCATTATTTTTAATTGGATGGTTATTTCTTTAATTTTGATTCGATTTACTCATATGCAGTTAACAATGGCTGGCTGTTCAATTCACTAGGTGTGTAGATAATTATTCTAATATTAAAGTTTAAGAGGTAATTTAGGAATGGAGTATTTTTTACTTTATTGGGTCAATTTTAAAACCTATTATTCACATTATTTACAAAAGTCATTATCTACCTACCAAAACCGATAATTTATTTGAAGTACATGATCCAATCGTTGCCACCCAAATCCAAAGGACGAACATTGAAACATGGTCATATGAGACTATTAGATAAGAAAGCAGCATTATCATCACAATGACAAAAGAAAGGGCAGAATAATATATATTCACATAATTTGAATATGATGTTGCATTGTTGCACTTAAAGCAAGGGTTTTCATGACTCGGTTTGAGCTTAAAATCTAATTCATAATCTATCCCCGCCCATTTTGTGCTTCTATTTGTATGCTTGTAGTTGTTTTATTCAATAAACAAATGACTAGCTTACTCAACTAGTATATAGTTTAAATATTTAATACTTTCATGTTATACGCGAAGTTCAATGTGGTAATATATATTTTTTAGGGGGTAGTTATTGTATCAAAGAAAAATGGGTAATTGAAACCAGTATCCAAACATATAATTGATTATATTGAAAGAAAATACTCAAATAGGTAAGTTGTACAAATGATTTTAATCTTGCAACTATATTCCAAATTTCCAACCCATAGTTATATATAGTGGTTTTTCTTTTTTTATATGATTCCAGCTACAGCTGTATCTTTTCTAGATTTTTTTTTTTTGGTGACGTATCTTTCCTAGATTGATTTGAAAGTGTTTGTATGATTTAGAAAAATCCATTTCGATTATTCAATACATCTTGTTATATGTTGTTGGCTCTTGGAAGTTGATAATTTCCTAAACAATATACTATTTAATGCCCATTGAGTGCCCTGAGCGGATGTAGAGTTGTTTATTGAAGAAAGCAAAAAGGATAGTAATTTGTGTTAGTTTGGTAAAATTTTTATTTTTTAAAAGTGGTTTATAAAAATTAATTTTTTAAAAATTGTAATATCTGTATTTAATAAATTAAATTAAAAATAATTTTTAATAAATATAAGCAATAATAAATGTGTTCGATAAAATAATTTTTAAATTTAAAAATGTTATAATAGACATTAATATAAGAATTAAATTTAAATATTAATTAATGTATGAAATTATATTAAATTTTTTAATTTTGATAAGTATAATTTAATTTTAAAAAGCTCTCTCTTATATATTTTAAAAAGTATTTCTGACTTTTAAAAACTGCAAATATAAACACATGAGTTTTTTATTTACCAAACACAAAATAAAATGGTTATACTTTTAAAAAGCACAAATACCTCTATAAAAAATTTTACCTAACCAAGCCTCCATATATTACACTTTATCTACAATTTTGGTTAGACCTTTTTCCAAATTTTTTTGTTATGAAATATTTAATAATCATTTTATATATAAAGTTTATAACCAAAATTTTAATTATACTCTTAATATATTACAATTATTGAAAATTATTATTCTTTATCAATTTTATATGCTTTATTATCTTAAAAATATCAATATTCTATTTTTATCCATGTCCACATAACTCTTTCTCCATCTAATTAACATTTTGAAATTTAATTTTTAGTCAATTTCTTTTTTTTTTTTAATTTTACCATTCAAAACAGCTAAGTCAATATATCAAATTAAGTTTTCACGATCAACAAACAACAAATAAGATCTTAAAGTTTTCATGATTTCATACTAACAGTTTACTCAGTTTAATTTCTAAAAGTATTAGATAACATCTCTCTAAGTAACTAATTACAAATTAGATAAGTATAAGACATGAGAAGGGTAAAATTAAAAAATTTAGATCTTTTTAATTTTAAATTTTCACTTAAAAAGATAAAGTATGATTTTTTATTTTTAAATTTTTTTTTTAAATTTTTTTTTAGTCTTACTTATAAAATAAATAATAAAAAATTATACTTTATCCTCTAAAATAAAATTCAAAAGTTAAAGGATCAAAATCTAAAATTTAATACTAAACACTTAAGATAAATCGGAGTTATATACCCATCGCAAAAACAACAAAAGCTTGATTCCTAAGATTCAAAAGCTAAGTATAAAACACGTTAAACCTCAAAAAGGCACTAAATAAATTCTGTTAAGTTTTAAAATATTTTATCTTCTATTGTGGGATGACAAATATTTACTTGGATTAATTAAGTTTGACCTAATTAAATTTATAATTGATTGTATAAGTAAATATTTCAGAATTTGATATTGGCATTGATGCCAATTAGGATATTTATAAAAATAATAAACTATCAAAAGCAAGATTTGATATGGATATGAAATAGATTACAGCAACTATATTAAAATCGAAAACAATCATGACAATTATGAAGATAAATTTGGATAGCAACAACAAAAAGAATGAACTACTTGTCAGAATCCATTTTTTTGCTAAAAAAAAAAGTTAAAAATTATAAATAAAATTGAAATTTCAACTTCACGGATATTTTTATCTATTACTCTCTTTAAAATTCTTGAAGATATTCTAGAACCGGAATCATAATTAATTCCAGTCTCAGTCAAACCGAGTTAAGTATTATTTTTACTGAAAAATCGTAAAATTTGTTATTGAAAAGTTACTACCTTGTTAATTATATTTTTTGTCTAAAAAAATTTTTTAGCTACTCATTTTATTTACTACCTTCATGAATGAATCTTGTCCACTTAATATTTTATCATATGGTAAAATTCTCTTAAGATACACTTAAATTTAGTACATTATTTTTAAGGAAGACACTCTGATAAAGATACTTCAAATATTTTTTTTTAAAAATATTTGTTATTAACTAAAATTTAATACATATAATTAATTAAACTATATTATTTTAGTCAAAATTATATCAGATAAATTAATTTGGTCAAAAAATCAATAAACTAAACTTTGAACTAATTTAAATTAATATTTTTTTATAAAAAATGACTACAATAACCTTATTATAAAAAATAAGTAAAATATTTTTACTATATATTTTTTTTAATTTTAAAAATCTTGAATTCTAATCTTATAACGACACAAAAAAAGAAAAGGATTAAAATTTAGGGTTCTTAATATATATATATATATATATATATATATATATATATATATATATATTAATCATTTTTTATAATAGATATATTATAATTTTTTATAAAAAATATTAATTTAGACCGGTTCAAATTATAGTTTATCGATTTTTTGGTCAAATCAATTTATCTGATCTAATTTTGATAAAAATAACATAATTTAATCAATTATATGTATTGAATTTTAATTACTTAAAAACATATTTAAAAAAAGACGTTTTACAAAAAACCAAAACAAAAAAATCTCCTACTTACTCAGTAACACATTTAATTTTAAATTTAAAAAAGAATCTTGATTCAAATTTCCTTTTTTCAAGACCCATAAAACCTACACGTTCAAACGAGTATCTTTGGCTCTACAAGTATAAACTTGCTTCACAAGATAAAACTTTTGAAAAGCTACTTTTTTTTTTTTTTTTTAACCCCCGTTGCAACACACAAAAGACTATAACTAGTTTATGCTTTTTACATCTTTAAGAAATCAGCTCATAATGAAAAAAGGAAAGTTTCCGACGTCTCGTGTACAAGTTTAACCTATAATTACAAGCTAATACTAAGGAATCCTAAAAGAAAATGGCACAAGATTATAACTAATGTAACTATTGAGAATCAATAATCAACTTCGTCATTCACTACATTTCTCTTCCCCCTATTCTTCTCCTCATCTAAGTTCCCTCTCTTTCTTGAACTACAAAGCTTGTTGAGAGTCTTCATTCATCTTCCCAAAATTGATCTTGGATTTATATATATAATTTATCAATAAATAAATATATATCAATAATATATATTGTAAGATTACTTAAGATAATAAATATTTATATTGTGATTAAATGGTCTTGAGTTCAAGGCAAAAGGTTTTTTTCTGTGAATTTATATAATAGAAAGTATTTTAGAAGAACAATTTGACACCAAACATTTTCCACATTCGCTTTATATACAAGTAATTCAAACAATAACAAATACCATTTTAATTTCATTATACCAAAATATAAATTTCTTAATATCCAAATCTATTTATATATTGATACTCAATATATACTTGATTTATATAATAGTTCGAAAAAAAAAGCTTCTCAATTCTCATGCAATGAACCTCGTTTTTTCTTTTTTTTTTAACAATAAAAAATAAACAACACAAAAAAAAACATTGAGTACCGTCGAATTTATCATCAGATTTAGCGTCGCAAAATAGCGACGAATTTATCGTTCGATTTACTAGCAGTAACGACAACGAATTCGTAAGGTTAAGTAATTACCGGCGGATCTAGGTTTCCAACGGTAAATCCGCCGGTAATATTTGGAGGAAAAAAAATGAAACTGGTGCGTTCTTTACCGTTGAAAAAAATCTGACGAAAACCCCAATTAGTGAAACACTGCGTTTTGTTGAGCCACAATGGTGTACCGTAAAAAAAAACCGACGGTAATAGAGCGTAAATTTAAATCACAAACCCTCTTCCCCCTCATTCGAGATTCACCACCATCTTTCTCTCTCACTTCTTCCACTCTCTCCATCACCACCATCTGCCACCGCTGAGACTACCACCATCATAGCCCCCTATCTGTCGCTGTCAACCCATTGCCGATCCCTCCCTTCTTCTCCTTCTTCCCTTCTTCTCATTTCTCCTCGTGCCATCTTACCACCTTCGCCCCCACCATCATCGCGCCGCCGCTGCCTAGCCTTCAGCGAGTTCTCCAGGCTTCGGCGACCACCATTCCACCACCTTTAACTCTAGCGACATCATAGTGTCACTGTATTTTCACCTCTTCTTTGTTCTCTCCATGTTCTGCATTTTAGGATTTTTTTTAACTATTTTTGTTTTTTCTTCAAATTCTATTTTGGTTAAGTTGTTTCATTATTCTAATTTTAGTTAGTTAATTTAGTTAGATTTAATTTTTTTTATATTAGTGGATTTTATATGGTTAAGATAAGTTAGTTTTAGGATTTTTAATTTCTATTATATTACTGAAAGTGTTGAAAATTGACTGAATTGATGGATAATGCTACTGATTTTGTGTTAAATATGGTAAATTTGTGTGAATTGATGTTAAAAGACTATTTGTTTTGTTGAACAATTGCTGAAATTTGGTTGAATAGCGTTGACTTAAATTTAAATTGTCAACTGTTACTTAGTTGCGTTGATTTTGCATCTTTGATGTATGTGCACGCGAAGTGTGAGTTTATATGCCTCTATGTCTATTGTTCATTTTAAATTATATGTTGTAGCTACCATCTGATTTTGGATGTTTAATTTTTGCTTAGCATAGTTAATTAAATCTCTTTGTGATAAATGATTGTAATGTGTTGGAAATGATTTCCTAATTAAGTTTTGTGTATGTATGTTGTGTGTAAATGCCAAGTTGCTTGATTGAAGTGTTTTTCACACTTAGTATTCGATTTAGATCCAATAATGTACATTATGGTTGAAATGGTTCTATTCTAAGACACTTGCTGTTTATACTATCAAATGTTGAATTTAATACTAAGGTATTAGTTATAAGAATTACATTGGTATTATTATAATTTAATGTTAATTTTTTGTTTTGAATTTCTATTAATTGGTATACTATTTGCAGACATGACAACAAGTAGATGTGCTGTGGATCAAGCTACTTGTCGGTGGACGTGGTCGTGGTTGTGGTAGAGGGAGAGTTTCTTCCACTACCTCCGAAAATTATGGATCTTATTCCTCAACTCCAACTACCACGATAGTGTCACATGTTGTAGGTTTAGCGGACCAACCGTTCATCATGGTTCCTAACTCTAACTACGTACCTCCGTCTACGGCGATGACACTGCCTCCTACCGTTGGGCAGCCTGCTGCCATGGTGATGCCGCCTCCAGCGACGGATGCTGCGGCCCCGGAGTCCTCTCACGGAAGTGAGGCAACTGATGCCCCTCCACCACCTCTCATCGTATGGTTGACCATTTGGCCTGACGGCGGCATGGGATATGTAGGAATTTGAGTTTTATATATTTTCTATTTATTGTTATTGCTGAAAGTGCCTTCAAATTGATTCTAATTTAGTGGATTTAGGTTTGAATGGATAAATGTATTTTTTGTTTACTGATTATGGTCATTACTGAAAGTTCCTGGTTATTGTTTCTTATTTAGTGGATTTAGGTTTGGTTGTCTGGTTAGTATTTCCGGTTTACTGATTATGGTCATTGTTGCAAGTTCCTGGTTATTGTTTGATTTAGGTTTGGTTGCCTACTTGGTGTTTCTGTTTACTAATTATGGTTATTATTTCTTATTTAATGGATTAAGGTTTGGTTGCCTAGTTATTGTTTTCTATTTACTGGTTGTGGTTATTGCTGCAAGTGTCTAGTTATTATTTCTTGTTTAGTGGATTTAGGTTTGGTTGCCTGGTTAGTGTTTCCTGTTTACTAATTATGGTTATTGCCATATTGTTTTGTTTGTGAATTTTTGTTAGGTTTATACTGAACAACAACGCATGTACTCAGGAGATGACCAACGTCATCAAGCTGATGTACGACTATCCCTGACCCAGCTGCAAGAAGATTTTCGCTGAGACTAGAAGGCGATGGTTTCAAAAATGGGCAGTATTTATTTTTTTAATTTCAAACTTTTTTATCTAATTTATATCTTCTATTTTGATTAACTAATTTTAAAGTTTCTTTGTTGTAGCTGCACTTTATATCGGACGCTGAGTACAATCTTACTATCAGAAAGATATTCGACCATAGAATGAGTTGGCGGCTCCAGCAGATACTGAAGGATGTTCGTGAGGGGCAGGACCACTTAACAACCTGGCTCCGACCGAAAATAAAGAAGGATCTGTTAGTTTATTAGGAGACCGATGAGGTTCACGCATCGGCGTCACACTAACAGAACTAATAGGACATCAGCCAGGTCGTCCAAGTATACTGGCGACTCTGCGACCTTCATGAAGACTAAGGCTAGATTGATATGTAGTGACTTTAGTTTTGTTAATAACATACTTATATTCATTTGTATATTATTACTAGACATCCTAATCATATTGTTTTATTGCAAAATGTGTAGTCAAAGTCATTGGATCGCGAGGCGACATTGGTGGAGACGTTCGCCATCAGCTTCCACACTTCCAATTGAGGCTGTCGTCAGGATCTGCCACCAGTCGAGTCGTCGAGCTCAAGGAAGGCGTGGATTTGAGGTTGCAAGTGCAGGAGCTCCAACACAGCCTTCACCAGCAGGCTCAGGAGCTGAACAATTATTGGGAGGGGTATCAGGAGATCTTCACACACGTGGCGGATACGGATGACCTCAGATTGGGGTGGAGGGAGTAGCTGGAGCGACTTCAGCGTATGGAGGCTCAAATGGAGGTGTATCAGGCTCAGATGCGCGCTGCTGGCATCATACCTGCTAGTGGCAGCGATCCTGCTGGTGGGACACAGACATTACTGCCTTCTGTGTAGCCTCCTCAGGGCCACGGGACCAACGACGACGATGATGACGAGGACTACCTGGATCTGTAGTTATTAGTATTTCGTTTTATTGTTTCATTGTATTTATTTGATGTACTTGACTTTTAATTTATTTGAACATTGTATTATTTATTTTAAATAATAGGTTTTCATTATATATGAATTGACCATTAATTGTGTGAAAAATAAATTTAAATAAAAATTAAAGTTGACCATTTATTTGATTTTTTTTTTAAAATTGACATTACTGTCGAATAACGGTGCGGAAAACAACATTTTTTGGCGTCAATAATATCGTCAGAAAAATCTGCCGGTAACCAATTGATTCTTTGAGCTGGTAATCCGGCGCAGAATTATCGTCGGACCGAAAATTCCAACGATAAATATTTACCGACGAAATTTATACCGTCTGATTCATTCCGAGACGATAATTTTAATACCGTCAAATTTTTTTATTTTCTGACGATACGTAACTTTTTTCTTATAGTGAAAAATAATGCTACATTATTAACAAAATTGATATTTTTTCAATTCATATTTAACAAAAATATTTTTATTCTGAATTTCAAATTACAAATCCTTTAACCTAAATTCTAATAATTTAAAAATAAAGTGTTAACATAAAATATTAACTAATAATGATAAAAAAAATATTAGCCCAATTTCTATACATTATTGAAAAAATAAAAATACAAAACATAACGAAGATACTAAAAAGATAATATTTAAAATTATTTTATATATCATAATATCTATAATTAATAATTTCATATGCATGATATCTATATTTATTATTTTTAAAATTATATAATTATTTTAATGATAATTAATAAATATTAAATAAATAATTTTAAATTATTTGAACTAATTTTTTTTAATTGTGTTTCAAATATATTATTGAAGCATAAATACTCTGGCAGATCTAAGGCTGCTTTCTTAAGGAATTGACTGCCACTGGCTGTAATAATAAAGAAAAACATGGGTATTGTCGGATCCACAGCTCTATAAATAGAAAGGGGTTCTGCTTCGTAAAATGGCAACATACATGGTTAACTAAAACAAAACTCACTTCATTATTCATTCACTAAATATTGGGATGGCTAAAATGTTCAGAGCTTTTTTCTTCAAATCCCTTTTCTTCTTTTGGTACCGTTTCCTCTTTAGACAACTCAAGAGTCTCATAGGCCTCCGCAGAAACATCCTCAGCACACAGTTCAAGTACCAGAAGTTCTCTTCCCTTCTCCATCAGCACCACCGTTCTTCAGAACTCGGTGACCATACACTCGTCTTTGATGTTGAAAACGCTCTGTTGAAATCCTCTTCCTTGTTCCCCTACTTCATGCTCGTGGCATTCGAAGCAGGGGGCTTAATCAGAGCCATTGTTCTTGTCCTCCTATATCCTGTTGCGTGCGCAGCAGATATAATAGGACAAGAACTGGGGCTCAAGATGATGGTTATGATATGTTTTTTTGGAATCAAAGTAGATAACTTCCGAGTAGGAAGGTCGGTTTTGCCGAAATTCCTCTTGGAAGACGTTGGGAAAGAAATGTTTGATGTGTTGAAGAGAAGCAGCGGGAAGAAAGTGGGCGTGACGAACATGCCAAGAATCATGGTGGAGAGTTTCTTGAGAGAGTATTTGGAGATTGATGTTGTTGTTGGGAGGGAATTGAAGGTTTTCTGTGGATACTTTGTTGGGTTGATGGAGTTGAAGAAAAGTGCTTTGCATGCTTTGGAACAGGTTCAAGAAGGGAAAGGATGTTCCGATATGATTGGAATTACTAGATTCAACAAAGTTGTTGATCATCAATTGTTCTCCCATTGCAAGGTTTGTGTTTATTCCAAATTTGCTTTAGTTTTTGTCCTGTTCGTTTTCCATGTTAATTAAGTTACTAACAATCTTAAACATTGATTTTGGTTTTAAAGTTGATTAATAACAATAAAATTCTTTTATAAAATGCTATAATATCTTTAATTTTCATTATTACATTGTATACAGGGTATTAAAAATTGAGAATTGCAAGATTTTATATTTTGTCCGTTATTTCTATTACTTTTAATGTATTTTTAATACAATAATAATATACTAAAACCATGTTTAATAGATCAAGTTAAACAAAGAAAATGCTATTAGAAGAAAAGAAAAATCCAAGTCCAATTTTTCATGCAGACTTTTTGTTATTATATTTTAATTTTTAATATTGTCTTTCCTTAGCATAACAGCAATGCCCTGCAACTTTCCAGGAGTTTCCTAGCTTTTTACCCGATAGAGTCTAGTCAAACGTGTAAAAATTCGAAAAGAGTGATTAAAATTAAATGCCCCTGCATCCCATATGTTTTGCAGTGCATGCATACATAATTGAATGAAAATGATCAAAACACACATTTTCTTTTGTCTCTTTCTGTATATTATTTTCTAACTGGATGGAACAATAAATAGGAAGTGTATGCGGTGTCAGAAGCAGAGAAGAGAAGCTGGCAAAGGTTATCAAAGGACAAATACCCAAAGCCACTAATCTTCCACGATGGAAGGCTTGCCCTTAGACCCACTCTATTTGACTCCATAGCTATCTTAATGTGGCTCCCCTATGCCCTAATCCTCTCCATTATTAGAATCTCACTTGCCCTCTCTCTCCCCTATAACTTCTCAACCCCCCTCTTGGTATTTACTGGCATACACCTCACCACCTCCAAAATCCCCAAAATGCCCCCCAACAATAATAACAAGAATACTGGCACCGGCACGCTTTATGTGTGCAACCACAGGACCTTGCTGGACCCTCTTTACATTTCTTTCACTCTTCAGAGGAACTTAATCGCCGTTACTTACAGCTTGAGCAGGATGTCAGAGATTCTTGCACCAATCAAAACGGTGCGTTTAACTAGGAACCGGGATCAAGATGCAAACATGATGAAGCACTTGCTCGCCCAAGGAGACCTAGTTGTTTGCCCCGAAGGGACCACTTGCCGGGAGCCTTATTTATTGAGGTTCAGCCCTTTGTTCTCCGAGATGTGCGACGACATTGCCCCTGTGGCCGTTAACAGCCACGTCACCATGTTCCACGGCACTACCGCCGGGGGACTCAAGTGTCTGGATCCTGTGTTCTTTCTCATGAATCCCTCGCCAGTCTACACCATCGATCTCTTGCAACACGTGCAGAGATCACAGTGCGCTGACGTCACAGGAACTACTGAGAAAGAACACAGGGCGAGATTCAAAGTCGCGAATCACGTGCAAAGTCAGATAGGGAGCGCGTTGGGGTTTGAGTGCACTAAGCTTACGAGAAAAGATAAGTACCTGATTTTGGCGGGTAATGAAGGTGTAGTTATGAACCGAGAGTGTGGTAAATCTTAGGTACTGTAATTGTTAGATACTTTGGTTAGTTGAAATAGGTGTGATGTTGAAAAATGAGTTCAAAAAAAGACACAAATGGCTCTAAATTTTTACATTACATTATACTACTAGCTATAGGCTATAGTGGACCACTATTGTTTAATTTTTCTCACTATTAATTGTGTATTAATAACTTTGTTTCCTGTGTAATATAAAGCAATGTTGATTTGTCGATACTTTTGTGTTTCATATTTATTACTTTATGTTCACTCTTTATCTCTATAGTACAATTTGCAATTAATGTTGCTGCCCACCGCTTAAACACGTAACAGATCAAGGTGACACAAGAAAACGGTCTTTGTGGCAATCATTCAGGGAGTACTCTGCATCAAATTTAATTTAATTTGTACAATTAATAAGAAGTAGTTCACAAACCAGAATGGCAAGTAAATATCTTTTACAAAAATTGAAGTTTAAATAAATTAGGATATCAATTTGGTTTGTTTTAAAATGCTGTTTAATTAAATGATTGATTAATGGTTTGTTTTAAAGAATAGACTCAAATATTTATGTGGATTAAATAGTTTAGTTGTGTCGGTAATTGAAGAGAATTTGTGTATGGAATAGAAAAGATTTTTTATAATAACTTAATATATTATTACTAAATTTATAGCTTTTATTATATATAAATTTTATTATGTTAATTCAAAAATAATTAAATTTTTAGTTTCTCATTGTATCATAAATTCAGTCTAAATAAAGGAGTTCTATCTTATATTTATTTTCTCTCCTTACAGGATATGTACAATGATACAAATACACTGTATATATATGGTAATATATATTAAAGTTAAAAAAAAAAAGCTAAAATTTGTTTATTTTATTTAACATTTATTAATTCTATCAATAATTAATAAATATTAAATAAAATAAATTTTAATTTTTTTTATTATAAAATATTTTTAAATATATATAGTATTATATTCAATTAAATATATTAATTATGTAATGATTTATAATATCATAGTTTTATATAAAAACATCATTATTATTGAAGTATCTACCTATATATAATAAAGGCTTGTAGTTGTTTAGACACAGTGAAATTAAAGCCTCTTCATTAGGTTAAAATTCAAATAATTGAATATCTAACTGGACCATGTTAATGAGGTGATCAACAACCTAGTTCTTTACTCGATTGTCAGTAACCGATGCAATGCTTTACAGTATGGCATTTAGGTTTTACAGTGGAAAATAGATTTGTTACTGTCGAGAAATACTTATATGATATTTTTGTCACCTTAAGTATAATCAGGAATAAAAAACTAAAGTAATTTGTTTTAAAAGTTTAAAATCAAAATACTAAATATTTATAAGAACTAAAAATATATTAATTATTTAATCTTATGGAAGTTTTATATCTTTTAACCAAAAATAATATATAAAAGATGAGGAAAAAAATGTCAGATAAAAATTTTAAACTCAAATAAAATATGTATAAAATAAAAAAATATTTGAAAGATAATAAAAAAATAACTCAATAATATTAAATGCAATAAGTGTGTAATAATTATAGGGATTACGTATATAAAATTATATACATTAAAATAAAATAATTTTAAATTATTATCTCTTTAGTATTTATTGAAAAAATAACAAAAATACTATTTGCACATAAAAATTATTTATTAAAAAATTAATCGCTCTATAAAATACATGTATAATTTAATTTATTTTTAATATATATTTTATATTTTAATGTATATTTTATTTTAATAATTAATTTAGATCTAATTTTAATGTACACCTGATATAATTGAAAAAATAATCGGTGAGTTCCAGACATATCACATTTTATAATAGAGGTTAAAGCAAATTAATTTATGGAACAAGAATGTTTCCTCTTTTTTTTTTCCCCACACTTTCATGTAATACGCCATTGTTGAATAATTTTGGAATATCTGGGATCTGCATCTCACTTGCACAACAACCCACTGCCACAGAAAAGAAGCAACTTTGGCTACTAACTAAATGTGTATACTTTCTCTTCCAATAATAAATGCTATGCACTCTTAAAATGCGCAACTGCACACACATATGAAACAGATAGACAGTGTGAGTGGGAGGAGAATAATAAACACACAATATTTGATTCCCAACTGACATTCCCAGTTCTATCCAATTGGCCAGAGATAAATCATGAGGCCAATCTAATTATAATATCATGACATTTTTTGAATCAGTGCTGTAAGGATATTATATTTATTTTTGTTAAGAAGTTCAAGAGTATATGTAATGGTTTTGGTTAGTATTATTGAAAAGTGACATTTTGTAATGTTCATACATTAAATATATTAAAAACTCTAGAATTTTCTCTTTATATTAGTAAGTAAAGCTTACATTGGTTTAGCATCTAATAAATGATATTAGGTGTATAATCTTTACCATTGTTAATAAAGTAGTTGGTACAAAAAACAATATTTTGTCACAATAAATAATTTTCAAAAGACCCTTAATTTCATTTAAAATTTTAAAAATTAAATAAAAAGTCATACCCATTGAAAAATAATTACAACTGTCTAATTTTTTTCTTCTAACTTTTTTATATTGTTTAACTTACACTTGACACGAAATTGTGCCTTAGTCTTTAATGTCTATTATATATTATTAAGTTTAATTTCCATATATATATATATACTTTGAGGAAAAAGTCTTATGTTAATATTTAATTAAATATTTATATTTATATTATTTTGATTTAAAAGATGCTTCAATTAAGCATTGGTTTCACAATATATTATTATTACATCATAATTATATAATTGTGCTTTTAAACTGGCCGTACAAACAAATAATATTGTATTATATTAATAAAACATTTATATTGCTCAAATTGGGTTACCAAACTGAAACATCGCCCGAAAGTTATGGAAGCAAACCACCCACAGTTTCTTCTATATGATGTTCTACTTCTATCTCTTGCAACATACATTGATTAATTCTGAAAAAGGGAATGCATATGGATTTTTTTTTTAAAGAGAAAAACCCAAATCAGCCCCTGACAATTACCTCGAAAGACAACGAGGCCCCTGACAAAAAAAAAACCCCAATCCGGCCCCTGACAAAAAAAATAAACCCAACCTGGCCCCTGACAATTACTTCGAAAGGACAACGAGGCCCATGTGCCAAAAAAAATAAATGTTATTTTTTTGACACAGGGGCTAATCTGTCCCAAAAAAAATTTATCAGGGGCCGGATTGGGTGTTTTTTTTTTTCTTGGGGGCCTCGTTGTCCTTTCGAGATAATTGTCAGGGGTCGGATGGGGTATTCACTCTTTTTTAAATTATGACCGTGAAATGTAATACACACTATTGCTGCGTATGAGTGGTGGATCTACATGACCAAGTTGCACCTGCAACATTAACTGTTCTAGTGAGGGAGTTTGTGCCATCTCTTTTTTTTTATTTTTCTATTATTAATAAAGATTTATTTATCATGTGTTTTTAGAGTATATGTTAAAAACATAAAACAAATTTTTTTTATTAAAAAGATAAAATTCAAGTTTTTAATATATTTATTTTGTATTCATTAAATTAAAAAATTTAAAATTTTTTACTAGTAATAAGTTCATATATTCTTAAGACAAATAATAATAATAATAATAATAATAATAATAATAATAATAAGGATTCAACTATTTTGTTTTCGAAAGACACCAATAATAATATTAATTTTTTCAGTTTTTTATATATTTAATATATAAAAAAGGATAAACTATTATTTTGGTCCCCTACGTTTGGGGTGAATTCTATTTTAGTCCCCAACGTTTAAACTGTTCTATTTAAATCCTAAAAAGATTTGATTTGCATCAATCAAGTCCTTCCGTTAAATGGGTGTCAAATTATTGACGCCGTGTCCGACGTGGCAAGGAAGAGTTGATAGTGGTTAGTAAACGTGTAAGCCTTCCCGCCCTTGGACATAACGCATGCTGCTTACCCTGACTCTTCTTCTTCTACTTCTTCTTCTTCTTGTGAAGCACGAAACGCAAAGGAAAAGCCAGAAACCCTACCACTAGTCACTGAAAGATTGCGATTCGCAGCCAGAGAAGTGACATTATCGTTCAGTTACGTTTAAGCTCCACAGCAGCAGTGAGTTTGAAACCCTTGCTTTCCGGGAGAAGATCGTGTCAGGTATTCCATTGTCAAATCTTATGAACCCATTTGGTTTTCATCTTAATGCGGGTTTATATGTAATGATGTATGTTGATATGTGATTGTTTTGTTTTGTAGTTTCATATTCGTTTCTTGTTCTGTTTTGGAAGTCTTTATTTTGCCCTAGTGATTTTATTTATGCATTTCTGTTGTTGTTGGTCAATGTGAGAATTTTATGAAGTGTATTGTGTTTGTGTAACAGTTTGGTCGAGAGATGAGCTATTTTAGTGTCAAGATACACCATGGGGGGAAGTTCGGGTTTGATGGTGAACCTTTACACTATGTGGGGGGTGAGACTTTGATAGTGGACTACTGTGATGAAGATAGGTGGAGCAGGTTCGAGGCTATGGAGATAGTGCTCGAACAGGGATATGTGGTAGAGAATATCGCTGCAATGTGGTATAAGTCTCTGAACGATGAAACAGATGTAGGGTTGAGGATGCTTCACACAGACAAGGATGCCATGGACATGGCTAGAATTGGAATGAGGGACAACATGGTGGAGCTTTTTGTTGTTCACAAAGATGCTGCTGCTACTACTAGGAAAGGCTGCACTATTGAGGAAATTGAAGAGATAGATGGTGATGAGGCTGCTGCACCCACTGCAAACACTATTGGGCCTGGTCCAATTGTGTTGCACAAGGCCCAGTTGCACAAGGCCCAATCTGTTGCTCAGGCCAAGGTGGGTGAGAAGCCCAATGTGGTGACAAAAGCCCAGAATGATGTGCTGGAGGATGGTGATGAAGAGAGGTCAGAGGGGTCAGATTTCTCAGGTGATGAAGAATCTGAGGATGATGACTACCAGCCAGGAATTGATGATGAGGGGGACAGTAATGAACAATGGAGTGAAAATAGCTCTGGAGATACTGATCTGCATGTTGCATTTGATGACAGCGATGATGATTGGAATGCTGATGGGAGTTTGTATGATGTTGAAGTCACAACTACAAAAGATCCTCAAAGGCCGAAACAGAGTATTCCAACTGAGAGAGAACAAGGAGAGCAAAGTGGCAGTGTTAATAAGGGTAAAGAGCAAGTGGTGGCTGCTGGATTAAGGGATGAGGATGATGGGTATGACAGTGAGGGGTTGTGGGATGTCCCTGTAAGTGATGATGAAGGGGATCCCTTGTTCAGGAGGTACCCAGTGTATAAGGGATTGAAGAATATGAAGGAGTATAAATAGGAGGTTGGGACAATGTACGTAGATAGGAATGCTTTTAAGGAATGTGTAACGAGCTATGCCGTGCACAGTGGTAGAGGAATATGGTTCTCGAAGTGTGATAGCCACCGGTGCAAAGCTGTTTGCAAAGAAGGTTGCAAGTGGTTTGCTTACTGCCATAAGATGAAGCGAGAGGATTCATGGCAACTGACAAGCTGTTACAAGAAACACACATGCTCTAAGGCCACCAAGATTGGTATAATGAGTTCTCAGTGGCTAAGTAAGGCTTTTATGAAGAAGATATGTGAAAACCCGAAAATCAAGTTGAGAAGTTTGATAAAGAAGGCTCATAGCAAGTGGAATGTGGATCTCACAATGACCAAAGCTGCCAGAGTGAAGCAGCAAGCCCTGGATGAAATAAATGATACCTATGGAGAGCAATATAGGAGGATTCATGACTATGCTGCGGAGTTACTGAGGTCTAATCCAGGGTCCACTGTTCAGATACAAGTGGAGAGACCTCCTGAATTTGAGCTAGAGACACCACCTCCTGGTACGGACCTGAGACCACGATTTCAGAGGATCTATATCTGCTTGGAAGCTTGTAAACGGAGTTTCATGGTGTGCAGACCCATGATTGGCCTTGATGGATGCTTCATCAAGACTCCATATGGGAGTCAACTGCTAACAGCAATTGGATGGGACCCCAATGATCAGATTCTGCCAATTGCCTATGTTGTTGTTGAAGCAGAGACGAAAGATTCGTGGAGATGGTTTTTGTTGAATTTGTGTGATGATTTGGGAGTTGATAAGATCAGATGGTGTACATTCATGAGCGACCAACAAAAGGTAACTCTCAACCTAAACTTGTGTAATTAATTCTTTCTTTAATTCATGTCTTGCTGTTATTGACTGGTGATGTTTTTAAATTCTGCTTCAAAGGGATTGATCCCAACCTTTGATGAGTTGTTGCCTGGCATAGACCATCGTTTTTGTGTCAGGCACTTATATAGCAACTTCAGAAAAAGGTTCCCAGGTGTTCAGCTAAAGATTATGATGTGGAAGGCTGCAAAGGCAACATATGTCCAGGAATGGGAGAGGAGGATGAAGGAGATTCAGCAGGTTGATCAAGGAGCTTATAATCATCTCATGGAGATCCCTGCCAAGTATTGGAGCAAGTCCAGGTTTAATTATTTTCCTAGAGTGGATACACTTGTTAACAACATGTGTGAGTGTTTTAACTCTGTTATTGTAGAGGCTAGAGAGAAACCGATTGTTTCCATGCTAGAAGACATTAGGGTTTATCTAATGAATAGGTGGTCTGATAACAGGCAAATTATAGTAACATATGCCGGAGAAATATTGCCAAAAATAAACAAGAAAATTGAAAGGGAGTTTGATAAGGGTGGGGAGTGGCTGGCCATATATGCTGGTAGGGACAAATATGAAGTGTCTAGCAGTCAGGGTAATAGAGCCAAGTTTGTTGTGGACTTAAACTTACATGAGTGCTCCTGTAGAAAATTTCAACTAACAGGTTACCCTTGTGAGCATGCCATGAGCTGCATTAGGAAAATGTGTCTAGATGTTAAGAACTATATCAACAAGTGTTATAGGAAACAGACCTACGTGGACTGCTACCAACATGTAATCTACCCACTGAATGGACCAAATCTCTGGTCCCGGACTGAGAATGATGATGTGCTGCCACCAGTGTTTAGGAAACCAATAGGGCGCCCAAAACTGAGGAGGAACAAGACTGGTGATGAGCCACGCAACAATGGACCACTGTCTAAGTTAGCAAGGACTGGACAACAACAAAAATGTTCATATTGTTTTGCACTTGGTCACAACAAAAGAACCTGCCCTAGAAAACGTAAGATGGAGGCTGCAGCAAAAAAGGTAAAGTTGTTATTGTCAATTTGATTTCAATTCCTTACATGTGAATGTTTATACTATCCCATTAACCCAATTTGTTGTTACTGTTTATAGCAGAATGCAACTGCACAAGCCAAGAAAGGGGCCAAGAAAGGGGCTGGCACAACTAGGACTCCAAAACCCAACAAGATCCCTGCCAAGACAACAACACAGCCAGCAACAAGACTTCAGCCAAAGAGGAAGAGCAGTACACAAGTTGGAGGAAGCCAGGAGTCACAAACATCATCCAAGAGAGCTAGATGCAGCAGCAGTGCCAGTCAACCACAACCATCAATAGCAACAGTCACTAGCCCATCAAGGAGGTCCCTGAGGTTCATGGCAAAAACACCACCTAGGGCCTGGAAGGCATTGGGATGAAGAACATAGTAGATTTTAGTGATTCCATCTGTTTTGTAATGAA
Source organism: Arachis hypogaea (assembly GCF_003086295.3). Taxonomy (NCBI): domain Eukaryota; kingdom Viridiplantae; phylum Streptophyta; class Magnoliopsida; order Fabales; family Fabaceae; genus Arachis; species Arachis hypogaea. Next base: position 23,736,349 of record NC_092054.1, read on the forward strand.
TCTGTCAATGACCAAGGACTAATGTCCCTGTGATACTTTAGACACCCTACTTTAAGACTACTACTGTCATGTTGATCTCTTTTGTGTTGTTACCTTTTCATGGTTATATTTAAGGCTTGTTTGGATATTGTTATGGTTAAGAGAAGCTACTTTAAGACTTCTCCATTATCTAATGAATTACATGAATTTTCAGCAGCAAAGTTATGTGAATTGGCAAATTAAGCCTTGTTTTTATTAGTAGATAAAACTGAAATAAACTTGTACAGAGCCAAATAATGTATGTCACAATACAGGAACTCATTGCTATTCATTTCAATCAAAAACCTTACAATGTTTACAGCAAATGGCTTTACAGACACAGCCACAAAAAAAATTCATTCTCTCTACATTACTGTTATCACCCAACTGTATGTCAATTTTTTCAATCCCTAAACAATTGACATTCCCTACAAACCAGGGGACAACAACAGAATGGCAAAAATAAACAAAATGCTAACCCCCTAAACCTCAATTGAGTCGATCACATAGCAGCAGCCCAGCCAGTGTCCATCCAACAATTCCAACACCAAGTGCCAATGCAAACTTCCTTTCAGCTTTCTGCAGTTCTTCTTTCAACGAGCTTGCTTTGTTCTTCAGTCTTTGAATTTGTGGATCTTGTCCTTCAGGCTCTGCCCAAGCAAAATAATCGCATCCATCTCCTATCTGTTCTCAACCAAACCAACACGAACACACCAGCACGAACACACCAAACACTTCAGATCCTTCAACCACTAACACCCAATGCTATTTTCAAACAGGAGACAGAAAAGATGAGACTCACCTGAAAGTTGACGCAGCCCCAGAATCTTCTTCCTGGGTTCTCCGCTGTAGATGACGTGCGCAATACCGGTCTCTCTCCACAGAAGCAAGTCCTCCTTCTCCCACGACTCTTGGTGCTGCTACGCGAACCTTGGGAGGACGACTGGGTAGCCATTCTCATTCTCAGCAGACGATTTTGATTCAACTTTGGGGATTAGGGTTTACTTATTGGACTGGGCAGCATTTCATTTTCCTTTTTTTTTCCCTGCTTCCAATTCCAACTGTTAACTACAGGCAAACTGCCAACTTTGCCACGTCGGACACGGCGTCAATAATTTGACACCCATTTAACGGAAGGACTTGATTGATGCAAATCAAATCTTTTTAAGATTTAAATAGAACAGTTTAAACGTTGGGGACTAAAATAGAATTCACCCCAAACATAGGGGACCAAAATAATAGTTTACCCTATAAAAAATATAAAAATATTTATCTTTTCAATAATTTTAAATAATTTTTATAGTATCTTTAAAATGTATTCTCAAAGTACATGTTATAATAATAATAATAATAATAATAATAATAATAATAATAATAATAATAATAATAATAATAAAGAGGTGAATGCTATGGTGCTTAAAAGGTGGTGCCTATTTACTAAAGAAGGTTAAAAAATAATATTTAATTTAAAAGATATAATAATAAATAATTTTAAAAAAATCAAAACTTACTACAAAAGGTAAGTTAAGACAAAATTTAGACACCAACTTATAAGCATCGTAGAATTAGCCTAAAAAAGAAACCTAAAATGTGACTCGATCCATTCAGTTGTAAATAAATTTGTGCAATTTTGGAACTGAAGCAAAAGGCTTCATCAACATGTGAGATTTGACTTTGATGGAACTCAGTTGTTAACGTGAGATACTTTAATGCGCATTTTGTTGACATTTATTTTGACTATCAATCATCAAGTTGTACATATGAAAATATGAAATGCAATACACACTTTGCTACAATTCTTTATTACACAAATGCCTTAATAAATTACATGGATTTGTGTTTACTTGACCTACAGACAAGAGTGTGTTGACCATATACATCAACAATCCATTACAATTAGCTAATGACTTATGTCATAAAATTATTTTTTTAAAATTTAAATTGATTAAAAATATATATAAATAATTATATTTTTAATACATTTTTAAATAAGATTTTTTTTTTTACATTTACATAAATTTTTTTTTGCATAAACTTTTTTATTTGTGTTATTTAAAAAAAAATTAGATCAATGAATGTATAATTTTAAACTTTTAGATTATAAAATTGTTAATATTATTTCATAAAATTATTTTTTCTAAAAATTTAACCTAATAAAAAAAACGCGTAAATAATTATATCCGCAAAAATTTAAACATCATTAGAGTACTTTATTTGCTATTACAGGAAATAATTCCTTGGATACTAATTATTATAGGAATGTAGTTCTTTACTATAAAATGATGAAACAGACTATCCACACCTACATTGAGACAAGTTAGGCACGTTTTTTAATCGGAAATGTTTGGTAACCAAAGAAAACCAGCCAAAAACAGTTATAATTTGCTTTATTTAATATTTATTAATTGTTACGATAATTAATTAATGTTAAATAAGACAAATTCTGGCTGTTTTTTTTTTGTCTACGTAACATTATCCTTTTTTTATATAGATTTTTAGAATGTATTGTTCATATAATTATGAAAAATTTCTGTGTTTTTAATTAATATAGAATTTTTTTTTAATTCTAAAACACAAATTAGAGGTACCGAATTGAAGAAGAGAGGAAAACTGATTATCTAATTTGAGGAGAGCTGATTTTAAATGTTGGAATCTACAAATCAAAAGATCAATTTTGTATTTTAAAAATTTAAAAAAATTAAAGTTCATAAATTAGAGGGTTAGACAGAAGGTCGATTTTGTGTTTTAAAAAATAGAAAAATTAAATTTCACAAATCAAAAGTTAAATTTGTGATCTCTATATAAAAAATACATCAAATTTTACACATTATTAAAAAAATACTATTAGAAACTCAATACCAAAATTAAAAAGCAAACAAGTTAATGAGAGAAGCAAATAATCTAAAAGATTCTTGACGTAGACTATGGTCTATGGGCCATAACACTATTTGAAGAAAGTGATGGAATGTGTTTAATTATAGTTTTTTATTTTTGTTCATGACTTTGAAAATATTTAAGTATAATAAGCAACAATTAAGTGCTAATAAAAAATATATAAAAATGTTTAAATACAAAAATAAAAGGTAAAAAAGATAATTAAATTATTTGTCTTGCATTACAAAATTTCACTAAATATCAAAAATAAATATTTACAAATTCAATAGGTCAAATTATAATTTGACCTTTTTTTAAATGACCGTAAAAATGAAAGAAAAATTTCCGCGGAAACATGCATTGATGGCGAACCTCATATCAAAATGTACAAGTGATGTTACAAGTTGTGGTTAGGCGGTGGAACCTTGAGCGACGAAGAAAGGAGCATAGCAGTGATTATGAATTAACATTTTTCTGGGTAAATTAAATATGTTTTTTAATTAAGTAATTAGTTTGGAAAATAGATAGATGAGATATAGATAGGCATTTGTTTATGCGTCAACTGCCAACTAAAGCATCACATTCTTTCCTCTCACTCATATTTTCTCCTTCTGGCTTTCAACAAATTACAAATTTAGTGGGCCTAGTTCTTGGTGAGAAGCATCAATATGCATAACAAATGCAAATTAAAGACTTAAAGTTAGGAATTTGGAAGCAGATGTCTAGTTGGAACCACAAAAAATATATAGTCTACCTCTTTTCTCTTTTCTTTCTTTTTTTTTTTTCATGTGAAAGATTATCTATGTAGACTTAGATTTTTGTAGTACACACCAATAAATACAATAGGTGTGTCATTCTCGGTCATATACAACAATAAAGTGAATGAAGAAGACAATAATAATTACGTGAATTTTGTCTCCTATTTCAATAGGAATATAGTTGCATATGTCTTTTTCATTTCAACTGTGTTAGCGTATTCTTTGGAATGACAATGGGATAGGGAAGAAAAAAAAGTGAGGAGTGGTTTTCTCTACTCTATTTCTCATAATATTTAGGGTAAATTTTACCAGGAGTTTTTATTAACATAAATATATTTACCATTTGAAATTGGAATTATATGGTTGCTTTTATGATACTTATAATTACGGAGTTTGTGATCGCCGTAAAATTTTAACAACAAATGTAGTTAAAATTATAATTAGGAAATAATATGAAATCACATACAAGGCTTGAAGAGTTAAAAAAATAATTATCTCAAATAATTGATATTAATTTAACTAATGTTAGTTCTAATGACACAATTTTTAAAACTAACATAAAATTTTAATTCTACTATAAGTTTAATTTAAGGAATTCAAAAATATCAAAAAAAAAAAAAACTAAATGTTCAGAAGCTACGTGGATGGGTCAACAGAACAACTAATCTTGACAATGGGACTTACTTACAAAGGGACGACGCTCAAGTGAGGTAAAAGAATCATGTGAATAAATGTCCCATCATACCTTCTAGTTAACAATTGTGATATATATATATATGTTTGGTGCTTTTAGGATGAATAAAAATATAAATATTAAAAGTCCAATAAAGTCCCCGTTAAATGTTGTTTAGTAACCATTGCTATATAGGTGTTGGTGGGTGAGTGTAGCATCACCGCCCAAGACGACGTTGCCTACGCATACAGGGAGAGCCGGTTGGTGGTTGTAGCTATGATTCTCAGACATACTATGGGCACGACGCACAGCAGATGACGTCTAAGTCACTCGGAGCAGCAAGTCAAGTCGTTCAACATTAAGAATTTAAGATGACGTGGTTGAAGATTTACCTAAGAAACATGCCTGCTAATGCTCCACTTGATGTGCTCCGACAATATTCTCATGTTAATTGATAACATATGAATCTAGAGAGGTGCAAGGGCTACTGGCTCGTGGGGATCAACTTTACTTGCTTCGGCCTACCACACACTATGCATGGTTATCAATTCCAAGATAGGTGACTTAGCTAGAAACATCCCACTACTACTTTCTTGGATTTGCCACAGATTTTCAAAGTGGAGACGTTTCCATTGACCATGAGGTATGTACTCAGAGGATGTTGCATTCGAGGCAGCAGTTGGACATGATCCCGTATGAGAGGGTAGTTAACTTTAGATTTATTATACTATTGTAATCATTGCTAGCAACGTGTACAGACTCTATTGTCAGCTCTACACTCCCTTATGTATTGGCAATAATGTCGAATAGTAGTCTGAAACTTGGGGCGCAACTACGCAAGTGGGAGCGGTGGTGGCGATATTTACCATGACGAAGGAATCCCAAACATTTGCATCGCCGGGACGAACTCCGTCTCGTGGTCAATCAAAAACAGTTTGGACCCACTCCTTGCCTGGTTTAGAATCTTCAAAAAACCCAACACCATTGAGTTTGACCACTGGGAGAAAAGAATGAACTCTCATGGCACTAGTTTGAGTAAATCCCATAATAGTTCCTGATATTCGGGTCGTTATCTAATGTGGTCCTTGAGATTCCAATTGTACCATTGTAATTCTCCAGATGCGGCTCCGGGTACCATAATAGTTCTTGGACAGTTTTTCGGTAATGAGTCATGACCGACAATCTGATGTGTCACAAAGTTGTCACGTTGGAGAGCCAAAACGTTGGCGTTTTGGGTTAGCGCCCCAATTTGGTAAAAACGTTATCGTTTGACCCAAAATAAAAATATTAAACGGGCTTGATAATAAAAAATACACCCTCCCTTCACTTGTCTTCTCCACTTCCACTCTCTGTCTTTTTTTTTTCTTCTTCTTGTTCCTCCTCTCTTCATGAATGCCACTACCTTAGGGTTCCATTGGTGAGGTTGAAATTCTTACACTCAGAAGACATCAAAATTAAGTTTCACTTCATCGTTCGTTTCCTCCTGCATCAGAAACAAGAGGTTTTGCCATTTGTAAAGGTAATTTTTTTTATTCTTTTTTTTTGCAATGTATGATGGTTTTCATATATGCTTGTGTTGTGAGTGTGGTTGGAATTATGTTTTTTTTTGTTACTATAGTTCTAGGGTTTAATTAGGTTGGAATTTCATGAGATGCTCTATTTGATTATGGTCATGCTCTGTTTGAAAATAATGCTCTATTGTTACTTCCTTAGAGTTCCATTAGTGAGGTTGAAATTCTTGCACTCAGAAGACATCAAAATCAAGTTTCACTTCATCGTTCGTTTCCTCCTGCGTCAGAAACAAGAGGTTCTGCCATTTGTAAAGGTAAATTTTTTTTTAATTCATTTTTTGCAATGCATGATGGTTTTTGTATATGCTTGTGTTGTGAGTGTGGTTCGAATTATGTTTTTTTTTTTCTATTACTATGGTTCTATGGTTTGATTAGGTTGGGGTTTCATGAGATGCTCTGTTTGATTATGGTCATGCTCTGATTGAAAATAATGCTCTGTTTCATGGTCATGAGTATTCTGTTTGATAAAACTCTTATCTATTGATGTTTGTTATATGAGTGAATACTGCAATGACTTGTAATGTAGACAATACTCTAAATACTTCTACTGCAGTTGTCCTGTATAATAAATAATTTGTCTAATTCAGTTCTTATGTATAATGATGAGAATATTTAAAAGATTTATTTTACTTAAGCAATTTTAATTTTATTAGAAGATTGGAAATAAACAGCAACATGTTATCACAAAAGTATACTCTTTATTAAGTATGTAGAAGATGTGATGTTATGGAACTTGAAACATATATGTTCAATTAAAAATTCTGTGTCTAGGAGTCAATATTGTATTTGTCTTGTACTAAATAAAGTGACTATATCCTGCAAATAATTATGTCACTACAAAAAAAAGGGGTTAAAATGGCGGTTTTTTAAGGTAATTACGGCGGTTACAACCGCCATTATTGCCGAAAATGGCGCCTCCAAGAAACGCCGAAATTCTGGGTGCCATTCTGGTTATTACGGCGGTTTTTTGGCGGTTAAAATGGCGGTTTTTAACCGCCATTTTAACCAAATAAAACGGCGATTTTGTTGTTTAAAATGGCGGTTTGTAACCGCCGTTTTTACCTGGGTTTAATGGCATCCTTCTTGTTAAAAATGGCGTTTATAACCGCCGTTTTTACCAGGGTTTAATGGCATCCTTTTCGTTTAAAATGGCATTTTTTAACTGCCATTTTTACCGGATAAAAATGATATTTTTTTATCTTTTAAAAATACAGTTTTTACTATTATTTTTATCTTGCTAAATAAATAATTTTTTTATTAAAATTTTACAATAACAAAATCATAATCCATAGACAAAATATTATATAACTCAGTATTAAACATAATATATGATATTTTAGTATTACAAATAAAAAATAATAACTCCTATGCAAAGTATCAAACTAAGAAATATTGTTAGTTCTATTACATTGGGAGTTTTCCTATCAAGATCACGGGCCAGGACTGAATCCATATCCTTCATTCTCTGTGCTTCATCAATTATGATATATTTCCAATCGACTTTTGAAAGCTTTGATCGATCATACATGATAAACTCATAAGTAGTCACAAGGACATTAAACTTCATAGCACAAACCTCCTGCAAAAATGTAACAGAAAAGGAAATTGGCATGAGCAAGGTTGTAATACATGAAAAGAAGCCAATAATGGTGACAATCAAGCACCCAGAGCATTGTTACACATAACAAGGCCAATTTAATAAAATTCTAAAAGAAAAACATTATAAATAAGATCAGGGCACTTGAAAATTGAATAAAATAAGCAAAAATATCTTGAGCAACATTTGCTAAAGTTACAATCTCCCAAGCATTTTTACAACAAAACAAATCATCATAAACATGCATATTAAATAGAGATTAACTAACACAAACTCACTTGTTGACAGATGAACTGTCCCTAGGAGCATTCATCTCTAGAAAACGAGTTCTAATCAATACTTCCTTCCCTGCACAAGCTGCAACAGCTCTTACTTCTTCCTCAGTTATTCTTACAAATACAACAAAATTAAATTTGTCCGCTATCAATCATTTATTCTTATTAACTCTTATAACTAAACTAGTAATAACTACTTGTGTCTCCTGAGTTATTCTTATTGGAAAGGGATTAAAAAAATAAAATTATTTTATTCACAATTCAACACTTAAACCGTTTCTCTCTCACTCTAACATCTTATTATAATAAGTAAAAACCAAAGACTACCTACTGTGCACTTGCTTGAAAACTTGTCCAGGTTACAAATGCAAAAATGTTTCAGACATAATAATTCATTTGAAAAAAATACATAAATAATTAAATATAAAAATAAATAAAACTTACAATTTTATTCTTTAATATTTTTTGACAGTGCAGAAAGTAGTAGTAGTAGAACTGGCCGCAAGGTACTAAAGTCCACCATGAATGAGTGATAAATCCAATCCCATGATCCTACCACATAAAAGTACAAGTTCAGAAAAGGAAAATTTTATAATCTGACCACATAAAAGTATAAGTGCAGAAAAGAAAAATCAAAAGGAAGAAGAGATGTTTTCTGCTGCAGCAGAGTGAGTACACTTCATCTAAAATCAAAGCTATCCTTGAGATTCTGCATTCAAATTGTAAACTGAATAGTCCTAGCTTTGGTTTACTAAATTCTGCATTCAATTTATTAAACAAAAGGAACTATTACTAAATTGTAAACTGAATAGTCCTAGCTTTGGTTTACTAAATTCTGTATACACATTCTGTTTTTCTTGTGTTCATCCATGTCACCTGCCATATCATTAATTATATATTAATTAAGAGATTTAAGTAATTAATATATATGATTATTATGTACCTGAGAACGTGTGGCTTTTGTTATGAGGCAGAGAGTGAAGGAGGAGAGTCCCAATAGGATTGTGACAAGTACGAGGAATACACCAGTTTTGCTGCTCATCAAACATGTCTTCCCTGTGTTTGGTTCGAGATCAGCATGTGTAACTGCCATTCTTGAATTGAATTCTGTCTTAAAAGAGATGGATTTGTGTGAAGGAAGAAGAATAGCTTGGAGCAAAGGTTACTTGAAGCTTGATAAATCCCCAAGATTCCCAATATAATGTCATATGTGTGTGGATTTTAATATGAATTAGCATTCACACTCATCACACATGCCAATTTAATATGAAGAATTGACAACTCAAGTCAATGGCAGAAAATAGAAAGCTAAGTTAATAAAGGGTCTTGGAAATAATCCGATAACCCTTCATACTTCCCACAAAATACCAATTACAGAAGTATATAATTACAAATATAAATAGTTAAATACCTTCATTTTACTTGGAAGATTTTGCTCTGATGAAATTCTTGAAAAAATTATACAAAGTAGTATATAATTACAAAAAGACTATATAGATCCAAAAAAGCATTCACATATATGCTCAATCATCATCTATAAACTATATGCTATTTGATAGTTAAGAGGTCTCATAAACCCCCAATATAACTTGCAGATCTTCAACAGTAGCAGTATGCCCAACAAATGGAGTATTGTCAATATTCCATGTTTATAAAATGTAGCTAAATATAGAGAAAAAGAAATAACCAAATATTACCAGATACAAGCCTTCCGACTCCGGGAACAAGAAGACTCCAGTCTATAGCATAGCCTTCATACATATTATCTGTTTTTGCTTTTAATTAAAAAAGGCAAAATTAATTAAAAAATATGCTTTTAATTTATCTGTTTTTGCTTTTGTGAAGATCACTTGTCCCCAAACCTCATGTCATTCTTCTAAACGTTATTATATTTTTTTTTATCAAAGTTAAACAGCAAAAATTTGTCAAAAAAATACATTCAGTGCATGAAACTTCCAAGTTAGAAGCATATTGCCAACAAAAAAAATTTGAAAAGAATAAAGCATCACTTACAATGAGTTTAAAGTAGTTACATTTCCAAAATATTCTGGAATCGATCCTATAAGATTGCAACTTCTCAATACTCTGGAAACAATTCAACAATTGAGGATCAAAATGGCATTGCTATTAGCTTTCTCCCATTGCTAAGAGAATTTCTTAGTTAGGCATTATTAACTCATAAAATAAAAAATAAAAAGAAAAACTAAAAAAGATGTAAGCATTAAACTCACAGTGTTTGCAAGTTTGTCAAGTTACTAAGTGGTGGAAAATAAGAATCTGGTCCTTTCAAGTCGCTGATTCTCCTGCAAAGCATGTTTTAAGCATGTTGAAACACAACACCTAAGTACTTTTGAATTTTCAAGCATTGGTGGCTACAATTCAAAATAACATGCTTACAAGTCAGTAAGGTTTTTCAGAAATGAAATTTCAGAAGCAATTGGTCCACTCATACCACTCCCATGGATCACCCTGGCATAATTATAAGAACCATTCCTTTGGTAAACTAATTGATATTGTGTAATTAGAAAAAAAAAGTAAGGTTCAAATTTCACAAGAGAAATCAAAGATTCACACAGCAGAGACTTGTCCAGCTCTGAATAAGGGATGGTGAACCTGGTTCATTAGGATTTTCTCTCTTTCGCTACAATTAAATGGAATAGTGTTCTTAGTTCTTAATCAGTAACATAGGTTTTCTTAGCTGGACTATGTGGAAGACTAGAAACCAGTTCATATTTCAAAATATAGAAATTAATCCAGCAACAACAATTATCTGAGCAATTAAGCATTGTGAATCAGAAACTTTGCCTTTTGCTCGTTTATGCCTTGAATCAGGTGCACAGCCTTATGTGATAACATGCCAAATTTGCTTGAACAGTTTCAATACTAAAAATTGATTAAAAATATTAAAATAGACTCAGACTTTGTATTTGGTCCTAGCTCGGTATAATAACAACTATAATAATTCATATGTCAAACAATGTGGTTTACTAATTGTATGCGAAAGTAATTACAATTAAAGAATAAAACCGCTAGTTTATGCATACAGGTTTTCTAAATTTCATGAAACAAAAGCAGAAAAAATAAATCAATTACTCTATTGTAAGAAACCTGGAAATGATTCGCAAGCAGATCAATGGTGTCTTGCTTAAGAAACTTCTTTGCTGAATTTCTCTTTCTCCTTATCACATTGATCTGATTCCTTGATTGTTTAATCAACGATTTACTGAAAAACAAAAGGAGATAAACTGCAAAATTAAAAATCGAAATTTGCATAAATACAATCAATGAAAGGTATTAAGAAGGAAGAAAAGAAGCAGAGAAATCAAAGTGTAGAACCATTTCTCGATGAATTCCCAATCAAAGAGGCCGTCAAAAATGTTGGAAGAACTAATTTGGTGGCGTGAGGGGATGAGAAACAACGACGAGATGAACGATAGCTGCGGAAGATGAAGGGTGACAAGAGATTAGGGTTCATCATTCACATCACTCACACTTTCTCATACGCAGCAACACTAATCACTCTTTCATCTGGAGCATTCGATCTAAAACCTCTGCGTCGGGCTTCCATGCCGCAACAGATCTAAAAATCTTGGAGAAGAAGACGCATTACTCAGAGAGAGAGAGAGAGGGAGAGAGAGAAGAGGTAATTAACGCATTCCAGAGAAAAAGAAGAGAAATGAGAATTTTGTATACAAACCTAGAAGTGAGAACGCAGATCGCATCTATGGAAGTTATGAACTCTGAAGAGGCATCGCCGGAGGAGAAAACTCACTCTCGCGCACTCTACTTTGCTAAGCTAGGTTTGCACAAATGAGGTAATTCTTTAATTAATAAAAGAATATTTAGGCGGTTTCAAACCGCCGAAATCACAAAAACTATCATATTCAAAAAGGAAGTTACGACAATAACATGTACCGCCGAAAATAAAGAGAATTATGGCAGTTAAAAAGAACCGCCCTAATAAAAATGCCGTTTTAAACCAGTTTTTTTGTAGTGTGTAAATAAGACAATAAAACCTGTTTGTGTACATGTATTATTCTTTTTATTTTTTTTATTGAATAGTTACTGTAAACAGGACAGAAAAATCTATTTGTGTTTATAGTGATTGTCAAGTAATGGGTTTTGAATTTTTTTTTTCAGATGGAAGAGATGTTGGATATTATGTTTCATCACGGGGGTGATTTCAAAGAAGATCAAGAAGGAACAATGGTATATTATCCGGATAATAAGGCTTTTTTAGGTGATCTAGATGTGGATACGTTAGATGTCTTCTATCTGAGAAACTACCATAAAAAGCTTGGTTATGATGAGATAAAGCAATACTGGTGGCAAGTTTCTGGGAAAGGTTTGGAGAATGGACTAAGAAGCTTGAATAATGACAAGGAGATTAGAGAGATGGTGAAGTGTGCTAAGATCAATAACGGAGTTATTGATGTATATTTCGAGCATGGAGCATCACTGCCAAAGATTTTGGAGGAAAATACACAACAGAAAAAGAATTTTCCAAGATTAACACAACCATTACCCCCAAACACCAAAGTTGCCTCAAACACCAAAGGTACACAACCATCATCAACAGTTTCAAAAAATCAAAATCAGACCAAAAAACTCCTTAACAAAGTCAGTGGAGTCAAGCCAAACAAACCCACTGGTAGCATCCAGCCCACAAAGCCCATCAAGACCACCCAAAACACCAAAACAGATAAAACCAACAAGTCCAAGCAGCCCAACAAAAATAGTATATATAGGAGACCTTGTACAAGGTCTGCTACCAGAAGATTCCAAAGAAAAGTTTTTAATAATTAGATTCCTTTCGAGGTGTCTTCTGACTCTTATGAGAACGCAGAAGATAGCCTTTTTAAGCCAAATCTTGATGAAGACAACTCTTCTAATTCAGATACTGGGGTGAAGAATGTCAACAGTGAGAGTAGGAGTAGGGTGAACAAGAACCAGAATGAGAAGATATTGAGAAATGTTGGTCCTCTAGCTAAAGGAAAGGAAAAGATTCTGGTTGAGGATGATGCATTTGTGCAAGAGGTTAGTGATGAAGAAGTGGATCTTGGTTTTATTGGTAGTTTTGCTGAAGGTGTAGAATATGGTTTAGATCCTGGAGCTGACTCGGATGGTGCCAATTCATGGCACTCAGAGGAGATGAAGACTCCTCCAAAATTGGAAGATGAACTAGAAGAAGACAACGATTCTGATGAAGCATGTCTAGTGTTTAGGGAGGGTGCAAGATTTGGTGAATTGCATCTTGAGGTGGGTATGAAATTTGGCACAAAGTGGGACTTTAGAGAAGCTGTTAGGGAGTATACAATTCAAGAGGGTAGGCGCATACGCCTGGCGAAGAACGATAATATAAGGTGCAAGGCAGTTTGTAAGGTTAAGGAGTGCCCTTGAGTGGTTTATGCATCAAGGGACCATGAGGACACTTGTTGGTAGATCAAAACCTTTAATGACGACCACACATGTCCTAGGAAAGACAGAAATAGGGCTGCTAATAGGAATTGGGTCTGCAGCAAGCTTGTGAAGAAGGTCAGAAAATATCCCAACTTCAGACACTGCGAAGCTACAACCTATTTCAGAACACGTTTTGATTTGACACCAAACAAAAATTCAATCTCAAGGGCTTTGATGGATGCTAGAAGTGTAGTGTATGGTGATGAAAAGGAACAATATAAGATGGTGAGGGACTATGGTTTGACTTTGCTGAAAACCAATCCCGGTTCAACAGTGCAAATATGTACCAAACCTCAACCAAATGGAGAAGTTATTTTTGAGAGAATGTATGTGTGCTTAAGTGGTTGTAAAAATTAGGTTCAAAGCTGGCTGTCGTCCTTTAATTGGATTAGATGGAGCATTCCTGAAGACTCAATTTGGTGGACAAATTCTGTCAGTAGTTGGACAGGATGTGAATCATCATATCTACGTCATTGCACGAGCAATTTTGGAGATAGAGAATAGGGAGAACTAGAAGTGGTTTCTTGAATTACTGCATCTAAACTTGGGACATTACAAAGAAAATGGCTAGTGCTTTATATCCGATATGCAAAAGTTAACCATGCATATTCGATAAATATTAATCCTATTATTAGTTAACTGTTATTGTTATGACAATTATGTTGTGAATGAATTAATACAATTTATTTGGCTGAAATGTTGATTTTATCCTTTGTTAGTATGTATGCTATATTAGTGCATAAAGGTTTCATTTAGTTTGGAAGTTATTTGATTGAATTGTTGAACTTATAACTTGATAGTATGTATGCTATATTAGTGCACATAGGTTTCATCAGTTTGCAAGTTATTTGACTGAAATGTTGATTGGCATGGTTAGTGCGCCTATTGTTGTTGTTAACATGTGATAGTTACTATCTGTGTTATTTTACCATTGTACATAGTTACTATGGGCTATCGACTTAAACGTCAGGGACTATTATGTGTACTCGTGTTAAATGTGAAGGACTATTATGGGGAGGATGAGTTTATGTTAGGGACTATTATGGTGATCGACCATGATTGGCAAGGACTAATACATTATGTGTTATTAAATGACCATGACTGGCAGGGACTAATATCAGCAATGCAAGAGGTGATGCCCAACGTGCACCATCGTTTTTGCGTCTGGCATTTGTGGAGAAATTTTAACAAAAGTTGGAAGGATTTACAACTAAGGTGACTTTTGTGGGAATGTGCATGAGCAACGACTCATCAAGAGTTCAGGGATGGAATGGACAAGATAAAAAGACTGAATGAAGATGCATGGGCATATTTAGATAAATGGCAAAGAGATGCATGGACTAGAAGCGCATTCAGCCATAAGCCGAAGTTGGATAGCATTTTAACAATGCATGCGAGGTGTTCAATGCAAAGATCAAGGATGCAAGAGCCAAGCCCATTATAACATTGTTGGAGGAGGTTCGAATGTTCGTAATGCCGACCATAGCCAAGAACAAGGTGAAACTAAACAATCACACTGGAGTGCTTACACCGGTTATAAAGAGTCGACTGGAGAAAGTTAGAAAAGAATCTAAGAATTGGAAGCCTATTTGGACAGGGGACAACAGATACGAAAAGTTTGAGGTGCATGGACACCCAACTAATCATGTGGTGGACTTAGGAAAAAGACTATGTACTTGCCAATTTTGGATGCTTACAGGTTATTTGCATTGCTATAATAATTGCTTTTGTGCTATAGTAATAATCTGATTAATGGTATATGACTAAAACCCATGGTTGTTGTGGCTGTTGTTTGTATACAGGTATTCCTTGTGTGCATGCATGTGCTGCACTGTCTCGGGTTAACAAGCCACCAAAAGACTTTTGTCATCGCTTGCTAACAATGGAGTCATACAGGAAAACATATAATCATCATATTAATCCAATTCCTGGACAACCATTATGGGAGCATGCAGAAGAATGTAACAGGCCACATGCACCAAAAATAAAGAGGAAACCTGGAAAACTACAGATGAAAAGACGGATGGATGCTGATGAGAAGGGTGGTAGAGGATGTAAAAAGTCTAAAGCTAATCCCAAACCTCAGAGTAACAATAGAGATAATGTTCATCTAAAGAGGCAGTTGAGCCCCTTTACTTGCAATTTCTGTGGTGATAAAAGATATACAAAGAGAGGTTGTAAGAAGAAGAGAGGTTGTGATGATGCTGCTGCTGCTGAGGCTGATAAGAAGAAGAAAAATGAAAGAGGTACGCCTGCATCTGAGCATCAACTTCAGCATCCTCAAGATGATGGTGACCAACGTGATGGAGAAGACAATCCTCTTATGTAATCTACTGAGATTGCACCAGCCACTTCTGATGCACAACCTATAGAGATAGATATATCTCAGCCAACTATTTCTGATGTAGAAGATTCTTAAAAGGTAACTACCTATTTACATTTCTTAATTTTTTTATGATTCAAGTGAATCATCATTTATGTGTGACGTAAATTTTTTCTATCTAGGATCATTGAATAAAAAGGCCTTCAAAATTATCACCAAGGAGAAGAACCTCTCCACTAGCAACTTCTATCCTAGTGAATTCCATGCAGGGTGCTAGTTTAGGAACTGCAACAAGACTTGTCAATTACATGAAGTTCATCCTAACTCCAGGATTTAAGGCTCCAAGAAAGAAGAATTGAAGAGTTTAGCTTAATATGTATAGGGCTTTCTATGTTGAATTTAATACTTTTTGCTAGACAAAGACTACACAAGAAAAAAACAATCCTTTATGTTTTGCTGTAAAGTCCTCCCTTTTGAGGCAACTTTGTTTAGCATGCTCATGTTAGTTGGCTGCTCTTTGTGTTATGTGACTAACTGTGTTAAGTTGAACCATTATCTTAATACACTTATCTTTTAAGTTTGATCCATTATCTTAATACAGTGCTGGCTGATTTTGAATCACTTATGCTGCCTTCTTTAGCATATTACTGTTTTAATTAATTGAGTTATCCAAGTTTACATTCCATAAAAAACACCATTCAACAGTTTCTAATACAATAATCATGTTATCATTTTTATACATATTGTTCATTCAATGAATACAGGGTATACACCACCAACTCTTTTAACTCAGGCTTTACAATATAGGATAACAATTAACACAATCAATATAGACACAACTAATACCAACAATTGGTTAACCAATTTTTGATTCCGGACATCTTCTAATCTCCCAAGTCTCCAATCAAAGTTCATCTTTACTTCATGATTATCTCCATAAGATTCTGGTTTCTCAACTGGTTCATCCTGCCCAGTATCTGCCCAAACAAAAAGCCCATACCATCTCTTTTCACTCTGTAATCAAGCAAACATATAACATGCTCAAGCTTCAGGGAAGAAGAACAAGAGAAGAACAGTCAGGTAGGTAGGAGCAATCATAACAACACAAGTAATATTGATAACTCACATTATAATTGGGACAACAAAAAAATGGTTTATTTGGGTTTGAATCTGTCCCATACCACCTGAGAACTGGCCGGCAGCCGCAACCACACCATTCTGGCACCCCAGATCTTCTGCTCCTGCTTTGCGTTCTCATCCGATGGCCACTGCACGGTGAACTAATAGAGCTTCCAGCTCTAGTACTTCCACTACCCATCATGGATATTCACTTCCAGCTCCAAGAACAATAGCAACAAGAATGAGAAAACAACGATGAAGAAGAAGAAGCAATTAACTTGCTGAACATTTGGAGATTTAGGGTTAAATATAGAGGGAGGGACCACATTGGGTATAAATTGAAACTATGCCAGCTCAACTAGCCGTTGACACCATCCAGCCTGGCAAAATGAGGCCACGTCAACGTCTTGATGATGACTCATCACCGGAAAACTGTCCAGGGACTATTATGGTGTCCGGAGCCGTATCTGGAGGATTACAATGGTGCAATTGGGATCTCAGGGACCATATTGAGTAACGACGCGAATCTCAAGGACCATTATGGGTATTTACTCCACTAGTTTGGGTTCTCCCCCTTATTAGGTCATGCCTCAGAACTGGTTGGAATTGAACATGAGGACAAAGAACTACCATCGATGTCTACCAACTCAATGCAAAATTCAATTACTTGTTTAGTTATAAGCTTTTTATGGAAATCAAACATAACACACACATAATCATCGACCTTTTGTAAAAATATCTAATATATCGAATATTTTATAGGGTGTCTAAAGAAATATATCGATACCTTACTTTTTTAATTTACTTAATTCCGAACATTCTTATGTTGACCAGAATAAATTTTTTTTAAGTTCGAACAACAAATGCAACTGCCAAGTAAACATAATAACAAAATCAATGTTTTCACCATCATCTTTACATGTAATATAGTTGCTTTTGCATAAATAATAACAACTATACATACTACAACA